>NW_028270142.1:2339289-2687465 GCF_037043375.1 Chiloscyllium plagiosum
TCAAGGGGCCAAATGGCCTACTCCTGTTCCTATTTCTTATGGTCTAACAGGGTCCTGTAAACCTTAGTGGATGAGTGTAAGGGTTGGGGTGGGGGGAATAGGGTTTCAAGGGAGGGTCACTGCCCACAGAGTGTCCCCTGAGATGTTAGTGACCGATGGATGTTTGGAGGAACAAACTGGAATTTCTGGATACTCATTCGAACTTCCATGTTGGGAATTGTCTTTTGGTTTCTATCCAGCAGGTGGGAGAATGGGAGACTGAAAATCATTTCTGTGAGATGACATGGTAATGAGGATGTTAATACATGCTGATTGGACTGACCTAGAATCCCTACGGTGTGGAAACAGGCCATTAGGCCCAACAAGTCCATGCCGACCCTTCAAAGAGTATCCCACCCAGATCCATTCCACTATTACTCTACATTTACCCCTGACCATTGCACCTAGCTACCACATCCCTGAACACTATAGCTAATTTAGCATGGCCAATTCACCTAACCTTGCACATCCTTGGACTGTGAGAGGAAACTGGAGGACCCATGCAGACACGGGGAGAATGTGCAAACTCCACACAGTCGCCTGAGGCTGGAATCGAACCTGGGACCCTGGCACTGTGAGGCAGCAATGTCGACTCTCACCACTCACTAGACAGAATGTTATCTCATTGTTCAACACTTGGGTAGAAAATCTGACTTTTAGCCGTTGATGGCGTGAAGCTCCTCGCAGCCTACCTCACATGATTCTCCAAACTTTCCTGTCATGTTCATATATTGCAGGGCTTGGGAAGATATCACCCTTTGTTTCTAATGTCATCAATAAATTAACTTCTCAAAATGTGGAAGTGTACATTTAAGAAAGTTGGGTTTTCAACTTCCACCTTCAACAACATGTATATAATGTGTAAACCTGTCCCAAATTCTGTCGAACTCTGAGGAACTCTGTTAAAATCTTTGGCCTTTATATGACTGAAGAAGTCTCTTGAAGGCAATTGGGAAGCTCAGAGTAAGTGTTGCAAGCGATTCTTGATTGCCCTGTGCTGCTAAGGTTAACAAAACTTTCTAAAGTAAATTTAGTGATGAAAATCTTAAGCATTAGATGGTATTTTTGTTACCATTAAAATAAATTTTGAGAAGTGAGATTAGCATCCTGGTTTATAGAAAAGCAAATATCTCTCTTGATGTGCATTGGTAATGGTTTTGTAAGAGAAAATCTACTTGTTCTGAATAGTAGAAAGTATTTCTGAAACCAATTTGAACATATTCATGCCACTTGAGTGGATATTATCCATATAAACTTCGGCCTGTAGTGGAAGAACATGATTAAGCCTCCAGGGTAAAATTCCTGAGGTATGATATGATTTTTGCTTAGATTAGAGTGGTGCTGGAAAAGCACAGCAGTTCAGGCAGCATCCAAGGAGCAGTAAAATCGACGTTTCGGGCAAAAGCCCTTCATCAGGAATACTTTGTTAAGGCCAGCAGAGATTTGAAAAGTAAAATGTAATGAAAAAATGTGCTCTAATTTTTCAGAAGGATTGAAGGCACTTTATAACCTTTCTTCTAATGTAAGTGAGATGCATTTATTTATGACAAACAATACTGATGGCTAATGGTGGTTGCTGCAAGTGTTAGTGTAATCATTTTCTTGCTCAGCTTTTCACAATGTTGTCTGTGATCAATACACCTACTGTCACATTACTAAGATATGATGTAGAGGAAAAATGTGGTGCTGGAAAAATACAGCAGGCCAAGCAGCATCCGAGGAGCAGAAGAATCGACGTTTCGGGCATAAGCCCTTCTTCAGGAATGAGGCTGGTGTGCTGCACGGATGCTGCCTGGCCTGCTGTGTTTTTCCAGCACCACATTTTTCAACTCTGGTCTCCAGCACCTGCAGACCTCACTTTCTCCTAGTATGATGTAGAGGAGTCAATGTTGGACTGGGTGGACAAAATTAAAGGTCACACAACAGCAGACTGAAAGTTAGTGCTTCCAAATAAGTCTGTTGGACTATCACCCGGTGGTGTGTGATTTTTAACATTATTGAGATAGATTTCTTCCAACAAGCACTGTGTGAACAGTGGGAGGCTGTTAACAGTGTGATCATTTGCTAACATTATAACATTCAACAGCATCAACCACTGATAACCATTACCAGAATACCCAAGTGACTTGGAGTAAGAGACAAATATCCATCACATACACCAGTAAATATCCATGCCAGTCAAAAACAAATACAAGTATGCATTTTGTATGGCCTTTTGCTTAATAACATAAGTGGTAATTGGTAACAGTAAAAAAAAATTGATGCTGTGACTCTACAAACTGGAACAAACCACTATGTCTGGTAAATGTAAAGGTGGAGATTCAGAATCTAACAGCACTTTGGAAGTAGTTTGCTCGCTGAGCTGGAAGGTTCGTTTTCAGACATTCCATCACCATGTTAGGTAACATCATCAGTGAGCCTCTAGATGAAGCACTGGTGGTATGGCCTGCTTTCTATTTATGTGTTTGGGTTTCTTTGAGTTGGTGATGTCATTTCCTGTGGTGACATCATTTCCTGTGGTGATGACATTTCCTGTCCCTGTTCTCTGGGGATGGTAAATGGGATCCAAGTCAAAGTGTTGTTAATAAAGTTCTGGCTGGAATGCCATGCTTCTCGGAATTTTCGTGCATATCTCTGCATACAGCACAGAAACAGACCCTTCAATCCAACCAGTCTATGCTGACCATGTTCCCAAACTAAACTAATCTCACTTGTCTGCATTTGGCCCATATCCCTCCAAACTTTTCCTATTCATGAACTTATTTAAATGTCTTTTAAATGCTGAAAATGTACCTGCACCTAACACTTCCTCTGGAAATTCATTCCACATGCGAACCACTCTTTGTGTCATAAAAAAAGGTGTTCCTCATATCCTTTATAAATCTTTCTCCACTCATCTTAAAAATATACTCTCTAGTTTTAGATTCCCCTGAACTGGAGAAAATTCCTTGTCTATTCACCCTATCCATGCCCCTCATGATTTTATAAACCTCTATAAGGTCACCCCCGCAGTCTCCGATGTTCCGGGAAAACAGTCTCAGTATTTCTCATCCATATTTACATCTCAAACCCTCCATTCCTGACAACATCCTGGTAAATCTTTTCTGAACCTTCTCCAGTTTAATAATACCCTCCCTATAACAGGGTGAGCTGCAGGAGTACTAGATACCCACAAAGGGTGGATGAGATGACAGTGGGCAAAACTTTCTTGGTGAGTTTGGAGTTTTTCCATCACTTTAAGAAATGTGAAACCAGCGTACCTTTGGGAGCTGCATGTTGCCCAGCTGAGAAATTAACATCACGCTCTGCCCTGCTCACAATAATTGCAGCCAAATCTCTGGAATGGAAGTCTCAAAGTTCCGGGCCAGGAGGGAATATGAGCTCCCAGTGGAAGATATGGATCTTGATGGAAAGACTTGGAGTGGGGAGAGAGAGCATCCACAGGGGGTAGACCTTGATGGGGGTGACTGGCATGAAAGGAGGACCCTAGAGGGAGACAGTCCCTGTTCCCTGCCAAGACCTGAGCCCCCACCCTGCCCAGCTCCCTGTCCAGACAACACATTAAGGCTGGATGGGAAGCATTCCTTAATTGGCCAGTAATTGGATATTTCAGAGCCTCGAGAGGAGCCCCTGCACCCTATTAGAAAATTGTTGACAGAGAAATTCACCAGGTGTGATTCTCTCCATCTCTCCCAGAGATTGAAATTATGGTTGACCCATTAGCTTTTCTCATTGACCCTTAAGGAAAATGCAGTGTTGTTCCAACATTTCTCCTTGCACTAAGCTCTCTGTTAAAAAAAAAAGACTTTCTGACGTCATTTAAAAATGAGTCAATTTCACAGAATTAAAGTCAAAAACCCATTTACCTCTACTTTAGAATCCAAATTTCTAAGTGGTAATGACACATTATAAAACTTCATCACAATAATACACTAACCAGAGGTAGTGATCTGACCAAAGTGATTCAATACAGATTTATATAATCTTCCTGCTTTTCAGTTCTACTCTTTCAGAGACAAAACCTAGTGCCTGGTTCACTTTTGTTAATACGCTTACTAATCTGTGACCAAATGTTCAGTAATTGATATATTTATACTCGTTTATTTACCTCACCCAGATTTTCACCCTCTGAATAATGTGACCTCCCCAGTAAAATGAACTACCTCAGATTTATTTTTATTCAACTTCCTTAACTTACTCATTCTGCAGCTTTATTAATGTCTTTCAAACTTTAGTGCAAAACGCACACCCTCAATTTGATGTAATCTGCAGATTGAGAAATGGAGTGTTTGCTTTAAAAATCCAAATTGTTAATATATATTCTGAACAGCAGTGATGCGAGCATTGATTTGCGAGGAACCCATCTCCTACATAATCCAGAATAACCATTCTGATCAAAAATAATATTGGACTCAAAACATTAACTCTGTCTCTCCCTCCACAGATATTGCCAGACTCTGCGGAATTTCTGCAGCATTTTCTGTTTTCAGTTCAGAATTACAGCATCGCCAATATTTTTGCTTTTCCCTGAATTCCTAACTTTTGCTTCCATTTTCTGTTTTATATTTAAGGGGAGGCGATGACCTAGTGGTATTATCGTTGGATTCTGGAACAGAGTGGTGCTGGAAAAGCACAGCAGTTCAGGCAGCATCCGAGGTGGATTGTTAATCCAGAGACCCCGGGAGTAACATCCTGGGGCCCTGGATTTCTATCATGCCATGGAAGATGGTGGAACTTGAATTCAATAACAAAAGTATCTGGCATTAAGAGGCTAATGATAACCATGAGTCCATTGAAGAAACCATGGGGCTTGCGAATGCCACCCTTACCTGGTCTGGCCTGCACATGACTCCAGACCCATAGCAATATGGTTGACTGTTAACTGCCCTAGCCAGCGACCCCCTCATCACGTGAATGAGTGAAGAAAGTTCTAATATCAGCTAACATTTCAGATTGCCAGTTGTCCATGTAAGACTGGGTTGGACCTGAGAAATGCATTTATTTCTGTTTATTTAGTAGCAAATGCTTTTCTATGAACATTGGTCTAGTTTGGTCACTAATTGGATTAACATAGTGTGAAGCAATCATCAGTCCTCTTCCCCAGTTACAGATTTCCAACATCTGCAGTTCTTTTAACTAGAATTAGAACATTCCATTTTGCCTTCATTATGATGCTCACATCTGCTCAGGTCTGACCAGGAATGGTTTTCAGGTATGGTATCTGAGTGATCTTGAGGTATGGTCATATTTATTGATTGATTGATTTGATTTATTGTCATGTGTACCTAATTACAAAGCTTTGTTTGTGAGGAGTTCAGGCAGATCACAGTAAGCAAGGACATACAGATCATAGGGTGAGAAAACTTGGACAGAGAAAGGCATTCAGGTTTCACTGCACAGAACATGCACTAGACAATATCAACATTAACAAGATCAGCATTATTTGAGGCGAGAGAGCTTATTCATCAGTTTAATAATGGCCGGGAAGAAGCTGTTCCTGAACCTGTTGGGGCATGTGTTTAAGTTTCTGTATCTTCTGCCTGACAGAAGAGGTGGGAGGGGCCTTTGATGATATTGACAGCTTTTCTGTGGCATTGAGCTATGTGAATACAGTCCATGGATGAAAGGGTGGTGTTCTGTGATGGCCTGAGCTGTGCACACCACGTTCTGTAGTTTCGTAGGGTTGGGCAGAGCAGTTGCTGTAGTAGGCCATTATGCACCCAGACAGTATGCTTTCTGTGGTGCATCTGTAAACGTGGTGAGGGTCCTTATGGTCATGAATATCCCGAGCCACCTGAGGAAGAAGAGGCATTGTTGTACCTTCCTGACCGTCACGTCTCCGCGGGAAGTTCAGGACAGGCTGTCGGTTATAGTCACTCTGCGGAACTTGACGCTCTCAACCGTCTCAATGTCAGTTGGGGGCATGGTCTCCTCCTTTCTTTCTGAAGTCAATGATCGATTCATTAGTTTTACTGACATTGAGAGAGAGGTTGTTCTCCCTGCACCATGACACCAAGCCCTCGATCTCCTTTCTGTATTCTGACTCCTCGTTATTTGATATCCGTCCTACCAAGATGGTGTCGTCAACAAACTTTTGTCTGAATCTATTTCATATCTCAGGCAATGAGGGATACAAGTTTTAAAAACAAAATCTGTACCTTCTGTTATGGGACAAAATACATCTCATGAATAAAAATGTTAAAATACCAGACAAGAATGTGCCAACAACACCTTGCCAATTACATTCTAAGATGAAGGGCTTTTGCCTGAAACGTCGATGTTCCTGCTCCTCAGATGCTGCCTGACAGACTGTGCTTTTCCAGCACCACACTAATCTTGACTCTGATCTCCAGCATCTGCAGTCCTCACTTTCACCCAATTACATTCTATGTACAGTTACTATAACTTCCAGCTTACACTGTCAACCCTACTTCATTCAATCACCTGATGAAGGAGCGTCGCTCCGAAAGCTAGTGTGCTTCCAGTTAAACCTGTTGGACTCTAACCTGGTGTTGTGTGATTTTTAACTCTGTTGGACTCTAACCTGGTGTTGTGTGATTATTAACTTCATTCAACATGAACGTCCTCCTGAGTTCACCAAAACAGTTGAGCTGTGTAATTCTATTTCCCGACAGTTATCATTGTAGCTCATCCTAAAAGACATTAACTAATGCAAATAAAGTACTTTCATTGACAAGAAGAAAAGAAACTGGAGATGCTGGATATTAAGAAACACAATGAGAACATACTGAAAAATACTTGAGGGGTCTGAGAATATCCATGGAATGATCAAACAAGCTAATGTTTCTTGTGTAAACCATTCATCAGAACAACTCACATCGAGTACATGATGTCATCTCCTGTTCCGTCCGCATGCAAAGACCATACCAGATTAAATTTAGTTCTACATAGAGTCATATAGACTAGAAACAGGCCCTTCGGCCCACCATGTCTATGCTGACAAACAGACATCAAAATACATTAATCCCATTTACCTGCACTTGGTCCGTAGCTTACTGTGCCCAACCTGAGTGTCCATTCAGATGCTCCTTAAATGTTGTGAGAGTACCTGCATCCACCACCCTCTCAGGCAGCACATTCCAAATTTCTGTTACCCTCTGGGTGAAAAAGTATTTCCTCAGGTTTCCTCTAAACCATTTACTCCTCAGCTTAAGCTTACACGATCTGCTCTCAGACACATCTGCCATGGAGAAAAGATTTTCACAATCTATCCTGCCTGTGCCTCTCATAGTTTTGTTTGCCTCAGTCAGATCCACCCTCAGCCTCCTCTGCTCCATGGAAAACAAACCCCAGTCGCTCCAGTCTCTCCTCATAACGGAGACTTTCCATCCCAGGCAGCACTCTGGTGAATCTCCTCTGCATTGTCTTCAGTGCAATCACGTTTTTCTGATAGTGTGGTGACCAGAACTGCACACAGTATTCCATCTGTGGCCTAACCAGTTTTATGGAGTTTGATAAATGTTGGTCAAGGTTGAAGAATTCTAAACAAAAACAGAAAGTGCTGGAGAAACTCAGCAGGTCTGCCAGCATCTGGGGAGAGAGAACTAGAGTTAATGTTTCAGATCATGTGACCTTTCTCCAGAGCTAATTTTAGCTGGGAAAATATTGGTGCATGTGCTGAAGATGGTGTGGGGGAAGGGGGGATGAGTAAATGATAGGTGGAGCTCAGAGAGTGAGACAAAGGAAATAGAGGAACAAATATGCCAGGAGATTGGGGAGACTTGCAGATGCAATAGGGGCTGTCATAGTAGGGGATTTTAATTTTCCAAACATAGACTGAGACTGCCATAGTGTCAAGGGTTTAGAGGGGGTGGAATTTGTTAAGTACGTTCAAGAAAGATTCCTCAAGTAGTACATAGAGGGACCTACTCAGGAAGAAGCAGAACTCGGCCTCCTCTTGGAAAATACGGCTGGATAGATTAACAGTGGGAGAGCACTTCAGGACCAGTGATCATAGTTCTATTCATTTCAGAATAGTTATGGAGGGGAACAAAACTGCTCCACAGGATCAAGTTCTAAATTGGGACAATGTGAATTTTTCTGGAGTTGGACAGGAGCTTGCAGGGGTTGATTGGTGTAGTTTGTTTGCAGGCAAAGGGTCCTATGGCAAGTAGGAGGCCTTTAAAAGTGAGATAGCTGGAGTTCAAGGTCTATATCCTGAGAGGGTGAAAGGCAAGTTTGGCAGGAACAGGATGACAAGAGATATTGAGTCTTTGACCAGAAAAAAGGAGGTCTGGCTCAGGTCCCGGTAGCTGGGAGCAAGGGAATCCCTAGAGATATACAGGGGTTACAGGAGTTTACTGAAGAAGGAAATCAGGAGGCAAAAAGGGGGCATGAGATAGCCTTGGCTGAGAAGATTAGAGTGAATCCAAAGAGGTTCTTTAAGTATATTAGAGGAAAATAAATAACTAGAGAGAGAATAGGACCCCCTCAATGACCATAGTGGATATGTATGTGTGGAACTAGAGATGGGTGAGGTCCTCAACAAATATTTATAACATAGAGCATAGAACATTACAGCACAATACAGGCCCTTCGGCCCTTAATGTTGCATTGATCTGTGAAACCAATCTGAAGCCCATCTAACCTAGACTATTCCATTCACGTTTGTATGCCGATCCAATGACTATTTAAATGCCCTTATGGTTAGCGTGTTTACTATGGCAGGCAGTGCGTTCCATGCCCCTACTACTCTCTGAGTAAAGAACCTAACTCTGACATCTGTCCTATATCTATCACCCCTCAATTTAAAGCTATGTCCCCTCGTGCTCGCCATCGCCATCTGAGGAAAAAGGCTCTCACTGTCCACCCTATCTAACCCTCTGATTATCTTATATATCTCTATTAAGTCACATTTTAACTTTCTTCCCGCCCTCAATCCCATTCCTCTGTATTTTGTGCAATAGCCTACTGTAGGAAACCTTATCAAACACCTTACTGAAATCCATATACACCACATCAACCGCTTTACCCTCATCTACCTGTTTGGTCACCTTCTCAAAGAACTCAATAAGGTTTGTGAGGCATGACCTACCCTTCACAAAACTGTGTTGACTATCCCTAATCAACTTATTCCACTCTAGATGATTATAAATCCTATCTCTTATCATCTTTACCCACAACTGAAGTAAGGCTCACTGGCCTATAATTACCAGGGTTGTCTCTACTCCCTTCTTGAACAAGGGAACAACATTTGCTAGCCTCCAGTCTTCTGGCACTACTCCTGTAGACAATGACGACATAAAGATCAAAGCCGAAGGCTCAGCAATCTCCTCCCTAGTTCTGTTTACTGTGGAGAAAGACATGCAAACTTGGTCATTTGGGGAAATTAGTAGTCATATCTTGGGGTCAGTCCATATCACAGTGGAGGAAGTTAAAAATCACACAACATCACGTTAAAATTGGAAGCACACTAGCTTCCAATTAAACCTGTTGGACTATAACCTGGTGTTGTGTGATTTTTAACTTTGTACACCCCCGTCCAACACCGGCATCTCCGAATCATGACAGTGGAGGAAGTGTTGGATGTATTAGAATGTATGAAGGTGGATAAATATCCTGGTCCTGCAAGAGGCTAGAGAAACATTTGCAGGGGCCCTGGCTGATATTTTTTGTATCATGGTTAGCCACAGGTGAGATCCCAGAAGCCTGGAGGGTTGCAAATGTTGTGTTCTTATTCAAGAAGGGCTGCAGTAAAAACCTGGGAATTATAGACCAGGAAGCTTAACAGCTGTGGTAGATAAGTTCCGTGTGAAGATCCTGAGAGATAAGATATACATGCACTTGGAAAGACAGGGTTAAGTTAGGAGTAGCCAGCATAGCTTTGTACGTGGATGATCATGACTCACAAATTTGTTAGAATTCTTTGATAAAGTGACCAGGAAGATTGACCTGGGGAGGGTGGTAGACATAGTCTACATGGATTTCAGTAAAGCGTTTGATAAGATTCCACATGGGAGGCTGCTCTGGAAGGTTAGAGTGTATGGAATCCAGGGGGTGCTGGCAAATTGGATATACAATCAGCTTGATGGTAGGAAGCAGAGGGTATTAGTGAAAGCATGCTTGTCGGACTGGAGGCCTGTGACTAGTGGAGTGCCTCAGGGATCAGTGCTGGGCCCATTGCTGTTTATTATCTACATCAATGATTTGGATGAGAGTGTTCAAGGCATGATTGGTAAGTTTGCTGATGACACTAAAATAGGTGGTATCGTGGATAGTGAGGAAGGTTATCAGCAATTGCAGCAGGACCTTGATCGGCTGGGGAGATGGGCCAAGAAATGGCAAATGGAGTTTAATATAGGCAAGTGTGAGGGCTTGCATTTTGGAAAGTCAAGTCAAGGGAGGAATTTCATGGTGAATGGTAGGGCCTTAAGGAGTGGAGTGGAACAGAGGGACCTGGGAGTTCAGGTGCACAATTTTCTGAAAGTTGAGTCCCAGGTAGACAGGGCAGTGAAGAAGGGTTTTGGCACACTGGCCTTCATCAGTCAGGGCACTGAGTATAAAAGTTGGGAAGTTATGTTACAGTTGTACAGGATGTTGGTGAGGCCACACTTGGAATGTTGTGTTCAGTTTTGGCCACCTTGCTATAGGAAGGATGTTATTAAACTGGAAAGAGTGCAGAAGAAAACTACAAAGATGTTTCCTGGACTCAAGGGTCTGAGTTATCGGGAGAAGTTGGACAAGCTAGGACCTTTTTCTTTCGTGCACAGGAGACTGAGGGGGTAGGGGTGATCTCATAGAAGTGTATATGATCATGAGAGGCATGGATAGGGTGAGTGCATTCAGTCTTTTTCCCAGAGTTGGGGAATTGAGGACTAGAGGGCATCAGTTTAAGATTAGAGGGGAAAGAATAAGAGGGAACCTGACGGGCAACTATTTCACACAGAGGGTGGTACGCATGTCGAATGAGCTGTCAGTGGAAGTGGTTGAGGCGGGTACATTAACAACATTTAAAAGGCATTTGGGCAAATACATGGATAGGAAAGGTTTACAAGGATATGGGCCAAGTGCAGGGAAAGGGGGTTATCGTGGATGGACATTTTGGTCGGAATGGACAGTTTGGGCTGAACGGCTGGGGTCTCCCTGCTGTAGGACTCTATGACTCTATGAATGAGTACAGGTCAGTCTGGGAGAATAAGTAGCTGCTGGTTGGGATGGTGGTGGCTGACAATGGGTTAGTGGTGGTGGTAGCAGCCTAAGTGATAATAAGGCCCAGTGTGTGGCGGTAGTGTAAAAACACGGGAGAAGGAGCTCAGCACCTAAAGTTATTGAACTCAATACTGAGTCCTGAAGGACATGCTGAGATTTTCCAACAATTCCTATTATTGTTTTTGATTTCCAGCATCGGCAGTTCTTCATTTATTTTTAATGAAGAACATTCTGGGTGGTGTTAGAATGGTGAGATAGGAATATTTAAATCAACCTGAGAAGGGAAATGCAGTTTGATCTGAAAGCTGGTACTGCAACAGTGCATATTCTCTCCATATTCGACTGAAGTATCAATCAAGATTAGGTCTTTCAAAAGGCTTCAATCCACAACTTATGTGATTCAGAGGCAAGGAAGCTGCCATTATGTCCAGGCTAATAATGGTGGCTGGTATGTGTTACACATGACTCCAGGCCTGGAGTAACGCCAATTGAATTTAATGCTTGTTTAAAAATGTAAGTACTTCAGCAAGAACAAAGAAGTGCATTTATTTTCTGATTATAAACTTGTTCTATAAACAAAACATCTCGCAAAATACTTTTGGCATCAGACCCTTATTCACAGACATGTCCAGGTTTTGAAATATGTGCAATGTGTCCTCAATATCTTAAGAAGATGAAGTAACACATCAAACATTATCTCTGACTTTCTAAAGTAATTTAGGAAAACTGCAGGATGCCAATGTCACAGGGTGGCATGGTGGCACAGTGGTTAGCACTGCTGCCTCACAGCGCCAGAGACCCGGGTTCAATTCCTCCCTCAGGCAACTGTCTGTGTGGAGTTTGCACATTCTCCCTGTGTCTGCGTGGGTTTCCTCCCACAGTCCAAAAATGTGCAGGTTAGGTGAATTAGCCATGCTAAATTGCCCCTAGTGTTAGGTGTAGGGGAATGGGTCTGTGTGGATTGCTCTTCGGAGGGTCAGTCAATATTACTGTAACAATGGTAACTACAGCCTCAGCATCAATGTTACTGTAATGACAGGAACTACAGCCTCACTATTACTGTAACAAAAGGAATAACAGCCTCAATATTGCAGTAACAATGAGAACTACAGGCTCAGTATTACTGTAACGATAGGAACTACAGCCTCAATATCACTGTTATGATGAGAACTACAGCCTCAATATTACTGTCAAGATGGAGCTACAGCCCTTAGTATTGCAGTAACGATGGGAAATACATCCTCAATATTACCCTAACAATGGCAACTCCAGCCTTAGTATTACCGCAATGATGAGAACTACAGACTCAATATTACTGTAACAATGGGAAATACAGCTTCAATATTACTATAACAATGAGAACTACAGTTTCAGTATTACTGTACTGTTTGAAACTATGACCTCAGTATTACAGCAACAATAGGAACTCTATCCTCACTATTACTGTAATGATGGGAACTTCAGTGTCAATATTACTGTAACAATGGGAAATGTAACCTCAGTATTACTGTTATGATGGGAACTACAGCCTCAATATTACTGTAATGGTGGGGACTACAAACTCAGTATTGCTGTAATGTTAGGAATTTGAGCATCAGAATTACTGTAACAAGGGAACTACAGCCTCAGTATTACTGTAACAAGGGAACTACAGCCTCAGTATTACTGTAACGATAGGAACTATAGCATTAATATTACCGTAACGATGGGAACTACAACATCAGTATTACTGCAGTAATGGGAACTACAGCCTCCCTATTACTATAACAATGGGAACTAATGCTTCAGTATTACTGTAATGATGGCAACTACAGCCTTGATATTACTGCAATGCTAGGATCTGCAGCCTCAGTATTACTGTAATGATAGCATTAATATTACCGTAATGATGAGAACTACAGCCTCAGTGTTACTGTAATGATAGGAGCTACAGCCTCAATATTACTGTAACAATGGGAACTACAGCCACAGTACTACTGTTGTGATGGGAATTACAGCCTCAGTATTACTGTAATGATAGAAATACAGCCTCAGTATTACTGTAACGATGGGAACAACAGCCTCAGTATTACTGTAACAGTGGGAAATACAGCCTCAACATTACCATAATGATGGGAAATTCAGCATTAGTATTACAGTAACAATTGGAATTACAGTAACAATTGGAACTACAGCCTGAATTTTACTGTAACAAGAAGATCTATAGCCTCAATATTAATGAAATGATGGGAACAACAGCCGAAGTATTACTGTAGCCATGGAAACTACAGCCTCAATATTACCATTAACATGGGGACTACAGCCACTGCATTATTGTAACGATGGGAACTACAACCTCTGTGTTGCTGCAATGATGGGAACTACAGCCTCAATATTACTGCAATGACCGGAACTACAGCCTCAATATTACTGTAATGTTAGAACATAGAACATAGAACAATACAGCACAGAACAGGCCCTTTGGCCCTCGATGTTGCACTGACCTGTGCATAATCTGAGCCCATCCAACTATACTATCCCATCATCATCCATGTGCTTATCCAAGGATTGTTTAAATGCCCCTAATGTGGCTGAGTTGACTACATTAGCAGGAAGGGCATTCCACGCCCTTACCGCTCTCTGAGTAAAGAACCTGCCTCTGGCATCTGTCTTAAATCTATCACCCCTCAATGTGTAGTTATGCCCCCTCGTTCACGCTGACATCATCATCCTAGGAAAAAGACTTTCACTGTCTACCCTATCTAATCCTCTGATCATCTTGTATGTCTCTATCAAATCCCCTCTTAGCCTTCTTCTCTCCAATGAGAAGAGACGCAAGTCTCTCAGCCTTTCCTCATAAGACCTTCCCTCCAGACCAGGCAACATCCTGGTAAATCTCCTCTGCACCTTTTCCAATGCTTCCACATCCTTCCTGAAATATAGCAACCAGAACTGTACACAATATTCCAAGTGTGGCCGCATCAGTGTTTTGTATAGTTGCAGCATGATATTGCGGCTCCGGAACTCAATCCCTCTAACAATGAAACCTAACACACCGTATGCCTTCTTAACAATGCTATCAACCTGGATGGCAACTTTCAGGGATTTATATACATGGACTCCAAGATCCCTCTGCACATCCACACTACCAAGAATCTTTCGATTGACCCAGTACTCTGCCTTCCTGTTATTCTTCCCAAAGTGCATCACCTCACATTTAGCTGCATTGAACTCCATTTGCCACCTCTCAGCCCAATTCTGCAGTTTATCCAAGTCTCCCTTCAACCTGCAACATTTAGTGTCATCTGCAAATGTGCCTGTGTCTAAGTAATTTATAAAAATGACAAACAGTAGTGGTCCCAAAACAGATCCTGTGGCACACCACTAGCAATGGGACTCCAGGCTGAATATTTTCCATCAACCACCACTTGCTGTCTTCTTTCAGAAAGCCAGTTTCCAATCTAAACTGCTAAGTCATCCTCAATCCCATGCCTCTGCATTTTCTCCTACAGCCTCCTGTGGAACCTTATCAAAGGCTTTACTGAAGTCCATGTACACCACGTCAACTGCCCTACCCTCATCTACATGCTTGATCACCTTCTCAAAAAACTCAATGACATTTGTGAGACATGACCTGCCCTTGACGAAACCATGTTGACTATCTGAAATCAAATTGTTGCTTGCTGGATGATTATAAATCCTATCTCTTATAATCCTTTCCAAAACCTTTCCTACAACAGAAGTAAGGCTCACTGGTCTATAATTACCTGGCTCATCTCTGCTGCCCTTCTTGAACAATGGCACAACATTTGCAATCCTCCAGCCCTCAGGTACTAAACCTGTAGACAACGATGACTCAAAGATCAAAGCCAAAGGCTCTGCTATCTCCTCCCTAGCTTCCCAGAGAATCCTTGGATAAATCCCATCCGGCCCAAGGGACTTGTCTATTTTCACTCTTTCTAGAATTGATAACACCTGTTCATAACTAACCTCGATCCTTTCTCGTCTAATATCTCGTATCTCATTCTTCTCCTCAACAATATTCTCCTTTTCCTGAGTGAACACCGATGAGCAATCTTTGTTTAGCACCTCTCCATTCTCCACAGGGTCCACACTCAACTTCCCACTTCTGTCTTTGACTGGCCCTATTCCTACCCTTGTCATCCTTTTATTCCTCACAAGCTTTAAGGTTCCCCTTTATTCTATTTGATAAAGTCTGCTCGTGTCCTCTCCTTGCTCTTCTTAACTCTCTCTTTAAATCCTTCCTAGCTGATCTGTAACTCTCCATCGCCTCATCTGAACCATCTCATCTCATCTCATCAACACATAAGCCTCCTTCTTCCGCTTAACAAGAGATGCAATTTCTGTAGTAAACCATGGTTCCCTTACCTTGTCACTTCCTCCCTACCTGACTGGGACATATTTGTCAAGGACATGCAATGTCTGTTCCTTAAACCAGCTCCACATTTCGATTGTCCCCATCCCCTGCATTTTGCTACCCCATTCTATGCATCCTAATTCTTGCCTAATCGCATTATAATTGCTCTTGCCCCATCGATAACTCTTGCCCTGTGGCATGTACCTATCCCTTTCCATCGCTAAACTAAACGTCTTTGAATTATGGTCACTCTCTCCAAAGTGCTCACCTACAACTAAATCAAACACCTGACCTGGTTCATTACCAAGCACCAGGTCCAGTGTGGCCTCCCCTCTTGTCGGCCCTTCAACATACTGTGTCAGGAAACCCTCCTGTACACATTGGACAAAAAGAGTCAATGTTGGGGAAGTTAAAGTCCCCCAGAATGACCACCCGGTTTCTTTCACTCCTGCCCAGAATTATTTCGCTAATCCTCTCCTCCACATCCATGGAACTTTGCAGAGGCCTATAAAAAAACTCCCAGCAGTGTGACCTCTCCTCTCCTGTTTCTAACCTCAGCCCATACCACCTCAGTAGATGAATCCTCATCAAAAGTTCTTTCAACCACCGTTATACTGTCCTTGACCAACAAGGCCACACCTCCCCCTCTTTTACCACCTTCCCTGATCTTACTGGAAGATCTAAACCCTGGAACCTGCAACATCCATTCTTGACCCTGCTCTATCAGTGTCTATGAAATGGTCACAACGTCAAAGTCCCTGGTACCTATCCATGCTGCAAGCTCACCTACCTGGCATTGGAGTAAACACACTTCAAACCAGCTTGCTGTCTGCCAGCACATTCCTGTAACTGTGAAATCCTGTCCATGCCCTCCCAACTCTCACCATGGAATTATACCTCAGGTTTCCACCCCCCTGCTGAGCTAGGGACATTACAGCCACAGTATTACAGTAATGATGGGAACTACAGCCTCACTATTACCTTAATGATGGGAACTACAGCCGCTGTATTACACTCATGATGCGACCTACAGCATCAGTATTGCTGTAACAATAGGAACTACGGCCTCAATATTACTGTTGCGATGGGAACTACACCCTTAATATTACTGTAACTATGGGAAATACAGACAGAATATTGCTGTAACGATGGGAACTACAGCATCAGTATAACTGTAATGATAGGAACTAGAGCATCGATATTACTGTTACGTTTGGAACTACAGCCTGTAACTCTAGTTACAGTAAAGTGTCAGCATTACTGTAATGATAGCAATTAGTGCATTACTGTAACAATAGGAATTACAGCTTCAATATCACTGTAACAATGGGAACTACAGCCTCAATGTTACTGTAACAATGGGAATGACAGAGCTGAAAATGTGTTGCTGGAAAAGCGCAGCAGGTCAGGCAGCATCCAAGGAGCAGGAGAATCGACGTTTCGGGCATGAGCCCTTCTTCAGGAATGAAACGTCGATTCTCCTGCTCCTTGGATGCTGCCTGACCTGCTGCACTTTTCCAGCAACACATTTTCAGCTCTGATCTCCAGTCCTCACTTTCTCCAATGGGAATGACAGCCTCAATGTTACTGCAATGATGGGAACTACATCCTCAATATTACTGGAACAATGGGAATGGCAGCCTCAATCTTACTGTAACGATGAGAACTACAGCTTGAGTAAAACCGTAACAATGGAAACTACAGAGTGTTGCCCCACAGGGCTCTGTTCTTGAGTCTCTGCTCTTTGTAGTTTTTATAAATGACTTGGATGAGGAGGTTGAGGGGTGGGTTAGTAAATTTGCAGATGACACAAAGGTTGGAGGTGCAGTTGATAGTATAGAGGGCTACTGCAGGCTGCAGCGTGACATAGACAGGATGCAGAGCTGGGCTGAGAAATGGCAGGTGGAGTTGAACCTGGATAAATGCAAAGTGATGCATTTTGGAAGGTCCAACTCGAATGCTGAATATAGGATTAAAGACAGGATTCTTGGCAGTGTGGAGGAGCAGAGGGATCTGGGTGTGCAAGTACATAGATCCCGCAAAGTTGCCACCCAAGTGGATAGGGTTGTTAAGAAAGCATATGGTGTTTTGGCTTTCATTAACAGGGGGATCGAGTTTAAGAGCCGTGAGGTTTTGCTGCAGCTCTACACGTTCCTGGTGAGACCGCACTTGGAATATTGTGTCCAGTTCTGGTCGCCCTATTATAGGAAAGATACAGAGACTTTGGAGAAGGTGCAAAGAAGGTTTACCAGGATGCTGCCTGGACTGGAGGGCTTGTCTTATGAAGAAAGGTTGACTAAGCTCAGACTTTTCTCTCTGGAGAGAAGGAGGAAGAGAGGTGACCTGATCGAGGTGTACAAAATAATGAGAAGAATAGATAGAGTCAATAGCCAGAGAATTTTCCCCAGGGCAGGATTGACTGGTATGAGAAGTCATCATTTGAAGATATTAAGAGGAAGGTATAAAGGAGACGTCAGAGGTAGGTTCTTTAAGCAGAGAGTTGTGAATGCATGGAACAAGTTGCCAGCTGAGATGGTGGAAGCGAAGTCATTGGGGACATTTAAGCAACTGCTGGACATGCACATGGATAGCAGTGAGTTGAGGGGTGTGTAGATTGTTACTATACTTTACATTAGGGTTAAACTTCGGCACAACATCATGGGCCTATGGGCCTGTTCTGTGCTGTATGTTTCTATGTTCTATGTTCTATGTGCAGCCTCAGTATTACTGTAATAATGGGAATTACAGAACCAGTTTTCAATTCAAGCATTTTACTCCATACATCAAGTGGAATCCAACCTGTTTTTTTAATCTCCTCTAAAAAACTTTTCCAGAATAATTATCACCAGCATAGCTCTCTCCAAATTTCAAACACAGTAAAACTCAAAATACACCTGAACTTCCCAAAAGATGAAGTAATTACGATCTCAGTTTGCCGTATTCCTGTCTACAGAATATACAACATGAAAGGAGACCATTCAGCCCTTGTATCAGTGCTATACATTCAGCTGGACATATCTAGTAGAATTGCTTTTCATGGAATTCTTTGATATTTGTCAATGAGAACTTCATCTATTTTCAACACCACCTTGATATGTCTTTGTTCTCTTCCCTCTGTCACTTTGTTGCTCAGCTTATGATTGGGCATTTTTTTCCTTTGCTAACTGTGCAATTTTCTCTGAAGTATTATCATTGTTGTATAGTCTGTGTCTGTACAGCACATTAGATATAATCTCTGGGTGCAATGTGTAGCAATCTCATAAATATGTTGAAGATTTCACTGGTGTGATATTGGCAAGCAAGTAATTACTGGTTTCTTTTACAGTTTTATTTAATAATGTGTTTCTCTGTTGCTTTGTTCATATGTTTCCATCACAAACGGCACATGAAATATAATCACAGTTATTAATATTCAGCAAAGTAGCTTTGCTTTCATTTGATCATTTTCTTATTTATTTGAACATGTGTTTGATGTTATTTACTCTCGTTAAAATAATGTAGAATTCACTGATTCCAGTGATATATAGCAGCAAGGTTTTACATGTGGATTCGTGTCTTTAAATGCACATTGTTTCACAATTAGTTCCAATTTATATATTCAGTGTACCGTTCCAGTTTATACATGTCAAATTGAGCTATAGCATTATAGTCACCAATGTGCTCATGCCTAGTTGTGATAAAATCCAGGAAAAACACAGATAATTGAAATTGCTTTGAAAAAGGAAACTGTATCCAGGAGAAATAGTAACCCTGGTCAATTCAAGCAGAATAACTCTTGAAACAATTAGTCAATATTGATCTGTTCATCATACACAAATATATAATGAAATTCTGTTTCCATTTCTACAAATTCAATGCAATTCTTTTCAATAAGTAAATATTCTTACATGACCAGGCTGTCTGACTTTCACCAATTAATGTCAACAGCAGGCTCATTAATGTCTTTATAAAGTTGATTGCTTTGCTGGTTTTTACATTTGCTGGATAATGTGAGGGACGGGTAAATGTTACAACATCACAATCATTGTTTTTAACCAGCTCTCTGACAAATTATACAGTGTGCAAAATTACGCAGAAAAGCTTTTTGCTTTTTAGTAGTACAGCATCTAACAATGATAATTTATTGTCGTACACTTAGTCCAGTCAATAATCATTTGTCAGTTTAGTTTTTAATAGTTATCACTCATTGTGAAAGTCCCAATAATTAATGTTCTAACTAATAAAATATCTCTAATAAATGGAAAGATATCATAAATGCCAGTTCCATATTGAGGAGAAGTGCAGGATATTTTCTGCTTTGACTGCCTGGGCAGTAATTGGCAGTTTTAACAATAAAACTTGTTTTTGTATTAAAACCCATGGTGAGAAAGTTGGACAAATTTTACAGAAGCTCAACGACCTCCTCTGCCAATGTCACTAAGTGAGCAGTGAAAACGAAATTTACCCACATATTTACCCACATATCTACCCACATATTTACCCACATATCTACCCACATATTTACCCACATATTTACCCACATATCTACCCACATATCTACCCACATATCTACCCACATATTTACCCACATATCTACCCACATATCTACCCACATATTTACCCACATATTTACCCACATATCTACCCACATATCTACCCACATATCTACCCACATATTTACCCACATATCTACCCACATATCTACCCACATATTTACCCACATATTTACCCACATATTTACCCACATATCTACCCACATACTTACCCACATATTTACCCACATATCTACCCACATATCTACCCACATATCTACCCACATATTTACCCACATATTTACCCACATATCTACCCACATATTTACCCACATATTTACCCACGTCTACCTACATATCTACCCACATATCTACCCACATATTTACCCACATATCTACCCACATATTTACCCACATATTTACCCACATATTTACCCACATATCTACCCACATATCTACCCACATATCTACCCACATATCTACCCACATATCTACCCACATATTTACCCACATATTTACCCACATATCTACCCACATATTTACCCACATATCTACCCACATATCTACCCACATATTTACCCACATATCTACCGTTCAACAATCAGCAAGAAGGAATTTATTGGATCAACTGTGCATCCATGAAAACTGATTCATTATTTTTATGACAGACCACCGATTTCATCAGTAAATTTTTCAAGTGACTTTCTTTCAAAAGGAGCATAAATAAATGATTACAGAGTTATAATGTTCATTTAAAAATACTTTGTTCCACTTTAATCACACCTCATGTGGAATATGTGGCAATGCTGCTGGAGGGTATTTTAGATGTGTGCATGCGTGTATCATTCGAGAGAGACAGACAACTGTTGGCGATTTTACCTGAGGGTCACCTCATGTGAGGGGAGAGGTTGAGAAGGAGAGTCCTTTGTGGTAACCTCAGCTGGTGATGAGAATTGGACCCACACTGTTGGTGTCACACTGAGCGAAAGCAGTCTCCAGCTATATGTAAATGAAAGTTGGAGATTAAAAAACATATGACCTGCAAATTCCAATCCACTGTGGGTAATGTAGAATAAGATGAGAAGGGGGCTGCGATTGCTAACATCAATGAAATTGAATTACGTCCCCTACTTTGGAGCCTGCAACGTAAAGAGAATTTGAAGAGATATTGTCCGATTTACAGAAGGGCTTTTATAGTGTTGTTTTAATACACTTGAATACAGATGAATTTGCCTGAGAGCCTGTGAGACCACCAATATTTTTGTTCCCATCTATAGCTTCTGAACAATGTGCTGGCTTCCCGGTGTTTTCAAATTTAAAAGAGGGAGGAGAGGTATAGGACAGAGGAAATCAACATTTGAATGAGATGCATCCTTAATGACACTATTGCAACTCACAGAGAATTTACAGTTCACACAGGTTATGTAAACATCTCATTTCGGTTATCTACATGGAACAGACAAATGTCATTAAAAAAAAAGAAACAAACGTGTTCTTACAGCAACACCGAGGCACAGTGATCTGCTTGGAAGCTCTGTCAGAGACTCTGGAAGAATAACCACACTTTCTGCGTCAGTCTAGTTTCAAACAACCACAATCTCTGTGCAATGGTCATGTCTACAGGTCACCTATCTTTTAGGACAGCTGTGGATTTCATCGAATTTAGCAAGACTGAAAATTTATATTGCTCTTCTGGGCTCCTTAAAAGGAAGGAACAGCAAATGGAATGCACATGGTATTTGATCTCCACTAATAAAAAGTTCGATTTGTTACTGACTATCCATGAAGTGTGAAGATGGCCAAAGAATGTCCATAGAACTGTCAACATAACAGTAAGATAAGAAAAGGTGTTAGATCTCATATCTTTTAACGAGACTCTGAGTTATGGAAGTACATTCAAAACATGATCGTTTATTTACTGTTCTGTTCAGATACAGTATACAGCACTAAAAAGACACAAAGTCACGAGGGCACAAAAAAATCAGAACAGCACAAAACAAAGACTAAAGAAAAATCAGAACAGACTTGGATATTGAATAACCTGAATTGAAACGTGTTCGCTTTTGGAACTTTATCATCATTGACTCCAAATAAACAAAAGTAACGTGGATGGCTTGTAAATGACTCGTCATGTCCTTACTGCTCAGGATAAAAACCTCAATAGGAATTTGTATGGAAGATATCCAAAAGTGGCCATATGACCTGATTCTGTTGAGTAGTTTCTATCTTGTTCAATGTAGAAACAGAGGGAGTAGCTGAAGAATATTGCAATAAATTATATGTGCCTGCCAACTATGGCATTGAGAAGGGAAAGGGAAAGTGACAGGGAATATGGAGTCACGTAGAAAAATGAGCAGCAGGTTAGCATGTGTGCAGGGTTAAAGTTCAAGGCAGACTAGGAATGAAGTAAAAAGGAAGGATAACTTAGGGCATGCTACTGGAGAAGTTGGAAATCATGAGGATAAGAAAATTAGCATTAAGGTGCTTTACCTGAATACTCGTAGTATTTGTAACAAAGTAGATAAACTAACGGCACAAATCATCGTGAATGATTATGATGTGGTAGGCATCACAGAGATGTGGTTGTAGGGGGTTCAGGACTGGCAGTTAGACATCCAAGGATTTACAACTTATCGAAAAGACAGGGAGGTGGGCAAAGGGAGCAGGGTTGCCTTGTTAGTTAAGAATGAAATTAAATCTATGGCACTGAATGACATCGGGTAAGATGATGTGGAGTCTGTGTGGGGTGGAGTTGAGGAACCACAAAGGCAAATAAACTATAATGGGAGTTATGTACAGACCTCCCAACATTGGTCAGGACGGGGGCACAAGACATACCAGGAAATAGATGGGGCATGTTGGAAAGGCAAGGTCACGGTGATCGTGGGGGACTTCAATATGCAGGTGGACTGGGTGAATAATGTTGCCAGTGGATCCAAAGAAAGGGAATTCAGGAATGCTGACAGGATGGCTTTTTGGAACAGCTTGTGATGGAGCCCACAAGGGAGCAGGCTATTCTGGGCTTAGTGCTATGGAATGAGCCAGACTTTATAAAGGATCTTCAAGTAAGGGAACACTTAGGAGGCAGCGATCATAATACAGTAGAGTTCAGTCTGCAGTTTGAAAGAGAGAAGGCAAAATCAGATGTAATGGTGTTACATTTAAATAAAGGTAATTACAGGGGCACGAGAGAGGAACTGACGAAAATCGACTGGAAGCAGAGCCTAGTGGGGAAGACAGTAGAGCAACAATGGCAGGAGTTTCTGGGTGTAATTGAGGACACAGTATAGAGGTTCATCCCAAAGAAAAGAAAGATTATTCGGCAGGGGATGGTGGGGGGGAGGTGATTAGACAGCCATGGCTGACAAAGGAAGTCAGGAAATGTATCATAGAAAAAGAGAGATCCTATAAAGTGG
The DNA here is from genome assembly GCF_037043375.1 of Chiloscyllium plagiosum. Taxonomy (NCBI): domain Eukaryota; kingdom Metazoa; phylum Chordata; class Chondrichthyes; order Orectolobiformes; family Hemiscylliidae; genus Chiloscyllium; species Chiloscyllium plagiosum. Next base: position 2,362,782 of record NW_028270142.1, read on the forward strand.
CCAAGAGCACTGGGAAATCAGAAGATTGGGAAGGCTACAAAAATAAACAGTGGATATCAAAGAGAGAAATAAGGAAGGAGAGGATCAAGTATGAAGGTAGGCTAGCCAGTAATAATAGAAATGATAGTAAAAGTTTCTTTCAATACATAAGAAACAAATGAGAGGCAAAAGTGGACATTGAGCCACTCCAAATTGATACTGCTGGTGCTGGGAGATAAGGACATAGCTGAAGAATTTAATAAATACTTGGTGTCAATCTTCACAGTGGAAGACATGAGTAATATCCCAACAATTAAGGAGAGTCAAGGGGCAGAGTTGAGAATGGTAGCCATTACAAAGGAGAAAGTGCTGGAATATCTAAAACATCTAAAAATTGATCAATCTCCTGGCCCCGATGGGCTACATCCTAGAGTTCTGAGGGAGGTGGCTGAGAAAATAGCGGAAGCACTGACTGTGATCTTTCAAAAATCACTGGAGTCAGGGAAAGTCCCAGATGATTGGAAAATCGCTGTTGTAAACCCCTTGTTCAAGAAAGGATCAAGAGAAAAGATGGAAAACTTTACTCCAATTAGCCTAACCTCAGTTGTTTGTAAAAGTCTAGAATCCATCGTTAAGAATTAGATTTCTAAATTTTTGGAAGTGCAGGGTTGGATTAGAACAAATCAGCACGAATTTAGTAAGGGGAGGTCATGCCTGACAAACCTGTTAGTCTTCTTTGAAGAGGTAACAAGTAGGTTAGACCAGGGAAACCCAGTGGATGTTATTTATCTCGACTTCTAAAAAGCCTATGATAAAGTGCCTCATGGGAAGCTGCTGAGTAATGTGAGGGTCCATGGTGTTCGGGGTGAGCTACTGGCATGGATTGGGGATTGGCTGTCTGACAGAAGGCAGAAAGTTGGAATAAAAGGTTCTTTTTCGGAATGGCAGCCGGTGACAATTGGTGTCCCGCAGGGTTCAGTATTGGGGCCGCAGCTGTTCACTTTATATATTACTGATCTGGATGAAGGGACTGGGGGACATTCTGGTGAAGTTCACCAATGATACAAAGTTAGGTGGGCAGGCAGGTAGTACTGAGGAGATGGGGAGGCTGCAGGAAGATTTAGACAGTTTAGGAGATGGCTGATGTAATTCAACGTGAGCAAATGCGAGGTTTGTACTTTGGAAAAAAGAATGCAGGCATGGACTATTTTATAAACAGTGAGAAAATGCATAAAACCAAAGTACAAAGGGATCTGGGAGTGCTAGTCTAGGATTCTCTAAAGGTTAGCTTGTAGGTTGAGTCTGTGATTAAGAAAGCAAATGTAATGTTGTCATTTATCTCAAGAGGGTTGGAATGTGAAAGCAGCAATCCGCTTCTGAGACTTTATAAAGCTCTGGTTAGGCCCCATTTGGAGTACTGTGTCCAGTTTTGGTCCCCACACCTCAGGAAGGACATACTGGCACTGGAGCGTGTCCAGCGGAGATTCACACGGATGATCCCTGGAATGGGAGGCCTAACATATGATGAATGGCTGGGGATCCTGGGATTGTATTCATTAGAGTTTAGAAAGTTGAGGGGAGATCGAATAGAAACTTACAAGATAATGCGTGGTTTAGAAAGGGTGGACACTGGGAAGTTTTTTCCGTTAGGGGGGGAGACTAGGACCCGTGGGCACAGCCTTAGAATTAGAGGGGGTCAATTTAGAATGGAAATGAGGAGATATTTCTTCAGTCAAAGAGTGGTGGGCCTGTGGAATTCATTACCACGGAGCACAGCGGAAGCCGGGACGTTAAACGTCTTCAAGGCAGAGATTGATAAATTCTTGATCTAGCATGGAATTAAGGGCTACGGGGAGAGTGCAGGTAAGTGGCTTTGAAATGCCCATCAGCCATGATTGAATGGCGGAGTTGACTTGATGGGCCGAATGGCCTTACTTCCACTCCTATGTCTTATGCTCTTATGGTCTAATCCCTGGAGATTTAAAGGATACTTTTTGTGCCTGGGAAATGATGGATCTTTAAATGAAAATACTTAATTAATTTTATGTTTTGTTTTTATTATTGGCAATCCCAAACACTGACTGATTCATGAATCATCATCTTCTTTAGTGCTCACTGGTTTCGTATTCACTACATTGTAGCCAGTAACCTTTATACAAACATGATAGCACGGCAGAGACCCACTGTGCCGGGCTCCACTCGGAAAGAACAATTCATCCCATGCCACTTTCCTGGTTCTCTCTCCATCTGCAAATTTACTCCTTTATAGATAATGATCCAAGTCCCTTCTGAATGCCTCAATTACACCTATCTCCACCACATATCCTCCTTATCAACTCCAACTTATCCACTCATCCCTATAACACTTTACAGTCTATAAGACAAATTAGTGCCAGCTCATGCTGTAATATACCAAATCAAAATAAAATAAAATTTCAAGTATCTATTACAAAAGTACACTCTTGTTAATAGAGCCCATTCAATACATCTAAATCCCTTCATTATTAGTCTTTTATTCAAACATTGTATTTACAGCATCACATCAATGACAGCTTTATAACCACTATCAGCTGCCAGGCAAACTCTGAATTAACAGTCTTTCCACTGTGATAATGATAGGTTGTGGAGGCAGTCAGGCAGCATTAATAGAACATAGAACAGTAGAAAAGTACAGCACAGAACAGGCCCTTTGGCCCACGATGTTGTGCTGAGGTTAATCCTAATGTAAAATATAATAACTTAACCTACGCACCCCTCAACTCTTTGCTATCCATGTGCATGTCCAGCAGTCACTTAAATGTCTCCAATGACTCTGCTTCCACCACCACAGCTGGCAAAACATTCCATGCATTCACAACTCTCTGCGTAAAGAACCTACCTCTGACGTCTCCTTTATACCTTCCTCCTAATATCTTCAAATGATGACTTCTCGTACCAGTCAATCCTGCTCTGGGGAAAGGTCTTTAGCTATTGACTCTATCTATTCCTCTCATTATTTTGTACACCTAATGAGAGGAATAGATAGAGTCAATAGCCAGAGTCCTATAATCCTCAAGGAGAAAGTGAGGTCTGCAGATGCTGGAGATCAAAGTTGAAACTTTATTGCTGGAACAGCACAGCAGGTCAGGCAGCATCCAGGGAACAGGAGATTCGACGTTTCGGGCACAGGCCCTTCTTCAGGAGGGCCTGAAGAAGGGCCTGTGCCCGAAACGTCGAATCTCCTGTTCCCTGGATGCTGCCTGACCTGCTGTGCTGTTCCAGCAATAAAGTTTCAACTCCTATAATCCTCAGGCTTATGTCAACAAACAGATATTGTAAACACAAGCACAGATTTCCTACCGGCTGCAGGTGGCTGCTTATTTCACAAGAATGAAAACCAAGGGCATCAAACCATTTGAGATCTTGACAAAGACCTGATCCACTTTCTATAAACAATCTTAATCATTCCAAAAGGGTATTTGATCTCTGCCAGAGGGTACCTCCTGATGTGTGGTAGCACCAAAGCACCCTTGTCAGTTTAGGCACTTCCCCCCAAATGTCCAAAGTTCATCATTGCCTTTTCCAAAGCCTGGGTGAGCATACCTGGCTCTGTTTGAAGGCAGCTGCATCTTTAAGTATCTTCCAGCACCCACGAGCCCGGGCGATGGAACTGCGAAACACCTACCATCGAGATTATCAACCCCTCCACACCTACTCAACAGAATCCCTACAGTGTGGAAACAGGCCCTTCAGCCCAACATGTCCACACTGACCCTCCAAAGAGTATCCCACCCAGTCCCATTCCTTACTCTACATTTCCCTTGAATGGGGCACATAACCTACACCTCCCTGAACACTACTAAGTTAAAAATCACACAACACCAGCTTATAGTCCAACAGGTTTAATTGGAAGCACACTAGCTTTCGGAGCGACGCTCTTTCATCAGATGATTGTGGAGGGCTCGATCCTAACACACAGAATTTATAGCAAACACTTACAGTGTGATGTAACTGAAATTATACATTGAAAAATACCTAGATTGTTTGTTGAGTCTTTCATCTGTTCGAATAACATAATAGTTTCACTTCTTTCATGTGTAAATCACAAAACCTTTTTTTTTAAATGTTGCATTCTCAGGTTAGCTGTTAACAATGTTGAAGGTGTTGGCCCCCTGTGTTCTCTGTCTATGCCATGATGTTTAGATTGATTTTAATCTAAAAAGTGAGATAACAGAGTTTTACATAAATGCATGCAGTTTTTGCTATACATTCTGTGCGTCACAATTGTGTCCTCCACAACCACCTGATGAAGGAGCGGCGCTCCGAAAGCTGGTGCTTCCAATTAAACTTGTTGGACTATAACCTGGCATCATGCGATTTTTAACTTTGTACACCCCAGTCCAACACTGGCATCTCCAAATCCTGAACACTATTGGCACATTAGCATAGCCAATTCACCTGGCCTGCGCATCTTTGGACTGTGGGAGGAAACCCACACAGACACAGGGAGAATATGCAATCTCCACACAGACTGTGGCCCAAGGCGGGAATCAAACCAGGGTCCCTGGTGCTGTGAGATAGCAGTACTAACCACTGAGTCACTGTACCACCCATAGGGCTAGAACCTCCACATTCTGGGCTGCAGTGCCATTTTGGTTAAGATGCAGGGCCTTTCTGAATTTACAGAAATTCAGTCCCTAGTGTCCAGGAATATTTGAAATCTATCGTTACCCTCTTTGTGAAATGTTCCTGTTATCATCACAACAGCATTATCCTACATAGCTATCAGCATCTGCAACTCACCAACTTTATTTACCATACTCCGTGCATTCAAATTGTGACAATACTATGGCTTTAAGAGTTGTATTTTATCCTTTTTTTTATGAAAAGAGGTTAAAACAGACATGTTGAGCGGCCTTCCAAGCCACAATGTAAACAGTTTGTAAGGCCTTGGGGTTTTTGGTAAAGTTGGAACGTGGCTCAGTGATTAGCACAGCTGCCTCACAGCACCAGGGTCCTAGGTTCAATTTCAGCTTTGGGCAACTGTCTGTGTGTAGAGTTTGCACATTCTCCCCGTGTCTGCGTGGGTTTCCTCCGGGTGCTCCAGTTTCCTCCCACAGTCCAAAGATGTGCAGGTCAGGTGAATTGGCAATGCTAAATTGCCCGTAGAGTTAGGTGCATTAGTCAGAGGGAAGTGGGTCTATTGGGTTACTCTTAGGAGGATCGGTGTGGACTGGTTGGGCTGAAGGGCCTGTTTCAACACTGTAGGAAATCTAATCTAATAGAAGCAGCCTGAATGGGTGGGTCAGCTTCTGACTGATCCAGGATTTTAGTTTTAGTTTTCAGTAGCTGTTGGAGCTGTGAAGGCTGTGAAAGCTGTTCCATCTCTCCCTGCCACAGAGAAACACTCCAGTGCTCTCTCCCAGAGAATTCTTTTGATGTTTTCCCTTCTGGACTGAAGAATTACATGTGTGACAATCTATTTTACTGAATTTGCCTTTGCCAAGGGTGTGTCTATGTAATGTTACTATATTGGAACAGTTACTGTTTAATAGTTAAATAATCTATTATTCTGTTAGGTTTTCCACTCGAGTTAAGTTAATCCAATTGTTTCTTTCATCTGCATTTTAACCATAATGTATGAATAAAGAGTGTTTTGTTTTAAACCAGATAGTTTGACCAATTAAACTGCATTCAGAACGTAACACCTGACTTATGTCCTTAAAAGAAAAAAACGTTAGGGTGTGGGTGATCTCCTTGACATGGTTTGAGGGGGGTTTGGTCTGGTCCATAACAACATAGATGCCTATAACCCTGACTTAGCCACCATTAGTACCCCTGAATCACAGGAACATAGGAACAGGAGGAGGTCATTCAGCCCCTTGAGTCTGAACTGCCATTCAGTGAGATCATGGCTGATCTGTGGCCAAACTCCATATCCCTGTGTTTGGCCCATATCCCTTAATACTTTTGTTTAACAAAAAAGTATCTATCTCAGATTTAAAATTAACAACTGATCCAGCATCCCCTGCTGTTTGGGGAAGAGAGCTCTAAACCTTTCCCACCCTCTGTGTGAAGTAGTGCTTCTGAACATCTCTCCTGAATGAAAAAACCAGAAGAATTACAAAAGCTGGTAATCCGAAACAAAAACAGAAATTGATGGAAAAACTCAGTAGATCTGGCAGCATCTGTGACAAGAACTCAGAGTTAATTTTAATGAATGCTGCCAGACCTGTTGAGTTTTTCCAGTAATCTCTGTTTTTATCTCTATTGAATGGTCTGGGCTGAACTTTCAAGCTATGGGTTAGCTCAGATGGTTAGCATGTGGTGCTAACAATGCTAAAGTTGTGGGTTCAACCCCCATGCTGACCAGATGTAGCACTAGGATTTGCACTTGCAGGGTTTGTGTTTCTTTGAGGGTGGCTCAGTGGTTAGCAATGCTACCTCACAGCACCAGGGATGCATGTTTTATTCCAGCCTTGCGTGACTTTGTAGAGTTCGCTCATTCTCCCTGTGTCTGTGTGGGTTTCCTCCGGGTGCTCCAGTTTCCTCCCACAATCCAAAGTTGTGGAGGTCAGGTGAACTGGCCATGCTACATTGCCTGTAGTGGTAGGTGCATTAGTCAGGCATACATATAGGGTAGGGGAATGGGACTGGGTGGGTTAGTCTTCAGAGGGTCAGTGTGGACTTGATGGCCCAAAAGGCCTATTTCCATGCTGTAGGGAATCTAATCTAAATTACCCTAATCCAACTAATACTTTGTCACTTCCCACTTGAGGACTATTTATCTCTCTCACAATTTTTTGCATTTTGGTGTCCCACTTTTGTGTTATCTCCTAGTTCCCACCCTCCTGAGAAATTATTGTAACCCTCCCAATAGTAAATCCCCCTGCAATTGTGATTAGTGGTTGCTTTACTTTGAGTCATTCACAATTGTACAATGAGTACAATAAAACAGCTAGAAGTAGATGTAATAAAATGTTCAGCGGCTCAGTGGTTAGCACTGCTGCCTCACAGCACCAGGGCCCCAGGTTTGATTCCAGCCTCAGGCGACTGTCTGTGGTGTTTACGCATTCTCTCCCTGTCTGTGTGGGTTTCCTCTGGGTGCTCTGGTTTCCTTCCACAGTCCAAAGATGTGCAGGTTAGGTGGATTGGTCATGTTAAATTGCCCCTAGTGCCCAGGGATGTGCAGGCTGGTTGGATTAGCCAAGGGAAATGCAGGGTTGCAGGGAGAGGGTGGGTCTAGATGGGATGCTCTTTGGAGAGTTGGTGTGGACTTGATGGGCTGACTGGTCTGTTTCCACGTGTAGGAGTACTATGAAATGTAAAAAATATATCACAGATGGCACTTAACTTGAAATGACCTGTCATAATCCAGATGCTGAAAAGAATCAGGCCATAAAACCTGTTTGAAGTTATATTTATGTTACCAAATCCTTTCAGTTATTTGTTCATTAACACATTGCAGAAAGGGCTGTTGTTGTTTCCTGTTCTATCAGAGACACTGTAATATATACAAAGGCTGGATTAGTAAATTTGTGGATGACACTAAAGTTATTGGAGTTGTGGATAGTGCTGAATGACGTTGCAAGTTACAGAGGGACACAGATAAGCTGCAGAGCTGGGCTGAGAGGTGGCAAATGGAGTTTAATGTGGAAAAGTGTGAGGGGATTCACTTTGGAAGGAGCAACAGGAATAAAGAGTACTGAGCTAATTGTAAGATTCTTGGTAGTGCAGATGATAGAGAGATCTCAGTGTCCATGTACATAGATCCCTGAAAGTTGCTACACAGGTTGATAGGGTTGTTAGGAAGGCTTTTATTGGTGGAGGGATTGAGTTTTGGAGCCATGAGGTCATGCTGCAGCTGTACAGAACTCTGGTGCGGCCACACTTGGAGTACTGCATACAGTTTCTTGTCACCACATTATAGGAAGGATGTAGAATCTTTGGAAAGGTTTCAGAGGAGATTTACTAGGATGTTGCCCGGTATGGAGGGAAAGTCTTATGAGGAAAGGCTGAGGGACTTGGGGCTGTTTTCATTCAAGAGAAGGTTGAGAGGTGACTTATTTGAGACATATAAGATAATCAAAGGGTTAGATAGGGTGGACAGGGAGAGCCTTTTTCCTCGGATAGTGATGGCTAGCAAGAGGGGACATAGCTTTAAATTGAGGGGTGATAGATATAGGACAGGTGTCACTGCAACAGTAGTAGACTCACCAACTTTAAGGGTGTTTAAATGGTCATTGGATAAACATATGGGCGAGAATGGAATAGTGTAGGTTAGATGGGCTTCAGATTGGTTCCACAGGTTGGCACAACATTGAGGGCCGAAGGGCCTGTACTGTGCTATAATGTCCTATGTTCTATGAAAACAGCATGAGGAAACAAACAGAGAATAAAATAAAGAGACCTTGCAAAAAAATGGTAGAGTTGATAATGTCTGTATTCAAGTATCTCCAGATCACAACTGTTTATGGTATCTGAGTAACTTTGGTAATAATGGGGAAGATTGACCTTGCGAGCCCTTTATTGAACAATTTCCATGCAGCTGCATTGCTGCTTTGTCATTACAGTCAACCATGCCATTGTCCTATCACTTGAGGTAGAATGGTATTTCATCTTCAAAAATGAGCAAACAGCTATGAGCTGTTCGGTAGAATTGATGTCTGCTTCCATTTTAGATGTACCTGGATAAACATACTTATCAGGGTAATAGGATAATAATGTTGGCTTATGGCATCATTTTCTGACAAATTGAGAAGGGCTAATTTCAAGCAAAGCAACAACTTCACAATTTTTAGGGTTAGAGTGCATAAGTTGTGGGTTGAATAGCTTCCTGCTATGGTCGCAAATTTGACAATTCTATGATTAGTATTTCCAGGATGAATATAAGCTAGGACAGCATATATTTATGTATGGAGAATGGACATTTGTAACTGTTCTATGTTTTATCAAAACAATATCAAAGGTTATCGTGAAAATTAGAAGTTTATGGTGCTGGGAATAGAATGTGGTGGACATGGGTAGAAGATTGGCTGGCGAAGAGAAAGCAGAGTAGGCAGAAATATATCATTTTCTGTTGTGTCACACAAATCAGTACTTGGGACCACAATGTTTTACAATTTATATAAATGGCTTGGATGAAGGTAGTAATGGATGGTTGCTAAAATTGCTATTGACCCAAATATAGGTTGGAAAGTAAAACATGAAGAGGACAAAAGGCAGCTACAAAGAGCTATAGATAGTTTGAGTGCATTGATAAAGATCTGGCAGATATGGAAACACGTGAAATTGTCTATTTTGACAGGAAGAATAAAGAAACGCATGATCTAAATGGTGAGAGATTGCACATGAATCACAGCAAATTACTGTGCAGCAAGTCATGAAGAACAAGGTCATAGAATGTTGTGTGAAAAAAAAGATAAATACAAGTAAGGTTATGTTCCATTATATGGAGTTCTGGTGAGACCATTTTGGAATATTGGAATAGGTACATTGTCTTCTGACAACAGGTTGAATAGCTGGGTCTGTATCCATTTGCATTTCGAAGAACGACAAGGGATATTATTGAAACATTAGAGATTCTAAGGGACTAGACAGGATGCTAGTTGAAAGATGTTTCCCTTCAGCGTTCTAATTAAGAGCTGAATCTTATTTTTCTTTGTTTTTCTGAAATTCTACCCAGCTACTACCTGATTCAAACACTTTTCCCAATGTTTCCAAATCCAATATTGATTAATTATTTCTTTCAGTGAGACTGCTCTAATAAAAGTTCCTGGAAACAATAATCTTCTAACTTGCCATAAACATGTCACAGAACTGCTGCCAAGAGACCTAAGGTTTCTAAGGAAATCTACAGTTGAATGACGACATTTGAACCAAACCTGCACTAATCAGGAAATCAGAATTTGGCTAGGTTCCTTAGTTTACTTTAGCACTTATTGAATATTCTCATTGATTTCTTGCAAGTAAAATGTTATTTCTGAATATGTAATCTACAGATTAACAAATAATTCAATTAAAAATGAAGAAATAAATGTTTGAATTCAATCTGTTGCAATGCCCCATTGTTTTATGAACTTTAAATCAATACATTTCTATTATGATACAAGCAGACAATTAAAATAGTCATTACAAACCATGTGACAATTGAAGTTCAGATAAACGTCCCACTTAAGTGAATATCTAATTAAATATAGATATTCAAAGCACCCAGGAATGCATTACTTTGCTCAAGGAGGCATCAACACAGACGTACAATAGAATTTCAGCGAGCTTTCTCCGCTGTTACACCTTACTAAAAGGAAATATCAAAACTCAATGCATGGAAGACAGATGTGAATGGATCCTATCAGCCATAAATTCCTTCATCCATCTTCATAATTTAACCCTTTAGTCCAGTCTGTTAATGATATAGAAGATGGGATTAGCAATAACATTAACAAGTTTGCTGATGATACTAAGCTGGGTGGCAGGGTGAAATGTGATGAGGATGTTAGGAGATTACAGGGTGACCTGGACAGGTTCGGTGAGTGGACAGATGCATGGCAGATGCAGTTTAATGTGGATAAATGTATGGTTATCCACTTTGGTGGCAAGAACAGGAAGGCAGATTACTACCTCAATGGAATCAATTTAGGTAAAGGGGCAGTACAGAGAGATCTGGGTGTTCTTGTACACCAGTCAATGAAGGTAAGCATGCAGGTACAGCAGGTAGTGAAGAAGACTAATAGCATGCTGGCCTTCATAACAAGAGGGATTGAGTATAGGAGCAAAGAGGTGCTTCTGCAGCTGTACAGAGCCCTGGAGTATTGTGTGCAGTTCTGGTCTCCAAATTTGAGGAAAGACATTCTGGCTATTGAGGGAGTGCAGCATAGGTTCACGAATTCCAGGTTCCTGAAATGGTGGAACTACCTTACACTGAAAGACTGGAGCGACTGGGCTTGTATGCCCTTGAGTTTAGAAGACTGAGAGGGGATCTGATTGAGACATATAAGATTATTAAAGGATTGGACACTCTGGAGGCAGGAAACATGTTTCCGCTGATGGGTGAGTGCCGAACCAGAGGACACAGCTTAAAAATACGGGGTAGACCATTTAGGACAGAGATGAGGAGAAACTTCTTCACCCAGAGTCTGGTGGGTGTGTGGAATGCTCTTCCCCAGAGGGCAGTGGAGGCTCAGTCTCTGAATTCATTTAAAAAAGAGTTGAATAGAGCTCCCAAGGATAGTGGAATCAAGGGTTATGGAGATAAGGCAGGAACAGGGTATTGATTAAGGATGATCAGCCATGATCATATTGAATGGTGGTGCAGGCTCGAAGGGCAGAATGGCCTACTCCTGCACCTATTGTCTATTGCCTATTGTCTATTGATTCTGGAATCTACCCTGCATCCTCTCCAAGACTGCAGTCCAAGAACTGAATAAAACATTCAAGATGGAGTCTAATCAGAGCTGGAACTTCACACCCACACCTTTGTATTCTGGTCACTGTGATATAAGCTTGCACATTCTATTGGCCTTTTTAATATTTTATGTATTTGGTCACTTACTGTAAGTGGTTTTTGTACTTGAATACCTAATGTTCCCAGCTCCTAGCTTCTCAGCAATTCTTTTTTAATATTAAAGGCAATAATTTTATAGGTGCAGTTGATATTTTTAATACTGAAGCTTATCTTTAAAATTTTATGGTAGGTTCATATGTTAAAACAATTTGTAACATCAATTTATCTGGAATTATCATGAAGAGAGCAAACATCTCATAACCAGTTTCTGCTTCATCTGTCTGCACACCATTTAATTGAAGGTTATTTTATCAGTACACAGCAGCATGCAGATGTTAATGTTTACCCTTTTATGTGCAATTGCATTTTATTTGCGGTTATAACTCTTTGTAATCTGTATAATTTGCATTGCAGTGAAGTATCCATAATTTAATGTTTGTTCAACAATTTCAGCACTAGATTAAAATGTAAATATTTTAATCACCTTTACAATAACAAACTAAGCATCTTCAATTTTGAAAAAGGTGAACTGATTTATTAAACATTGCTATAACAATTGAGTATTGCTAATTCAATCTGACTCCCAAGAACTGAGACTGATTTCTGGAAATGATTTGAATCTCCATGTAAATAACAACACCTTTGGAACCTTCTCCTACCAGTGCATCTTGGATTTTGGAAGACCAGACAGGAAAAGTAGAAAGACTGTGTAAAAAAGCACTGGGTGACAGAGAGCCCCAACAGAGAGGGAAGCTTTGGGAACATTGTGCTGAGATTCCCCACGTGTGGTTAAAGTGTGCTGGTTAAGTAAAATCAGAGCATCAGATTCACTAAGGCCTGGCATAAGTTTTCTCTCATTAACTTCTGCTTTTCACCAAATTAATAATGAAAATGAGATGCTGCACATATTTCTCGTGGATGCCCACCATTAGCAAGACAGAAATGTTCACTACTGTCAGGGATATAGGCTCCCTTGCTCCCAGCGCCATGTTTAAGACCCAGCTATATATCACCTCAGATTATTGCTGTCAGCTGGAAAAGCCATCAGACCAGGGTGCTCCACTCTGAAGGTTAAAGAAATACTTGAGAAGAAAGACAAGTTGTTCCCCACTTACGAACAGAGATCTCAAGGTGCCAACATTGAATGGCAGAGTAGACTTGATGGGCTGAGTGGACAATTCTGCTGTTCTATCTCATGGTGTTGGTGTTGGAAAGTCTATAAGAGCATAAGATGTATGAGGAGAATTAGCCCATTCAGCCCATTGGGTCCATGGCTGATCTGAATCTTTAACTCCAATTTCCTGCCTTTTCCCAAAAATGCTTGACTCTGTTACTGATCAAAAATCTGTCTGTGTCAGCCTTGAACATAATTAACTACCCAAGCTCTTCAGTCATGTGCAGTAAAGAATTCTACAGAATCACTATCCTCAGAAAGAGAAACCTTATCTATATCCTCTCAAGAGATTTCTGCCTCCATGGAAACAGGATATTTAGCCCATCGAGTCTACACTGACCCTCTGAAGAGCATTCCGCCCATACCTACCCCCGTACTCGATGCCTGCATCCCCATCACTAATCCACTCAGCCTGCACATTCCAGAACACTATGGACAATTTAGAATGGCCAACCACCCTGACCTGCACATCTTTGGACTGTGGGAGGAAACCGGAGCACCCGGAGGAAACCCACGCAGACACGGGGAGAATGTGCAAACTCCACACAGACAGACAGACACTGGAAGCTGGAATCGAATCTGGGACCCAGTCCTGTGAGGCAGCAGTGCTAACCACTGAGCCACTGTACTGCCCCTGAGTTTCTTGTGTTCCAGCAATGCCCCCCCAGCTCACTGCTGCCTTTGTCAGTTTCCTTTGTGAAGGTCACAGCATGCCACAATGATAATGAAGAAAATAGACAATAGACAATACGTGCTGGAGTAGGCCATTCTGCCCTTCGAGCCTGCACCACCATTCAATATGATCATGGCTGATCATCCTTAATCAGTATCCTGTTCCTGCCTTATCTCCATAACCCTTGATTCCACTATCCTTGAGAGCTCTATCCAACTCTTTCTTAAACGAATCCAGAGACTGGGCCTCCACTGCCCTCTGGGGCAGAGCATTCCACACAGCCACCACTCTCTGGGTGAAGAAGTTTCTCCTCATCTCTGTCCTAAATGGTCTACCCCGTATTTTTAAGCTGTGTCCTCTGGTTTGGGACTCACCCATCAGCGGAAACATGTTTCCTGCCTCCAGAGTGTCCAATCCTTTAATAATCTTATATGTCTCAATCAGATCCCCTCTCAGTCTTCTAAACTCAAAATGGCACCAGGGTCCACAAAGGTGGGGTCTCATCATTCACCTCCATCCCCTTGGTGGAACGTGTTGTACTGCCTCTCTCTCTGTCTGTCTGAAGGGTGTACAGCAGTCACTGGAGGTTACTGTCCTCACTGAGCTTACTGAGCTCCAGATCACTATCTCCCTCTGCATCTTCACTGAATTGGTAAGAACACAATGATTGCAGTGACAGCAGAATCCGTGGGAGCTCCATGAGCAGATAATCTCTGGGGGAGTGTCAGAAAAATAACAGTGTTATTGAAGAAAGTCTTGAGCCTCATTTGGAAAAATGAGGGAGGATCTGATAAGAACATATAAAATTACGAAAGGAATAGATAAGATAGAAGCAGGGACATTATTTCCATTGGCAGGTAAAACTAGAAACAGGGGGCACAGCCTCAAAATAAGGGGGAGCAAATTTCAGACTGAGATGAGGAGTAACCTTTTCACCCAAAGGGTTGTGAATCTGTGGAATTCCCCGCCCAGGGAAGTGGTTGAGGCTTCCTCATTGAATGTTTTTAATGCAAAGATAGCTAATATTTTGAACAGTAAAGGAATTAAGGGATATGGTGGGAGGGCAGGTGAGTGGAGCTGAGGCCATTCGAAGATCAGCCATGATCTTATTGAAGGTGGAGCAGGCTCGATGGGCCGGATGGCCTACTCCTGCACGTATTTGTTATGTTCTTATGAGTCCTCATAACCAGAACACTGACACATGGAGGCTTCCCCAGGGATTTCTAACACCGGCACCTCCAAATCATGATCCCCAGGGATTGTCAGGCACGCTTCAATGAGGTGTGTTGAGGTATGAGACCTTATCTGATAGTATGTTGGAAAATGAACATTAGTGAACCAGATGGATTTTTTACAATGTTCCGTGATTGTTGTCATGGTCACCATTACTGCAGCAAGATTTTAATTTCAGAGTTCATTAATGCACTGAGCTGTTGTGGGATTTGAACCCTGATCCCATAATAACTAGCTTGAACATCTGGTTATTAGTCCAATGACCTCACTGCTACACAACCATCTTCCCCACTGAGCATTGCTAATCTGACAGCTTCAGTTACTAAACTATATCAGTGCTTTTATTTCCAGATTATCTTTTAAACAGAATTCAAGTGGTCAAACTGCTATTATGGGAGAGGAATTCTTTCCTCTGGATTATTCATCCAATAACATAATTATCCCAAAGTCCAATATGAACCAAACAGCCACACTTTACTACAGGGACTTGGAAAAAAGGTTTCCTTTCAATACTCTATCGGAAGAAAAGTGAGACTGTACAACCTCAGCAATGTAAAGTTATTTGGATCCATACTGTCTGAAGAGGGTTTGGTTTGGCCTTCTCATAAACACAGCCTCTAAAGTCTCAACAGGTTCTTCATATTAGTCAGGGGTGGGGTGAGGGGCTAACAATGTTGGTCAGTTTGGGGAAGAAGGAAGTAATTTTCTCAATTTGGGACGATAGCCTGATGCTGGGCGGAACAGTGGGACTGTTACTCCACTTTGAATTGTTTCTGCATTTACACAGGAGTGACTAGTGTTGAAAGCGAATGCCCTCAGTGGAAAAGTATTCTTTTCCCCAGGGCTGATACTCCTCATGTGATTCATGTAGAAAGTAAGCAAACACGGAAACTGACTAATGCACAGAGGAGCTCCTCTACATTTGAAAGAATACTTACTGTATGATACTGAAGGTATAATTATGGATCTAAAATAAATGACTACCTTTCAGAATGCTATTAGAGCCTTCCCAAGCATTTACATATGTGTATTGTCACCACATCAACACACTACTGTCGTATTGTATGTTACTTTCTCAAGTTAATAATACTTGCTTTGCTTCCCACCCTACTCCATACTACCATTCTTCAGTTAAATGGATAACTCGATGCTACGACATAATGCATGGATCCAACATCACAAGTAGAAAACAGAATATAAGTGTAGACCCTAGACTATTGTAAGGGACCTCAGCTCACATAGTTCGGAATGCTTCTTACCCAATTATCTATTTTCTAACAGGTTGGTATTTGTAAGACCAGCATTCCTCTCCCAGTTGACAAGGAATTTCTTTCATATGGAATTGCAATAACTAATGTAAAATAATGGTTAATTATATTTAGATTTTATTCTGGGGATTACAGTAGGCATCTACAGTGAATTACACAAATCCACAGAATCAATTTTAAAAGTTGGAGCTGATTATGCCAGTCCAACACTGTTTTTGCATATTTCATTACGCAGGAAGGTAAAAACAGTGTGTTCAAAATATTCAATGCAAGAAGATGAACTAACTTCATCATTAACAGTAATATGACTCTTGTAGAAATCTATAAAATGTTTAAAATTTTGTGTGTTTAGAACCTGATTTGAAGGATTGCACAACATGATTTCAAGTTTTAAGATGTTCAGTGAAACAAGCTAAAATAATTTTGGCTCATTATATTTAGTAAGTAACTTAAACTCTCGGCTGCCCAAGTCTTTCCCCCACTTAATTTCTAAATTAACCAGATCCACCCCTCCACACCTCCCCCTGCATTGTGGTTATTACCAGATGCTATCCCTTACTGATCATTTTATTCTCCTAAAATCAGTCCAATGTTTTATTTCTAACGGCTGAGGCCCCTTTCTTTTCCCAACTGGATAACTTTGATTCCCAGGACTAACTCTCCCGTTAGGGCTACCTCGGTAATTTTTCCCTCTAGCCATAGCTATGAGAATGTTCCAGCTTCATTTACCTCATGAACATGCCTTCTGCTGTGTCTATTTCTCTGCTCTTGCTCTCAAATTCTTGCAGGCTTACTTGTTTCTGTCATATTTCACAATACCTTAGAAAATCTTGTAAGTGAATACTTCAATGAAAGGCTGTTGGCTCTCCCCCTCTAAAAGTCCATCTCCATAATAATGTGAATCACATGGGCTTTGTATCCAGGTGAAAATAATTATCTATCCCTAGACCACTCCCCCCAACCTCACAATTCCATGTTATAGAACATAGAACAGTACAGCACAGAACAGGCCCTTCAGCCCATGATGTTGTGCCAACCATTGATCCTCATGTATGCACCCACAAATTTCTGTGACCATATGCATGTCCAGCAGTCTCTTAAATGTTCCCAATGACCTCGCTTCCACAACTGCTACTGGCAACACATTCCATGCTCTCACAACTCTCTGTGTAAAGAACCCGCCTCTGACATCCCCTCTATACTTTCCTCCAACCAGCTTAAAACTATGACCCCTCGTGTTAGCCATTTCTGCCTTGGGAAATAGTCTCTGGCTATCGACTATATCTACGCCTCTCATTGTATACCTCAATTAGGTCCCCTCTCCTCCTCCTTTTCTCCAATGAAAAAAGTCTGAGCTCAGTCAATCTCTCTTCATAAGATAAGCCCTCCAGTCCAGGCAGTATCCTGGTAAACCTCCTCTGAACCCTCTCCAAAGCATCCACAACTTTCCTATAATAGGGCGACCAGAACTGGACACAGTATTCCAAGTTATCTTGGAATTAAATTATTTAAAGTAGAACTATTTGTAAAACCTAACATTCTGAACAAAGGAAACATGGATTCTGGGAATTAGAAATAAAACAGCAATTTCTGCTTTTGCAACATTCCTAACGTTTCCCTCTGGGTATGAACATATCCTTCACAGTTAGTCAATGCAAATGTTCTTGCTAATCTGTACATCTTGCAGCATGTTTCTACATTGACGATGCACTCTTCCACCTCCCCCTCCCACATCCACCCCCCCCCCCCCCTCCCCCAACCAAGAGCAGTCACACCATCTGGGTTTTGTGATCATCAAAATTGGAGTAGGGTCTCTGACTCCCAACATTACTCCATTTTTCCTTTCATTGTACAGACAGGCCTCAAATTGAACAATCTTATAAACATCATATTTGCAACACCATTTCCCAAAAGAGGAAAATACTGAATTTCCAACTCTATCAAAATTTAAAATTGTAAATATCTTATCAACTAGCTTACTGCATTTAATAAAGGTAACGTTCTCTCCCCAGTTCCACTTCCCCATGACACAATGCACATTAACAATATGCTTTGTTTTTCATTAGAGTTAAACACCACACTGTCATGGGGATGATTATTTATAAGCGGTTTTTGAACCTCCCTGTCCATGGCCATACTTTTTTTTTGTGCCGAAGTAAATAAAGATCACCAGCTTGGTGATCATCCCCTTCCTGTCTGAAGGTAAGGTTACAGTTCTTCTTCACTACTTTAAGACTCTCATTGAGGACACACTCAGGAGAAGTCAGGAAATCGCAACGTAACTTGATAGCTAGTATATGAAGTTTTTAAAATTACTCACCCCTCATCATGAATGTCACACAACTTCTCTTACAACATCATAAGCTTCATCGTTTCTGTCCCAGACCCAAATTCTTCCTGAAAGCAGCACTATATCATCATTCATTACAGCCAGTTGTCTGTTTGTTTTAATCAGTCTGGATGCCTGTTATTCTTTGACCCCTGTGGCTTAGGTTCTGTCACCAGATTTGATTCAGTTTTAATTCATTTCCAGATATTTTGTAAAACCTAATATTCTGAACAAAAGAATCGCAGATTCTGAGAATCAGAAACAAAAACAGCAATTTCTGTGTCGTTGTGTCAATCTGAGATTTTAATGTTGAACAGGCTAATCTAATGCCTCTTGAGTCTTCACAACTGATTCAGCAACAGGCATATGTTTTTCCAAGTCCTTTGATGTTGCTGCTAAATCCTTATCTTTAACAATTTCAATGGATTTTGTGGAAATCTCTGGAGTCAGTACAATAGGTCCAGTTAGATTACTTCCTCAAATAAATTCAACATCAGTAATATGCATTTTTATACCACTCCAACAATAACAGAACCAGTGACTATAATGTACTTTAGCTTCACTGTACACAATGGAACAGGTAAATAGTTGCCATCAATACCCTGCATCAATTCACTTTTCTTTAGAAAATTTTCTTGAGATAAATTTACATCTTTTGCTAACATCAAGGATTGAGTTGACCCCAATCTCTTAGAATAGCAAACTTTCTGGCTCTGTTATCAGACAAAAATGGATCATTTCAACTTCAAATAAAAAATAACTCAAATATAATTGATACCTACCCTGTGTATATTAGATAGTTTTGCTTTGTCACAAGCTTCACTTGCTTGCACTGCATTATCTGAAAAAACACTAAACACCACCAAAAAAATGATACTGACTTTGCTTCTAGCTTCCAGTGATTTGGTTTTGCATGTCATGTCCTATAACAACAATAACATGTTGGTTTCCTTAAATCATACTGAACTTCCACAATGTCTGACTACTCTGAGAGGAATCTGTCTCTCAATCCTGCTATCCTGTTAATACAACATGTGCTCTCTTTATTATCTTTTCTCTTGTTTCTTGGGTTTCTCTGTGGGTTTTCAGTGAAGGTTTGCTGTTGTGTGGGATAGTCCAGAACCACAATCCAGGACAGCAGCATTCCTTCATTTAGATACTCTGTGATCTTTTAAGTGGGAGCTTATTGTTAAACGAACACTGTTGTAAAATTTACATTAACAATTCTTTAGGGTTTCTTTAGCCTCCTAATTATTGACAAGTGAACATCAATAAAATTGTCCAAACTTCTCTTAGTCATTGTAATTTCATAGCAATTCTCTTCATTGAGGCAAAATGACTCTATCTCACTGAATTTTGGCACTATCCAATTAATCCTCACCAAATCAAAACCAGAGCCTACATTGTACAAGATCCTTTACTCTCTAACCAGTTTGTCTCTGTCTGATACTATACAGCATGTGGCTATCCCTGATTTACCATGGTCACGATTGGACTTATTGTCAGGTGCATCTTATTGACGAGGGGAGTGGAGTGCATCATTTCTCCCTCCAACTCTATTTTGATTTAGTCCCTACCCTCCCCTTCACTGTTTTGATCACACAGCACTGTCCCTTGATGTGAAGGGCAGTGCTTGTCACTGGCCACCCGCGTGTTTTCCTATCTTCCTGGTGGTGGAAATTGAATAAAGGTTCATGCACTTTGTGTCCTTCACTGTGTCTCACACCTGCACACACACCATGGGTGCTGGGGAATAAATAAGCACTACCGCAGTTAGGCAGTAGTGTGGGGGTTAAATATTAAAAAAAGAAAAAAAAGAAAAAAAGAAAAAAGGGGAGTGTCCACAGCATTGCCCTTTGATGTGAAGGGCACTGCTTGTCACTGGCCACTTGGGTGTTTTCCCTTTTTAGAGTTGGATCAGTGTGAGAGTGTGTGTGTACGTGCAAGGACTCTCCTCCTTGAAGGGGACTGTCCCTGGACCAGCTGCCCCACATTCAGAGTGCTAGAAATAAATAAATAAATAAATAAATAAATAAATAAATAAATAAATAGGAGATTGCACAGCAGGGAGTGGAGTGCATCATTTCTCCCTCCAACTCTATTTTGATTTAACCCCTGCCCTCCCCTTCACTGTTTGATCACACAGCATTGCCCTTTGATGTGAAGGGCTCTGCTTGTCACTGGCCACTCGGGTGTTTCCTTTCTTCCTGGTGGTGGAAATTGAATAAAGATTTGTGCACTTTGTGTCTCTCACTGTGTCTCACAACATGGGTGCTGGGGAAAAAATAAGCACTACGGCAGTTATACGGTAGTGTGGGGGTTAAATCGCTGTTAGGCGGTCGTGTAAGAAAGGGGGAAAAAACAAGGATAAAAAAACAGGAATGAGAAAAAAAACGGGAAATTGAGGAGGTCTCCTCAGCGTAGGGACTGGCTCTGAGCTGGGTGGTCACAGCCCATGTACTGTGCACATGTAATGGAAGGTGATTTGGTGATGGGATACTGGCCTCTGAGCAGTTACTGCACCCACCCATCAGTATTGTGGGAAGTCCCCTGACAGCTCCAGGCTGTGTAGCTTGGCTGCCTTGCCCACCAGCATGGGTACAGTAACTGGGCAGGATTGGGGGTTAGCTCCTCTGTAGGAGAGTCAGGTGTGCCCATCAGGGGAACCTTTAAAACAGAGATTTAGTGAAATTTATTCCCTCAGATGGTCTTAAATCCTTGACTCTTGCGTCTGAAAAAGTAGCAGAAACAAAAATTGTGTGAACATATGAACATATGAACTTTTGAGCCTGTTCTGCTTTTCAATAAGATCACGGCTGCTCTGATTTAACTTCAACGCTACATTCCTGCATATCCCTGATAATCCTTCATCCTCTTGGTAATGACAAGTCTATTTACCTCTGCCCTACGAATATTTAACAATTCTGCAACCACTACATTTTGAGGAAGGGAATTCCAAAGATTCTTAATTCTGTGAGAGAAAACAAATTTTCACATCTCTGTCTGAAATGCCTTATTTTTAATCCATCACCCTTGTTGAATCTGGCCCCATCAATTAACGCTGATTCATCCTCAAATCTCCCTGCTCACACAATCAAAGTCTTTCACCAATCAAGATCAAATTTCCTTGCTTCATTTTCTCTTTGGAATTTAAGCTTGAGCTTTCTAAACGTTCCTTTTCTCATTTTCTTTATGTCTGAACCTCAAGTTCCAGTTTCATATTTCTCTTCTTTAACTCTTTCTTTCCCCTTGCTTTTGAATAAGGTTTAAATGAGTCTTAAAATTTTGCTCCTTTAATTTCTGACAGATCCCAGGGTATTCCTTTTTTGGCCTGACGATTTGAAATCCTGGATGAGCCCCCAGTTTGTTATGGTCTACACAGAGACTGATAACTTTTAAAAAAAAACTTGTATTTCCCAATGATCAACTAGAAGCATCACAGTACACAACGTTTAAATTTTAAGACTTCTTTATAACAAATAAACTAAAAACAACATTGACTATATATTATTTTTGCTAGAAATTTAAACTCTAGACTATTAAAACATTTCACTATTTAAGTTTTAAAATGACTGAAAATTCTTCACCATGGATCTATTTTGTTTTTTCCCTTAGGTGGAAAACTTATTCTTCAAGAATTATTCTGTAGTTATTATGTACAACTACTATCTGCTCCCGATGCTTCCTTTATTCCTGACCAATATGGGTAGCTTTTAATTTCAGAACTGATTCTCACAGTGATGGTTACCTGGAAATTTCTCTCTTTGGCTAAAGGTGGATATATCTTTCAGCTTGATGTAAAAGCCCGTGACCTTGGTCTATTCAATCTGAGTGTGAGTTTCTTTGTATCTCTGTGGTTAGTATAAAGTTACCATTGGCTCTACTCAAGTGCTGCCTTGGTCTGTCTGCTCTCTCATTCAGATTCTTGCAAATCCAATTTATTTTTAGCAGATTCAGTGATTTGTGAGAAAACCTTGTGAACCTGTTCAATAATGGCTTGTTATAGAACCTTCTGCTCTCAAAGCTCATCTCTGTTACAATGTGAATATCATGAGCTTGTATCCAGGTAGAAATGTTAAGACACTATCATTTAGACCTCTAAGTCCATCCTATTGGCATTAAATAGAGAGCTTAAAGTATGTTGGTTTTATAAAACCTAACATTCCCAAAACCTCAGTGTGAGACTTTGAAAGTAAGACAGTCTACCCACAGTCAACACAAATTGTTTTGCCATTTGGTACAAGTGTAGAAACATGTATCATTTCTCTGGAAGACAGTGTATTCCCCTTCTCCCTCATCATTCACCTCAACCTCCAACAGGCAAGCCACCAAAGCTTGTTATCGGGTAGAATTTGAAGTAGATGCCATTATTCCTTTACTAGTACAATCTATTTTAAACTAAATAAACATTTGCAAAGGATATCAATGTTAGATTACAAAGAATAAAGAACAATACAGCACAGGAACAGGCCCTTCAGCCTTCTAAGCCTGCACTGACTCATTTTGCTCTTCCGTATTACAACTGTCTTTCCTTACAGGATCCATATTCC
Organism: Chiloscyllium plagiosum; assembly: GCF_037043375.1. NCBI lineage: Eukaryota > Metazoa > Chordata > Chondrichthyes > Orectolobiformes > Hemiscylliidae > Chiloscyllium > Chiloscyllium plagiosum. The sequence goes on from NW_028270142.1 coordinate 2,385,470, forward strand.
TCTATTCCCTTCCTATTCCATGTATCAGTCTAGATTCTCCTTGAATGTTGCTATTGTGTCTGCTTCCACCACCTCCTCTGGTAGCACCAGGTGGATGGAAAATGTTAGTTAGAAATAAATGCATCATCATCCGCACTGAAAATTATGAAATGTTAGTCACGTATTTTTACAATCAACATTTTCCATTGTGTGCTGTTGGTGGGTGCACACAAACAGTCCTCTCATGTATTTTCTAAGTATACCTCCTGTAACTTTCTGTTCAAATGGCATTAAGAACAGTCATGAGAACATGCATAGGTTAGACCGCCTCATTCAGTCAGAGGAAGGAATCTGTGTGACTCTTTTCCAAAACTGATGAAGAAATGCAAACACAATTATGTTTTTCTGAAAAGCATTCCATTAAAATTAAATATAAAATTAATTCTATTTGCAGTAACGCTTGTTCAGCATTTCAGGATAATGATGATATTCCTAGGTTAATAGAATTGCTTCCATATTATACCATGTCCTCATCAACTATAAATAGAAACTAAATATCAACTATCACTATGGTTACATTCTCATTACAAAAACACCATTCTCTTTCTAAGGATTACTTGGTTTATCCCTGCTCTTAAATTGTTGCATTTACAATGAGTACACCATCCTGCTCGGTGCAGATATATCGTTTGTTCAATATGTTGACGTGTGTGAAAATATTTGGAATTCATGAGGAATTATTCTTCATAATAAATTCTGAATTGGTTGACTTACTTTTGAGGTTTGTCAGCCATTCCAATAATGAAGCCATTGTCAGTGTTATAAATAATTAATTGCACAGAACCATATATTCTAAACTGGAAATACCTTAATCATAATGAAACAAAATCAAAACCCACACTTGATGCAAATAATTATAGTGCTGTGTTTTCAAAAGCTTCTTCAACAATTGACTTCATGATGTACTGGATGTAAAGGATTGACAGTGGACCTGCAATTCGACCTGCTTATTAGGTCAGCACTGAGCCTAGCAGGTACTTCCATTATAGTAAGAAGAGGAGGAGACAGTGGTGGCAGTAGCCCTGGAATTGGCCAGAGTGAAGGCAGAGACCAACATCACAGAGGTGTCTCATTGCCACACGCACATTCCTACTCACAAAGGGTCTGCTCATGAAGACTGATAAATCAGTGTCTCACAAAGCTGCACTCTATCTCTCCCCTTGAATCGACTGTGACACACTGCTAAAATAAAATCACATGGACCATGAAGACAACTTCACCCAAAGTAGATAAGGTCATCACTCTCTTGATTGCTTTTAACGCCTTTGGATCTTTCCAGGCAGTAGCAGGTTCTCTTTGCTATTTGAATCAAATGGCTGCTCACCTCTTTATCAGGAGAGTCACCAACATTGAGCTCAGGAGGCTCTACATTTAATACCTTGTCCTATTGAGCATAAGAAGCAGCAGTTGTCTGGATTTGCTGTTGTGTTGTGTAGCCTGCAATCTATCTCTGCTGTTCCACCTGCTGTCTCAGATAGAGATAAACACTCTACAGCAAGATTCAGGAAAGAGCAAGGCAGTGCTCTCCAACCTTTACCCTACTCATTGAAAACAGATGTTTTTGGTTATGATATCGATGCTACTGTGGAACCATGCTGTGCAAATGTTGTGCTTCCTCCGTTAGAAATAGCTGCATTTTTGACATCCTGAGATGTTGTTATAACTTTCAATATCTAGGATTTCTTAGGACAAGAAACATCATGGTTGATTCCTGAGTAGGTACCATCACTTGCACTCAGCAGAGTGAGTAAACATAGGGGATAGGAGCAGGAGTAGGCCATTCGGCCCTTCCATCCTACTCCACCATTTAACACAATCCTGGCTGATCATCAAGCTCAATACCCTAATATCCCTTCCCCCCATACCCCTTGATCCCTTTAGCCATTAGAATTACATCTACCCTCTTCTTGAAAACACAATGTTTGACCTCAACCACTTTCTGTGATAGGGAATTCCATTGGCTCACCACTCTCTGGGTGAAAAATGTTTTCCTCATCTCAGTCATAAACAGTTTACACTGCATCCTTATATTATTGGGAATTGGGAATAACATTGGGAATATCCTTTCTGCATCTTGCCCAGTCTTGGTGAATTTTATAGGTTTCTATGACATCTCCCTCAATCTTCTAAACTCCAGTGAATGCAATCCTAACTACTTAATCTCCCCTCACACGAGTCCCACCATTCCCCAGAATCAGCCTGGGGAAACCTTCACTGCACTACCTCGAGAGCAAGACAGTCCTTGCTCAGATAAGGAGAAGAAAACTGCCCAAAATACTCCAGCTGTGGCCCCATCGATGTCTTGATATTTGCAGCAAAACACTCTTATTCCTGTACTCAAACACTGACACAACTTCCCACTGATGAAATTCATGTACCTTCAAACAGAGGGTGAACATTCTTTCTTTTGAGTACAGGAATGGTGTGTGACTCAGCCTCAACCATATGAATTCTGAACAAAAAAAAAATAGGTGCCCCTACCTAATTTCCCTGCTTGCTGTGTGACAGATTGTGGGTGGAATTACTCTCTCTAATGTTGCTGAGTAACCTGCAGACATTGCAAGAGGCAGCCTAGTGATTTTGTTTGATTCACTGTTGGGACATGGGTGTTGCTGGCTGGTCAGCTGATTACCCATCCATTGCTGCCCTCGAGACAGAGGCGGAGGGTCTGAAATAACTCCCACCTGAGGCAGCCCACCTCCTTCAAGGGAGAGTCCTGTCACTGATGCTCTTTTGGCAGCTGTGGAGCTATCAGGGTCAAGCGAGGGCCTGTACTGCACCAGGGAAAGGGAAAAAAGATATGGAAGGCAATAGCCGAGTGGCATTACCATGAAGTGATTAACCCAGCAAATGATCTGGGGACCTGGGTTCAAATCCTGCCACGGCAGATGGTGGCATTTGAATTCAATTAAAAACAACAGAATTAAGAATCTACTGATGATCATGAAATCGTTGTCGATTGTTAGACAAAATCATTTGCCTCACTAATGTCCTTCAGGGAAGGAAATCTGCCATCCTTACCTGGTTTGGTCTACATGTGACTCCAGACTTGCAGCAATGTGGTTGACTCTACAATGGCAGAGCAAGCCACTCAGTTTTACCAATCACTACAAAGTCTGAAAGAAATGACCCAGCATTGACCTGGGCACCGGAAAGGTCAACGGCAGAAACAGCCCTGTGTGACCCTGTCGGGTCCTCCTCACTAACCTCTGGGGGCTAGTGCCAACACTGGGAGAGCTGTCTCACAGACTGGGCAAGCGACAGCCTGATATAGCCATACACATGGCATCATACCTTACAGACAATGTCCTAGACCCCACAATCACCATCCCTGCATATGTCCTGTCCCACCGGCAGGACAGATTCAGCAGAGGGGTGGATGGCACAGTGGGATACAGTCAGGAGGGAGGTTCCCTGGGAGTCCTCGACATTGGCTCTGGACTCCATGAAGCCTCATGGCTTCATGTTAAACACAGACAAGGAAACCTCCTGCTGATGACCGCGTACCATCCTCCCTTAGCTGATGAACCAATATCCTCCATGTTGAACAACACCTGGAGAAGCACTGAGGGTGGCAAGGACACAGAGTGTACTCGGGGTGGGGGATCTCAATGTCCAACACCAAGAGGCTTGACAGCAGCATTACTGACCGAGCTGGTTAGGTCCTGAAGGACATCGCTGCCAGACTGGGTCTGCGGCAGGTGATGAGGGAAACAACAAGAGGGAAAAACATACATAACCTCATCTTCACCAATCTGCATCTTTCCATGACAGTATCAGTAAGATTGAGCACCACACAGTCCTTGTGGAGACAAAGTCCCACCTTCACATTGAGACTACCCTCCATCGTGTTGTGTGGCACTATACTGTGCTCAATGGGACAGACTTCAATCAGATTGAGCAACTCAACACTGGGCATCCATGAGGCGCTGTGGGCCATCAACAGCAGCATAACTCTACTCCAGCACAATCTATAACCTCATGACCCGGCATATCCACCACTCAACCATTACCATCAGGCCAGGGGATCAACCCTGGTTCAATGGAGAGTGCAGGAGGGCAAGCCAGGAGCAGCACCAGGCAGACCTGACGATGAGGTGCCAACCTGGTGAAGCTACCAAACAGGACTAGTTAGCAACAAACAGCATTAGCAGCAAGTGATAGACAGAGCTAAGTGATCCCACAGCAAACAGATCTGATCTAAGCTCTGATGTGATGAATGGTGGAGGATGATGAAGCAACTCACTGGAGGAGGAGAAGGTTGCACAAATGTCCCCAACTTCAATGATGGAAGAGCCCAGCACATCAGGACAAATGATAAGGCTGAAACTTTCACAGCAATCTTCAGCCAGAAGTGTTGAGTGGATGATGTGTCCTGGGCTCCTCCAATGGTCCCCCGCATCACAGATACCTGTCTCCAGCCAATTTGATTCAGTTCACGTGATATCAAGAAATGGCTGGAGGCACTGGATCCTGCAAAGGCTACGGGCCCTGACAACATTCCAGCAATAGTACTGAAGACATGTGCTCCAGAACTTGCCGCTCCCCGAGCCAAGCTGTTCCAGTACAGTTACTACACTGGCATCTACCCGACAATTTACCCAGGTATGCACTGTCCATAAAAAAGCAGGACAAAATTAACCTGGTCAATTACTGCCCCATCAGTCTACTCTCCATCATCAGGAAAGTGATGGAATGGATTATCAACAGAGCTATCAAGCAGCACCTGCTCAGCAATAACCTGCTCAGTGACACCCAGTTTGGGTTCCACCAGGGCTACTCAGCTCCTGAGCTCATTACAGCCTTGGGTCAAACATGGACAAAAGAGCTGAATTCCAGAGGGAAGAGGAGAGAGACAGCCCTTAACATCAAGGCTGCATTCAACCCAGTGTGTCATCAAGGAGCCCGGGCAAAACTGGAACCAATAGGTGTCAGGGGCAAACACTCCGCTGGTTAGAGTCATACCTGACACACAGGAAGATGGTTGTGGTTGTTAGAGGTCAGTTATCTCAGCTCCAGGACACCTCTGCAGGAGTTCCTCAGGGTAGTGTCCTCAGCCTAACCATCTTCAGCTGCTTTATCAATGACCTTCCCTCCATCATAAGGTCAGAAGTGGGGAAGTTCGCTGATGATTGCACAATGTTCAGCACCATTCGGGACTCCTCAGATACTGAAGCAGTCCATGTTCAAATGCAACAAGATCTGGACAAATATCCAGGCTTGGGCTGACAAGTGGCAAGTAACATTCATACCACACAGATGCCAGGCTATGACCATCACCAATATGAGACAATCCAACCACCACCCCTTGACATTCAATGGTGTTACCATCACCGAATCCCTGACTATCAACGTGCTTGGAGTTATCATTGACCAGACATTCAACTGGATTCACCACATACACACAACGGCAATGAGAGCAGGTCAGAGGCTAGGAATAGGGGCGAGAGTAACAGACTCATTGCAGCCTTGGTTCAAACAAGGGATCTTCAACTTCCCAAATATTGACTGGAAATACTATCGTTCAAGTACTTTAGATGGGTCAGTTTTTGTCCAATGTGTGCAGGAGGGTTTTCTGACACAGTATGTAGACAGGCCAACAAAGGGCGAGGCCACATTAGATTTGGTGCTGTGTGTGAATCCGGCCAGGTGTTAGATTTGGCAGTAGGTGAGCACTTTGGTGATAGTGACCACAATTCAGTTACGTTTACTTTAGTGATATTGCTAGGGGAAAGGCAATTCTGATGCAGTTAGAGAAGATTTAGGATGTAGAGGATGGAGAAGGAAACTTCAGGGGATGGGCACAATTGAAATTAGTTTATTCAAGCAACAGCTACTGTGTGTCCTTGATAAATACGTACCTGTCAGACAGGGATGAAATTGTCAGGTGCAGGATTTACTAAGGAAGTTGAATCCCTTGTTAAGAGGAAGAAGAAGGCTTATGCTGGGATGAAGGCTCAGTTAGGGCACTTGAGAGTTCCAAGTTAGCCAAGAAAGATCTGAAGAGAGAGCTAAGAAGAGCGAAGAGGGGGCATGAGAGGTCATTGGCAGATAGGATCAAGGAAAACCCTAAGGCTTTTTATAGATATATCAGAAATAAAAGAATGACGACAGTAAGATTAGGGCCAATCAAGGATCGCAGTGGGAAGTTGTGCATGGAGTCAGAGAAGATGTGGGAATATTTTTCATCAGTATTTACACTGGAAAAAGACAATATTGTCGAGCGGAATACTGAGATACAGGCTACTAGACTAGATGGGATTGAGGCTCACAGGGAGGAGGTGTTAGCAATTTTGGAAAGTGTGAAGATAGATAAGTCCTCTGGGCCGGATGGGATTTATCCGAGGATTCTCTGGGAAGCTATGGAGAAGATTGCAGAGCCTTTGGCTTTAATCTTTATGTCATCATTGTCTACAGGAATAGTGCCAGAAGACTGGAGGATAGTAAATGTTGTTCCCTTGTTCAAGAAGGGGAGTAAGACAACCGTGGGAATTATAGACCAGTGAGCCTTACTTCGGCTGTTGGTAAAGTGTTGGAAAGGGTTATAAGAGATAGGATTTATAATCATCTGGAAAGGAATAAGTTGATTAGGGACAATCAACACAGTTTTGTGAAGGGTAGGTCGTGCCTCACAAACCTTATTGAGTTCTTTGAGATGGTGACCAAGCAGGTGGATGAGGGTAAAGCGGTTGATGTGGTGTATATGGATTTCAGTAAGGTGTTTGATAAGGTTCCCCACGGTAGGCTATTGCACAAAATACAGAGGCATGCGATTGAAGGTGATTTAGCGGTTTGGATCAGTAATTGGCTAGCTGAAAGAAGACAGAGGGTGATGGTTGATGGGAAATGTTCATCCTGGAGTTCAGTTACTAGTGGTGAACCGCAAGGATCTGTTTTGGGTCCACTGCTGTTTGTCATTTTTATAACTGACCTAGATGAGGTCATGAGAATGAGTTGGTAAATTTGCAGATGACACTAAGGTTGATAGAGTTGTGAAGAATGCCGAAGGATATTGTGGGTTACAGAGGGACAGAGATAAGCTGCAGAGCTGGGACAAGAGGTGGCAAATGGAGTTTAATGTGGAAAAGTGTGAGGTGATTCATATTGGAAGGAGCAACAGGAATGCAGAGTACTGGACAGATTCTTGGTAGTGTAGATGAGCAAGAGATCTCAGTGTCCGTGTACATAGATCCCTGAAAGTGGCCACCCAGGTTGATAGGGTTGTTAAGAAGGCACGCACTGTGTTAGCTTTTATTGGTGGATGGATTGAGTTTTGGAGCCATGAGGTCATGCTGCAGCTGCACAAAACTCTGGTGCAGATGCACTTGGAGTATTGCGTACAGTTCTGGTCATAGCATTATAAGAAGAACGTGGAAGCTTTGGAAAGGGTTCAGAGAAGATTTACTAAGGTGTTGCCTGGTATGGAGGGAAGGTCTTAAGAGGAAAGGCTGAGGGACTTGAGCCTGTTGTCGTTGGAGAGAAGAAGGTTGAGAGGCGACTTAATTGAGATATATAAGATAATCAGAGGGTTAGATAGGGTGGACAGTGAGAGCATTTTTCCTCAGATGGTGATGGCTAGCATGAGGGGACATTGCTTTAAATTGAAGGGTGATAGATATAGGACAGATGTCAGAGGTAGTTTCTTTACTCAGAGGGGAGTCTGGGTGTGGAACTCACTGCCTGCAACAGTAGTAGACTCACCGACATTAAGAGCATTTAAATGGTCACTGGATAGACATATGGATGAGAATGGAATAGTGTCGGTTAGACCGGCTTCAGATTGGTTCCACAGGTTGGCACAACATCGAGGGCCAAGTGCCTGGACTACGCTGTAATGTTCTGTGTTCTATGTTCTAATACTTCAGCGAGTAACTCACCTCCTGATTCCCCAAAGCCTGTCCACCATCTACAAGACACAATCCGGAGTGTGAGGGAATACTCCCCACTTGCCCTGGGTGGGGGCAGCTCCAACAACACTCAAGAAGCTCGACACCATCCAGGACAAAGCAGCCACTTGATTGACACCACATCCACAAGCATCCACTCCCTCCCCTACCAACGCCCAGTAGCAGCAGTGTGTACTATCTACAAGATGCACTGCAGAAATTCACCAAAGATCCTCAGACAGCACCTTCCAAACACATGACCACTTCCAACTAGAAGGACAAGGGCAGCAGATAGATGGGAACACAACTCTGCGCAAGTTCCCCTCCAAGTCACTCACCATCCTGAGTTGGAAATATATCGCCATTCTTTCACTGTCGCTGGGTCAGAATCCAGGAATTCCCTTCCTCAGGGACTTGTGGATCAACCCACAGCACATGGACAGCAGCAGTTTGAGAAAGTAGCTCGCCCCCCCACCTTCTCCAGGGGCAGCTAGGGATGGGGCAATAAATGCTGGGCCCAGCTAGTGATGCCCACATCCCACAGTTTTCCAAAAAAAAAGACCAGGAGCTAGGACACTTCACATACATAGTATCACTTCAGTAATGTAGGGACAGTATCCGATAACGTTTATAGAATTCCTACAGTGTGGAAACAGGCCCTTCAGCCCAACAAGTCCACACCGATCCCCCAAAGAGTAACCCATCTATTCCTCTATCCTAGTGTCCTATATTAATACCTGACTAATGCACTTACACTTCTCTGAACACAATGGATAATTTAGCATGGCCAATTCACCTGACCTGCACATCTTTGGACTGTGGGAGGAAACCAGAGCACCCGGAGGGAACCCACACAGACACGGGGAGAGAATGTGTAAACTCCACACAGACAGTTGCCTGGGGCTGGGATCAAACCCAGGTCCCTGGTGCTGTGAGGCAGCAGTGCTAACCACTGAGCCATTGTGCCACCCCTAGAGTTTATTCTCTGTACTCAGGTAATAAAGGTGAGTGAATGCAGCTATGTTCCTACCTAGACACACACCGCTCGCCTCTCCACCTTCAGCATGTGCCAATCACTGACAGCAGCACACCCGGGCAATCAGAGCTCACTAGGGGAAAGTGAGGACTGCAGATTCTGGAGGTCAAAGTAAACACTGTGATGCTGGAAAAGCACAGCGGGTCAGGCAGCAGCTGAGGAGCAGGAAAGCTCATTCTTAATAACAGTATGTTCCATCTCACTCTCTCTCTCTCTCACGCACGTACACACACACATCTTTTACATAATTACAAACAGATATTATTGGAAAGACTCAGCAGACTTGACAACATCTGTTCAGAGAAAGCAAAGTTAATATTTCTGGTGCAGTGACCCTTGCAAATTGAGGGAGGGAAAATTACATCAGTATTCATCAGGAGCTAGGGAGTGTTAATTGGGAGGAGCTGTTATCAGGCAAGTCCACATTTGACATGTGGGAATTGTTAAAAGACCTGCTGGGAGGAGTTCAGGACCGGCATGTTCCAGTGAGGAGGAAGGACAAGGATGGCAAGGTAAGGGATCCTTGGATAGCAAGGGAGATTGTGAATTTAGTCATAAGGATAAACGAGGTACACATAAGGTTAGGAAGCTAAAATTGGACAGGATTCATGAGGATTATAAAGAAAACAGGAAGGAACTCAAGCAGAGAAATAGCAGAACAAGAAGAGGCCGTGAATTAACCTTGGCAATCAGGGTTAAAGAGAATTCCAAGGCATCCTATAGATACAATAAAAACAAGGGAATAACCAGGGAGAGGGTAGGATCACTCAGGGATAAAAGAGGAAACTTGTTCTTGTAGGCCGAGGATGTGGGTAAGATCCTAAATGTGTATTTTGTGTCAGTAATAACCCAGAAGAGGGACACGAGGATAGTGAGATTAGTGTGGAACATGCTAATACGCTGAGGCATTGTGAGATCAAGAAAGTAGAGGTGTTGGGTCTCTTGAAGAACATTAAAGTGTACAAGTCCCCAGGACCCGATGGTACTTACTCCCGGTTACTGAGAGAGGCAAGAGAGGAGACCAAGATCGTTGTATCCTCGCCAGCCACTGGAGAGGTCCCAGATGACTAACGAGTAGCTAATGTTGTTCCAATGTTCAAGAAGGGAAGCAGGGATAACCAGCAAACTATAGACTGATGAGTCTCATACGGGTGGTTGGGAAACTATAGGGGAGAATTCTTAGGGATAAGGTTTACACACATTTGGAAAGACATGGCCTAATTAACATGGCTTTGTGCAGGACAGGCCATGTCTTACTAACTTGATTGAACTTTTCGAGGAGATAATGAAGGTGATTGATGAGGGTAGAGCAGTGGATGTTGCCTCCATGGATTTTAGTAAGGTGCAGGAGAAAGTGATGACTGCAGATGCTGGAGATCAGAGTCAAAAAGTGTGGAACTGGAAAAGCACAGCAGGTCAGACAGCATCCAAGGAGCAGGCGAGCCGACGTTTCGAACATAACCTCTTCATTAGGAATGTGAGCTTATGTTTGAAACGTTAGTTCTCCTGCACCACAGTTTTGATTTTCAACAAGGTCTCTTGTGGTAGGTTCATCCAGAAGATTAAGATGCATGGGACCCACTGGCTAGGCCAATTGGTTTCAGGATTGGCTTGGCCATAGAAGACAGAGGATAATGGCACATTAGATGCTTTTCAATTAGAGGTTTGTGACTAGTGATGTTCCGCAGGGATCCGTACTGGGACCTCTGCTGTTTGTTAAAAATACAAATGACTTGAATGAAAATATGGATGGGTGGGTTAGTAAGTTTGCAGACAATATAAAGATATTGGAGGAGTTGTGGATAGTATAGAAGGTTATCAAGAGATACAGCTGGATATAGATCGATTGCTGATATGGGCGGAGAAATGGCAGATGGAGTTTAATCTGGGTAAGAGTGAGGTGCTGCACTTTGCAAGATTAAATGTTAAGGAAAAGTATACAGTTAATGGCAGGACCCTGAACAGCATTGATATACAGAGGGATCTTGGGGTTCATGTCCATAGCTCCCTGAAAGTGGCCACGCAAGTAGATAGGCTGGTAAAGAAGGTGTATGGGCATGCTTGCCTTTACTGGTCAGAGAATTGAGTACAAGAGTTAGGACATCATTTTGCAGCTTTATAAGATGTTGGCTAGGCCACACTTAGAGTATTGCATTCTAGTCTGGTCACCACATACAGGAAGGATGGGGAGGTTTTGGAGAGGTTGCAGAAGAGGTTTACCAGGGTGCTGCCTGGATTAGAGGGTATGAGCTAGAAGGAGAGGCTAGAAAAATGCAGGTTGTTTTTTCTGGAGCATCAAAGGCTGAGGGGAGACTTGATAGAAGTCTCTACAGTTATGAGATTCATAGATAGGGTTGACAGTCAGAACCTTTTTCCGAGAATTGAAATGTGTAAAACTAGGGAGCATGCATTTAAGGTGAGAGGGGGAAAGTACAAAGGAGATGTGAGGGGTAAGTTCTTTTTACCCAGGGAGTGGCAGGAGCCTGGAACACGGGCGAGGGGGTGGTGGTGGAGGCAGATACAATAGGGACGTTTAAGGGACTTTTAGATAAGCTCATGAATATGCAAGGAATGGAGGGATATGGACCAAAGTCAGGCAGAAAGGATTAGTTTCCTTTGGTGTCATGTTCAGCACCACATTATGGACTGAAGGGCCATTCCTATGCTGTAGAGTTTGATATTTTATGTTCTATGGAAGCTTGAGTAGCTGGTATTGGGGAGGGTTAGCAACTAGCAATGGGTTGTGTGTGGGAGAAGTCCATGTGATAACAAGGCCTGATGTGTGGAAGGGGGCAAGGACTTGGGAGACTTCAGGCCCTAAAGTTATTGAACTCGATATTGAGTCCAGAGAGCTGCAGGGTTCCCAAGTAGAAAATGAGGTCACGTTCTTCCAGCTTGGACTGAGCTTCACTGGCGGACAGCAGTAAGCCTAAGATAGAGAAGTTGACCCGGGATGTTAAAGTGGCAGGAAACTGGAAGCTCAGGGTCTTTTTTTGAGGGCACAATGTAGATGTTCTGCAAATCAGTCACCCAGTCTCTGCTTCGTTTCGCCTAGGTAGAGGAAATCATATTGTGATCAGCGAATGCAGTAGGGCCCTTGGATAGTGAGGAGGGGGGAGGGAAATGAGCAGGTGTTACACCTTCGGCAGTTACATAGGAAGGTGCCGTGGGGCTGTGTGTATGTGGGGAAGGTGTTGGGAGTGACGGAAGAGTGGACCAATGTGTCCCAGAAGGAATGGTCTCTGCTGAAGGCAGACAAAGGAGGGGACGGGCATGTGTGTCTGGTGGTAGCATCTCGCTGGAGGGGGTGGGAATGGCTGCTGATAATCTTTTGGATGTGGATGCTGGTGGGATGGTAAGGACAAGGGAAACCCTATCACAGTTGCAGGAGGGAAGAGCGAGGCTGAGGGCGGAAGTGTGGGAGATGGGTTCAACATAGCTGATAACCATGTGAAATAATCCTATGTGACTGACTTTGTCTTTGCCAAGGGCATGCTTATGTGATGTTACACCTTTGGAACAGTTAGAGTACTTTATTTTAAATATTCTGATCATTACAATTAAGCTAATTCTTTTTATTTTGTCTGCATTTTAACTATAGTGTATGAAAAAAGTATGTTTTGCTTCAAGTCTGATACTAGATTAGAGTGGTGCTGGAAAAACACAACAGGTCAGGCAGCATCCGAGGAGCAGGGAAATCGACATTTCGGGCAAAAGCCCTTTATCAGGAATTCCTGATGAAGGGCTTTTGCCCGAAACATCGATTTCCCTGCTCCTCGGATGCTGCCTGACCTGTTGTGTTTTTCCAGCACCACTCTGATCTAGACTCTGGTTTCCAGCATCTTTAGCCCTTGTTTTTACCTTTTCAAGCCTGATAGTTTGACCAATCAAATTGCACCTAGAACACAACGCTTGGTGCTGGTCTTAAAAATAGGAAACAAGTTCAGGTCTGGACTATCTCACTGATGTGTTTTGAGGGGGTTTGGTCTGCTCTATAAAAACAAACATTTGACGGTAGGGTAGAGCCAGGATTACGATGTGGCGAGTTATTGAGTAAGTCAGAAATCACACAACACCAGGTTATAGTCTAACAAGTTTATATGAAATCACAAGCTTTCCCCTGGTCCAGCGAAGTGAGAGGGAAGTGCACAGAACACAGTTTATGGCCAGAGAGCTCCATCGATCATATAAATGGTGTGGGTGGCGTGTCGGGTAATAAGTCTCTGCAGGTGACCGAGAGTGTTAGACAGTGTGAGTGAAGTGTCAACAGCTGAATAACTACTGAAGTAACGACCTATAATCTGATAAAATGAGGCAGAGAGATAATTACAAAATATTAAAAAATAAGGTGGTGTGAGAGAAAAATCAAATGACTGGAATAACAAGGAAAAAAAGCCCAGAAGGAACACTAGAGGAAGAGCCACTGGACCTGAAACATTAAACTGTGAATTTTCTTCACAGATGCTGCCAGCCCGACTGAGCACCCATCCCCCCCCCCCACCCCCCTCCCCAGCCCCAGACCCCCCCACCCCCACCTCCCCAGCCCCACCTCCCCACCCCCCCAACCCCCCACCCCTACCTCCCCACCCCCCCAACCCCCCACCCCTACCTCCCCACCCTCACCTCCCCAGCCCCAGCTCCCCAACCCCACCTCCCCAGCCCCACCTCCCCAGTCCCAGACACCCCCACCCCCACCTCCCCAGCCCCACCTCCCCACCCCCCCAACCCCCCAGCCCCACCTCCCCAGCCCCAGCTCCCCAACCCCACCTCCCCACCCCTCCACCCCCCCCACCCCCACCTCCCCAGCCCCACCTCCCCAGCCCCAGCTCCTTATTTAGGTTCACAGTTCTTTAGGTTTTTATTTGAGTAGAATAACATGATCGGTATCAAAGTCATAGGTTCTGGATCAGTGGTGCTGGAAGAGCACAGCAGTTCAGGCAGCATCCAAGGAGCTTCGAAATCGATGTTTCGGGCAAAAGCCCTTCATCATATTCCAGATGAAGGGCTTTTGCCAGAAGCGTCGATTTCGAAGCTCCTCGGATGCTGCCTGAACTGCTGTGCTCTTCCAGCACCACTCATCCAGAATCTTGTTTCCAGCATCTGCAGTCGTTGTTTTTACCTCATCAAAGTCATAGGTACCAAAGTAACAAGTAATCCAAAACTGTACAAACTAATTCAGGTAGAGAGAGAACTTATCAAGGTGTTGGTGTCAAAACAGGGCAGTAAGCAAAGTTTTACAGATACAGAACAGTATGGTGAGGTTACATGTAGCATGACATGAACCCATGATCACAGTTGAGGCTGCCTTCACTGGTACGGAACTTGGCATCGGCTTCTGGTGTGTGTGTGTGTGTGTGTGTGTGTGTGTGTGTGTGTGTGTGTGTGTGTGTGTGTGTGTGTGTGTGTGTGTGTGTGTGTGTGTGTGTGTGTGTGTGTGTGTGTGTGTGTGTGTGTGTGTGTGTGTGTGTGTGTGTGTGTGTGTGTCTCGAAGGCCACCTTGGAGAACACCTACCCAGGATTGGAGGCTGACCAATGAAGTGTTCTCGACTGGTAGGGAACATTGCTGTCTCGTGATTATTGTGCAGCATTGCTGACCACTGAGCTACCAAAGGACATATTTGACTTTTTCTTCGGAAATTACTGAACTTCAATGTGCTTCTGTAAAACTTTCTAACTGCCTCTACATCACCAGTGCCCCAACTCACTATAGAGTGCTGTGTGTTTATTGCTGTACCAGAGAACATTCACAGCTGTTAGCACACAAAGGGCCATACCATTGGAAACCAGTGCCAAGTGAACTGTTCAGGAAGTGGTCAGTGCTGAGTGACACACAAGGTGATCTGAGTGCTCTCTGTAGTAGAGCTCAATGTAGCACTGCAGTACTGAGCCTCACCAACAGAAACATTCCTGCTACATCGGTCACATCAATGGCATGTTTTATGACATGAGGATAAAGACTCTAATTACTCACCGATTATCGGTGAAATCTGCATCAAAATGTTGTGATCTGTAAATCATCTCATTGTTATCCATGGATTAGACTGTGCCTGGGGTTGATGTCATTCCATTCTGTGTTTACTTATCTCCTCATCATCCTTTGCTCAAAATACACAAAGGATAGAATTCCTTTCTCACATCCTTCTGCCTTATCTCCTCTGTATTTGCGATCAAATACTTATTAAAATGTTCACTTGCAATTGCATTACCACTCTGTCTCCTACTCCATTTGATCCACCCTCCTTCCCATTTGGTTATTAACTAATTCCAGCAGAAACATCTCCCATGTCCATCTCCCATGCCCCATAAGCAACTCATTGTCATCCACTAACCATCCCCATTAGTAGTTGTTCATCCTCCCACGCTGATTTACACCCATTTCTGATGAAGGGCTTTTGCCCGAAACAACAATTCTCCTGCTCCTCGGATGCTGCCTGACCTGCTGTGCTTTTCCAGCATCACACTCTTGACTCTAATCTCCAGCATCTGCAGTCCTCACCCTTGCCTGATTTATACCCCTCCCTTGTCTTCCCAACTGTTCTTTTCTCAGTTCTGAGGAAGGGTCATTCGGCCTGAAACATTAATCCTAATCCCTTTTCACAGAAGCTGCCAGACCTGCTGAGCTTTTCCAGCAATTTCTGTTTTTGTTTCCAATTTACTACATCTGCAGTTCTTTTAGTCTTTGTTTTTCTCCCTCTCTATTTCCACTTGTCGTTTACTCTTCCCTTCCCCTCCCACCCCGTCTTCAACATACAATACCAACATTTTACCAGCCACAATCAGTTTTGAAGAGGGGTCACTCACTCTGAAACATTAACTCTGATTTCTCTCCATGGATGCTGCCAGACCTGCTGAACTTTTCCAGCAAATTCTGTTTTTACTTTCGATTTCCAGCATCTGCACTTTGCTTTTTTTTTGTTTAATTTAGTTCACTTGATCCTAAAGTAGTGAATCTTGTGAAGACCAATGTTCCTTGCAATGTCTTGATACAGGAAGGCCACATAGAAGGAGTTGGGGAAAGACACATTGCTGCCTGAGGTTGTGGTAACGGCTGGGGTAAAACCATCTTGGAAAGTCCTTGAACATCACTAACCTCACTGTTGCTTTTGAAACAGAAACTTGAACAAGTTGCAAATTCAAAAAATCGCTGCAGCCACTTCACAGATTTCCCAATGTGGGAGACACAGTCTCCAACCAATTACACTACCCATTACACACTTATTTCCTGTTAGTATTGCATCTGTGTGCTTTGGAGGGGGACACTGAATCTCCCCATTCCCTACAAAACCCTCCAGAAACATGCATGATGCACAATTAAACATTTACCATGATAGCCCTTTCCTCCTGAGTTCTGTACCAGGATAATCAAAGGCCATTTTATCTCTTGGCATTAGGAGAGTACAGGTAACATTGGTATGTGCCTGTTATACACCTCACCAAACTGTGCATGCCATTGAATTCAAAAATATTTTTGACTAGGAATTTTGACTCAATGGTTTAAGAAATACTCTTGAAGATGAGACAACATGGGATAGGAACAAAAAGGATAATAATTGCATTGAAGTCAGCGCTGTGTTTGGAATCTGCCAAAGAGTATAATTTTAGGAAGATTATGTCATATAGTTTCTATTCTTCCTGCGTCAGGAGAAATTAAGACTGTCATACAAGGAAGGACAAGTAATGATCATTGTAATTTGAAAGTTAGTTTAAAAAGGTACTTAATTTTCCTGTCACTTCAGCTTTCCAATGCTAACTGGATGCAATATATTCAAGATACACCACATACTTCTCAACACATAATCTGAAGTCTCTGTATTGTATTATTGGAAGTTAATGTATGATTTCTCAGACAGCAAACCAATATTTTGCCCGTGTTTCCAGTAAGTGACTCATTCTCTCCACCTTTTTGAAACAACAATAATGACCTCATCATCTCAGCAGATAATTAATTCCGATGTGAGAATTATGATGCTGAAGAATGTCGTTAAACAACTCTTCAACAAATTTAACAGGATGAGCAAATCATCAAATGTGTAAATCATCGAAAGGAGGCAGTTCCTTGTTTGTTACAATTGTCAGCAACAACAGAAGGACCTGGGCTGGGTAAGGCAACAAAAATGACTATCGGAATTATGTATTGGAAACGTTGGGAAGCTGATGAACATTAGCAAGCCTCAGGTGAATAGACAAATGTGAAGTGAGTTACAAAGTTGTCAAATGTAATATGTGATATTGCAGGTAATCGTGGGTCGAGAGTGTGGTGCTGGAAAAGCACAGCAGGTCAGGCAATATCCGAGGAGCAGGAGAATCGATGTTTCGGCAAGAGCCCTTCATCAGGAATGGTGATGAAGGATACTGATGAAGAGCTTATGCCCGAAATGTTGATTCTCCTGTTCCTCGGATGCTGCCTGACCTGCTGTGCTTTTCCAGCACCACACTCTCAACTCTGATCTCTAGCATCTGCTATCCTCACTGTCTCCGATTGCAGGTAATCAGTCACACATAGACATATTAAATATGTTTTATTGATGTATGACTTATTATCAACACTAAATCCCCCAACATTAAAGCCTCTACTGCCAAAAGACACAATGGGATCACCCACATAAATGCGGTGGCTACTTGAACAGTGCCTGCAAGGGTGAGCAGATCATTTTCTAACTCCCAAAAGCCTGTCATTGTAAATTCCACTGTGGCTGATGTTCCATCCCTGGGCCTGACCACAGCAGGGGGTCTGACTACAGGAGGGGGCCTGACCACAGGAGGG
The DNA here is from genome assembly GCF_037043375.1 of Chiloscyllium plagiosum. Taxonomy (NCBI): domain Eukaryota; kingdom Metazoa; phylum Chordata; class Chondrichthyes; order Orectolobiformes; family Hemiscylliidae; genus Chiloscyllium; species Chiloscyllium plagiosum. The sequence continues at coordinate 2,403,195 of NW_028270142.1, forward strand.
GGTCTGACTACAGGAGGGGGCCTGACCACAGGAGGGGGTCTGACTACAGGAGGGGGCCTGACCACAGGAGGAGGCCTGACGACAGGAGGGGGTCTGACTACAGGAGGGGGCCTGACCACAGGAGGAGGCCTGACGACAGGAGGGGGTCTGACTACAGGAGGGGGTCTGACTACAGGAGGGGGTCTGACTACAGAAGGGGACCTGACCACAGGAGGGGGACTGACCACAGGAGGAGGCCTGATGACAGGAGGGGGTCTGACCACAGGAGGGGGCCTGACCACAGGAGGGGGACTGACCACAGGAGGAGGCCTGATGACAGGAGGGGGCCTGACCCCAGGAGGGGGTCTGACTACAGGAGGGAGCCTGACCACAGGAGGGGGTCTGATTACAGAAGGGGGCCTGACCACAGGAGGGGGCCTGACCACAGGAGGAGGCCTGACCACAGGAGGGGGTCTGACCACAGGAGGGGGCCTGACCACAGGAGGGGGTCTGACTACAGGAGGGAGTCTGACTACAGGAGGAGGCCTGACTACAGGAGGGGGCCTGACCACAGGAGGAGGCCTGACCACAGGAGGGTGTCTGACCACAGGAGGGGGCCTGACCACAGCAGGGGGTCTGACTACAGGAGGGGGTTTGACTACAGGAGGGGGATTGACTACAGGACGGGTCTGACTACAGGAGGGAGCCTGACCACAGCAGGGAGTCTGACCACAGGAGGGGGTCTGACCACAGGAGGGGGTCTGACTACAGGAGGGGGGTCTGACTACAGGAGGGAGCCTGACCACAGGAGGGGGATTAACTACAGGAGGGGGCCTGACCACAGGAGGGGGTCTGACTACAGGAGGGAGCCTGACCACAGGAGGGGGATTAACTACAGGAGGGAGCCTGACCACAGGAGGGGGACTGACTACAGGAGGGGGCCTGACCACAGGAGCGGGACTGACCACAGGAGGATGCAGGCGGAAGGAAGTGTATTCATTCACAGTTTCACAAATGGCATTGAAATCTACAGATCCAAATTTGCTTCAAACATAATATTGTATTGTAAACAGTGCAGAATGTAACATAATCTTACAGAGAGATTGTGTGATATTTTGTCAATTGACAACACGGTGGAAAATGGATTTCAGTGGGAGATAAATCTTAATTGTAAAGCCTTGTGGTTAATGGGCTGCCTCTGACACAGATGTTCTAAGTTTTAGTGCCACTCCTGGACTCGATGACCACGACAGATGTGTTCATAACCTGGCTAAACAGGTAACATATCTACTTGTAAATCCTTCCGATACATGTCACAACATGTTTTGAAAGCAGGAGAGATTCCTGATTAGCCATGTGATGGAAAAATATCAAAGCTTCTACCATTCCTCTACAACATCTTTCCATAGTTCCCAAACATCTCAACGCCAGCAGGAGGGCATTCAGCTGATGGCCAGAGTGGATCAGATTGGTGCCAGTAGGCCCTAGCCTAATCCCTAACCTGCACAGTCTCTTCATGCCCCTCCCCATGGGGGAAACCATGGTGCGATGAGGTGGTTTTGCAATCATGCAGGGAACAGAGAAGATCAAGAAATGTAAGCTCATCACATGTGAAGTACATCCTTTCACCTCAGTCCTTGTGCTTGGCCTTCTGAGGAGCGTTGTTGCAGTTCTCTGCACTCTTGTGTTTGGGAGGTCATGGCTGGGTATCAGCAGAGTGGACAGTTAGAGCTGCTTCTTAAATAACACAAGCTCTGAACTGCTTCTCCACTTTCTGGAGAACTTCTGTCTTCTTGCTGTACCAGCTCAGAGCTTCAGCACATGTTATAACTTTTTTTGACTTAGAATACCTTTGTTTTGCTGTTGCTTTGTCATAGTAGGACTTACATGACCTTTCAGATGCCTAGCTTCTTAGGATTCTGTCAGCTCTGTTAATGCAGTCACTATTCATCAATGAGACTTTTGTTTTACTGTTGAACTTGCGCTGTCCATAAGTTACATCCGTTTGGGTTCAAAGCATATTAAAGTTTTCAAAATTTCTGTAGATTTTTATGTTTCTCATCTTTGTAGAGATTTAAGGTGAATACACATTGTAACAGCTGAAAACGTTTCAGGTCGAGTCTGGTTTGTTCTTACTTTTATTGAATTGGCTGAATGATAGACGCGCTAGTGCCTCACGTTGAGCTAACATGACTACAGCAACCCAGGAGGCACATTCGTACAGAATATCTCCCTAAACTCACCTCATCAATTACCTCCTCGGTACCTGCGACATTTCTCAGTTCCAATGTCACCCCATCTTAACACGTGCCGTTCCTGAGACACCTCACCACCCAGAGGCTATTCCAAGTTCACCTGTTTCCCTCGACCATGCATCATCTTTAAAAGTCCATTGTCCACCTGGATGAGCACAGTTAATGCCCTGCATGGGGTTCCTGACATTATCTCGAACATGGCAGCCGGGAGTGGGGAGTGGGCATGGTGGGGAGTGGGGGGGTAGGTGCTCTGCTCTGTGGGCAAGGACCTGGAGATCCTGCTGGGTGGGGTGGTGCCAACATGGCTCTTCCTTATCCGCTAGGATCATGGTGGATGCTAAGCCCCCAGACAATGTCCAGCCTGATCCGAGGTTGCTACCCAGGTTAAAGTATTCTCATTCACGTGGAGAAATATCCAGCACCATAGGAAGAAGTTCACTGGCCTTTTCCACTCCACCAGCGTACCTCCCACTCACTCTCTCTACTTCTATCCCCAGTTCCACCCAAGGTTCATGCTTGATCACTCTCATTATTGTCTGAAACATCTACCCCTGGTGCTGTCACCCTCCCCAAACCACAATACGATTCTCCCTGAATGACATCTGTGCTGCCTCCCTACTCAGTCATTCAGGATATCTCCTCACCTGCTTGAACAACAAAGATGGTACCATCCTTTCCAGCTTCAAAATTACAGGCCCTTCTTTCATTCCATGAGGAGCACAAGCCACAATAGGGCACAGAGAGGCACGATGTGTGCAGTGCTGCCCATGTTTTGCCTCCTTGCCCTTTATGAGCAGTGGGTCCTGACTTTGACCTGGATTGATAACAGCGGCTGCCCTTGACTCATCCTGCCAGGATTTTCTGAGTGAAGGTGTTTCCTTTTGACTGGACTGAGGCCTGCTGAACCTTCCTGGCTGTGTGTCTTACTAAATAGCCCAGGATGGAGGAGTGATACAATGCTGGTGTTTGTGGCTGAGGGGGCAAAGTGCCCCGCAAGGCAGGGATGTGAACAGCCAGGGAGTTCAGAGTGAGTGTCACCATGACAACAAATGAAGAAATTTTATAATGAGAGTTGTTGATGCAGCCTGAGGTGCAGCATTAAAGTGCAGAAACTGTAAGTGGAATCTATCGGATGTGAATGTCTGTGAATATGGGTGTGTGTAGCTTGTCCCATAGAGTGTGCCCTGAGCTGTTGGTGTCCAATGGGCGGCCATGGAGATTATTTAGAGCAAGTGATGAGTTGAATGCACTAGGTGCCTGTTTTATTGGCTTTTCCCATTGATGAGCTAACGTGGCGAGATAGGGCAGATGGGTGGCCAGATATTAATGAGAAAAGTTTGCCATTTATAAGGTGTTTAACAGCAGTTAATCCCCGTCAATTGGCATCTTGTTGCTGCTGACATCATGCTATTTGTAAAAAGCATAAATGATGACGTGAGTTGCTCCTGATATCAGAATGGCTTTGCTACAATTATTGTCACAGGTCTCACTGTGACCTAAGAGACACAGACTCTATCAGATTCTGCCCACAGTTCCAAAGTTGTGGAGGTGCCGGTGTTGGGCTGGGATGGACAATGTCAGAAATCACACCACACCAGGTTACAGTCCAACAGGTTTATTTGAAATCACAAGCTTTCAAAACACTGCTCCTTTGTCAGATGGAATCCTTTTACCTGACAAAGGAGCAGCGTTCTAAACGCTTGTGATTTCAAATAAACCTGTTGGACTATAACCTGGTGTCGTGTGATTTCTGACTTTGTTTCAAAGACAGATCATAACCAGCACAAGCTTTTATATCGAAACAGAGAGGTGCTTCTGCTATCTGCAGATTTTTAATGGAAAAGAAATTATTTGTCATAGAAAAAAGCTGAATTTAATATGTATATGATAACTGGCATTTAGTTTGACAGAAAAGGAAACAAGAAAAATGTGAATTTATTATTATTAATATTTTGAGTATTGAAGGAAAGGTGCTTTTCTTTTAAATCCTTCCCCACCCACATGTGTGTTCGATCTGATAGCACACTAATATTTCTGGTGCTCTAATTCGCATATATTATTCTCAATCTTACTCGTTCATTTCAAGTTTTGAAAATGATGAAAACTGTCAGATAATTTCTAAACAAATTGCTTTTTGAAGGTATTTTCCTGGGGTTTACCGATGTTGGAGAATCTGGAAGTCAACAGAGTAAGATGTATCAGATAAAGTTTCAGAAAATTGGTGCAGAACCTTCGAAAATTTGGATCAGAAAGTTAAATAAAAGAATAGAAGATGGTTAGGGAGCTAACTTGGAAAATAAGACACAGTTTGTGTCATCTGTAACTTTTCAAAATTGGAGTATCCAAATGAAACAGCAATAGAAATGACTTGTCGATCATGAACTCTGGCAATTTATCATTACAACGAAAAGTGAAGGAGCAAATCCTTTCAATCAAGAGTTCCCTCTGACTATCCTTTCTGGTGAACAAATCTACACTATCAGATTGAATCTGTGTGTTTTGTAACAAATGCAATTAGGTTTTAGGTGATTGAGGCAGCAGCTGAAAGAGATGCTCTGTTGACTTAACATTTTTTTTCTAACTTTTTCAAAAATTCATTAACGGGATGAGGGCGTCACTGGCTAAGCCCAGCATTTAGTGCCCAGAGGGCAGTTTAAGAATCACCCACATTGCTGTGAGTCTGGAGTCACGTGTAGGCCAGACCAGGTCAGGATGGCAGTTTCCTTCCCGAAAGGACGTTAGTAACCCAGATGGGTTTTTTTCCAACAATTGACAATAATTTCATGATGATTGTCAGTCTCTTAATTCCAGAATTTTGCTGTGGCAGGATTCTAACCCACGATATTACCTGGATTGCTGGATTAACAATCCAGTGATAATACCACCAGGCCAACGCCTTCCCAATTCTCAGGAGCTGGTTCTTACTCTGCTGCAGGAGAAGCAGCTCGTTATTTGATGAAAGGTCACTATGGTCCAACCCTCTCATTGGAGAGAGATGTCTGGTGGTGGTTTAGTCCTGATGGTTACCATCACTCAGGTGTGGGATAATTGTTAAGAAGCTGGAAACTTCCTGGTGGCTTCAGCCCGTACAGGAATTGAATCCATGCCATAAGTGTTCCTCTACTCTGCAAACCAACCATTCAGCCAACGGACCTAACCAACTCTCTTCCATTGAGTGTCTGTTAAGTAACAATGGAGTAATGTGTTCCTAATCTCCAATATAGTACAGCAACTGGTGATAGAATTTGTCAGTGGTCATTGATAGGAAGGTGTGACTGTGAGCTAGGCAGGTCATTAACCCAGAAGGCAGGGATACAATTGCAGAAAACTCTGCAATTGTCTAACAGGTTTGATGTTCTTCCAGCTTGTCTGGATGAGCATGACAGCAGCAGGGTGATGAGAAAACTGACCATGGTATAAGAAGCCATTTAAGTTGGAGGTATACAAATGAATTTTATGGTTGTAGAAGATAATAAAGTGAAGGGAACTGACCCATTCTCTCCAACAAGTATGTGAATCCAGAAGGAGACAGTGAGGTCTGCAGATGCTGAAGATCAGAGTTGAGAGTGTGTTGCTGGAAAATCACAGCAGGTCAAGCAGCATCCAAGCAGCAGGAAAATCAACATTTTGGGCCAGAACCCTTCATCAGCATTCCTGCTCCTCAGATGCTGCCCAGCCTTCCATGTGAATCCAGAAGGCTGGGTTACTTGTCTGCTGCTAATGTTCAAAACATCTGCTCAGGGGTTGGAGAGGAAGTTGGAGTGGGAGGGGCAGGATGCAGTGGGTCTAATCTATGTTTGCGCCAAAGATACAAGCAGAGCAAAGATAGAGATTTTGCATTGTCAGAATGAGGAATAAGGAGCCAAGTTAAAAAGTAAACCTCAATAGTTATAATCTGTGACATATTACCTGAACCACATGCAATTTGGCAGAGGGTAAGTAAGATTAGAGTGATGAATGAGTGACTCAAAGACTGGGGTGGGTGAATTTTGTAGGTCACTGGCACTAGTTGTGAGAAATGTGAGATTTGTACCAATGGGATAGTCTCTACCTGTACGATGCTGAGACCAATATTCTGCTAACTGCGTAACTAGAAAAGTAGAGGGGATTTTAAATCAAAGAATAAATGTGGGAAGATGTGTAAATCAAAGACTAGAGTCAAGGTCAAAGAGAAAGGTATTAACAAGGGAAATGATAAACATACTGTAACAGGAAGGGACAGATACATATATAATAGCCAAGCAACATATAATACTAGAATCCACAAAAAAGTGTGAAAGGATAAAATTAAAGACTATACCTGAATGCATGTACTATTGGAAATAAAGCACATGAAATGAGATTTCAAATAAAAATGAAGTGACCATTTGGTAGCCATGAGACAATCCTTGCTGCAGGATGGTGTAAGACTGGAACTTGAATATTGGAGGCTTGAGGATATTTAAGAATGACAGTAAACTGGGGAAAGGTGGGGGTGTGGCTCTGTTACTTAATGATGGTATTAGCAAACTGGAGAAGGAGAACTTAAGTTCAGGAAACAAACTTGCGGAAACACATTGGATAGAAGTGAAAAATAGTAAAGGCAAGAAGTCCTGTGTTTGTTTATTAACTCAACAACTATCAGGAACATTTTAATTTTCTAGTGGTTCTACCACAAAGAGACAGGGCAAGATAGCAGATGATGACACATCCCTCCCAGATCGTCTCAACACCTTCTATGCTCACTTTGAGCAGAATTTTGGCGGAGAGGTAACACCTATTCTGACAAGTCCTGATAAACCTATCCCAACAGTCACTGTATCTGAGTCAGATCAGTTTTCCTTCATGTGAATCCAAGGAAAGCGACGGGACCAGACGAAGTACCAGGCCGTGCACAGATCAACTGGCAGAGGTCTTCTCGGATATCTTCAACCTCTCCCTGCAGCAGGCCACTGTCCCAGCCTGTTTCCAGAGGGCCAACATCATCCCTGTGCTTAAGGCAGCTCATGCAGCATGTCTCAATCACTACCGCCCAGTGGCCCTAACTGCAGTGGTCATGAAATGCTTTGAAAGGCTGGTCATGGCATTAATCAACACCAGCCTCCCCACTACACTTGACCCACTCCAATTTGCCTATCGGACCAACAGATCCACATCAGATGCCATATCATTTGCCCATCACTCCTCCCTAGAGCATCTTGATACCAAAAACAGTTATGTAAGAATCCTACTCATTGACTACATCTCAACCTTCAACACTATTATCCCCTCGAGACTGATTACTAAACCTAGTGATCTCTGACTAAGCCCCACTCTCTGCAATTGGATCCTCAGATTCCTGACCCACAGGCCACAGTCAGTGAAGATTGGGGACAATATTTCATCCTCACTAACACTCAACACTGGAGCCCCCCAGGGCTGCGTACTCAGCCCCCTACTGTACTCACTGTATACCCATGACTGCATCACCAAATACTAGACTAATGCCATTTACAAGTTCGCTGATGACACCACCACAGTCGGTCGAATCTCAGATGGCATGAAACAGACTACAGATGGGAGGTGGAAGACCTGGAAAAATGGTGCACTGAGACCAACCTAGTCCTCAATGCCGGCAAAACCAAGGAACTCATTATTGACTTTCAGCGGGATGTTACCCATGCCCCCCAACACATTAACAGCACAGAGGTGGAACGAGTGGAGAGTGTCGAGCTCCTGGGAATGGTCATCCACAACAAGCTTTCTTGGTCTCTCCATGTGAACGAACTGGTTACAAAGGCCCAACAACATCTCTTATTCCTCAGGCAGCTGAGGAAATTTGGCATGACGGTGAATACCCTCGCCAACTTTTATAGGTGCCCCATCGAGAGAATTCTGTCTGGATGTATCACTACCTGGTATGGCAACTGTACCATTCAAGATCCGAGATGGTTACAGAGAGTGGGGAACTCGGCCCAGACAATCACTAAGGCCAACCTCCCATCGATAGAATCCATCCACCAGGCCCGCTGTCAGGGAAAGGCCGCCAGCATTCTCAAAGATCCATCCCATCCTGGCAATGTTTTTCTACATCAGGGAGAAGGTACAGAAGCCTGAACACACCCACCAGCCGGTTTCATAACAGCTCTACCCTCCTGTTGTTAGAATCCTGAATGGACTCACAAACTCTTAACATTCGCCTGTACCTGTGTGTTTGTTTTTGCCGCTGTTTACCTATTATTTACTATCTATGCTACTTAACTCTGATCTGCCGGTATTGCTCGCACAACAAAGCTTTTCACTGTGCCTTGGTACATGTGACAATAAATTCAATTCAATTGAACTCAATTCACAGTTTTGATATCAAGTTTTCTTGAAATCTGCTCCATATTTAATGAATGCAGAAAGTAACAGAGAAACTCAACAGGTCTGATAACATCTGTGCAGGTAAAGCCGAGCCAACATTCTGAGTTCAGTAACACTTCATCTGAACTGACAGATCCCCAGCATGCACAGCTCTTTGTTTTATTATCAATATTTAATAGATCCTTTTTTGCTTCTGCGCTTCATTCCAGCTCCAATATGGTTTTTCCCTCATATTTAACTGTGCTGGGCCTGTTTGGGAGAATATCGTCTTCTATTTCCTTGATCTTATAGAAATTGGCAAGTTTCCAACTTTAGGTGTCATTACTAGAAACAAATGGAAATTTAAAATATATATGTAACACTTTATCATGTTCTCAAAACATCTTAAGACACCTTAAAACCAATAAATTTCAGCAGCTGTTATATAAGAGAATGTTCCAGGAGAAAGTGAGGCCTGCAGATGCTGGAGATCAGAGCTGAAACTGTGATGCTGGAAAAGCGCAGCAGGTCAGGCAGCATCCAAGGAGCAGGAGAAGCGACGTTTCGGGCATGGCTCATCATGCCCAAAACGTCGATTCTCCTGTCCCCTGGATGCTGCCTGACCTGCTGCGCTTTTCCAGCAACACATTTTCAGCATATAAGAGAATGTGGCTGCCAACATATATACAAGATTTCAGAAATAGCAAATGAGGTGATTGAAAGTTGAATGTTGGACAGGACGCTCGGAGAACTCTCATGCTTCTGCACATTGTTTACATTTGACTCAGCCGTTGAAACGGGGGAACTCAGTTTAACGTCTCATTTGGAAAAATAACAGCCCAGTAGTTGCTCAAATCTCGAAGTATAGCATAAACCTGCAATCTTTTTTACAACACAGGAGACGTTGCCATTAGCTCAGACAAACTGACATTCAAGTGGAACAATTCAATGTGAATTTAATTTCACATAATTAACAACATTTACTTGCAAACTTGTTTTACTTTTACTTCTGGAGGTAAAGGTTGAGCCATTGGCTGTTGTTCATATTTCCCAATGTAGCTGCGTCTTACTCACCTGGTTCTCCCTGAGCTTGGACATTCGATACAATGTCAGGATTTATGTCGTTTATCTGTCATCCTCGGGACTACTGCTTTCTGAACAATCAAATTATATGAGAAATTTGGATTGTCTATTTTCTTCAATCCTGTGATTCTTTACCGAGGAGCAGCTTTCAGTTTTTAGCTGCTGAGATTTTTGAATTTGCGTTTGTGTAAACAACTGGGTTACAGACCCGAAATGTAAAACACCGTTGACACTATGAATGAAGTCACTGATTAGAATAGATGTGTATCCAGATCCTGAAAGTAAGCTGATTGGGTGAGGTTTGATTCTTAACTTCAGAATAAAAATGCTTCAGCCTAGTGTAGTACAAAGGTCTGTTGAAAGGGTTCTTGAGTACTTTGTAAACTTTAGAATTAAAGATCACAACTTAACACTTTTTTCTGTGGAAACTTTAAGAAGGAGGAGGGACCTTATTGGGAAAGATCATGAGATACTGATGGAAGACTTTGGCCATTTGGCCCATCCGTGTTCAGCCATTCATGCCCAGTTTGGTATCTGGTTAGTTTTTGCATCACAGAGGGTGACTTCTTCAAGGGGCTGAATGGACTGAGCTATGATGGGATTAGTAGTAGCACTGTACAAGAAATTCACCATGGCCTACCTCAACATGACAACAACCAGCTGCAGCTTTATCTATCCATGTCACTGGGTGGTGGAAAATTGCCAATTATGGCGGTTCATAGTTTGTTAAATGTCTGATAAGCAGCTTCCCATTAACATCCAGCTTCCCTCCCCTTCACTGTTTTGATCACACAGCACTGCCCACTCGGGTGTTTTCCTGTCTTCCTGGTGGTGGAATTTGAATAAAGATTCGTGCACCTTGTGTCTCTCACTGTGTCTCACACCTGCACACACACACCATGGGTGCTGGGGAAAAAATAAGCACTACCGCAGTTAGGTGGTAGTGTGGGGGTTTTAAAAAAAACACAAAAGAAAAAAAAGGAAAAAATCCAGCTTCCTATCTTACCCACAGACACCAATAAAGTTGCATGTTGTAGAACCCTTGACACAGCAGTCAGACTGTCACTGGCTGCTAGGAGCCTCGAATCTGCTCAGCACCAATCAGCAACTCACAGCACATCCCATGGGCACCAATCACATGCACCCCTTACCCATGAAGGTTACTATCCAATCACATGCACCCTTACCTGTGAAGGTTACTATCCAATCACATGCACCCTTTACCCGTGAAGGTAACTATCCAATCACATGCACCCTTACCTGTGAAGGTTACTATCCAATCACATGCACTCCTTACCCATGAAGGTTACTATCCAATCACATGCATCCCTTACCCGTGATGGTTACTATCCAATCACATGCATCCCTTACCCGTGAAGGATACTATCCAATCACATGCACCCCTTACCCGTGAAGGTAACTATCCAATCACATGCACCCTTACCTGTGAAGGTACTATCCAATCACATGCACCCCTTACCCGTGATGGTTACTATCCAATCACATGCATCCCTTACCCGTGATGGTTACTATCCAATCACATGCATCCCTTACCCGTGAAGGATACTATCCAATCACATGCACCCCTTACCCGTGAAGGTAACTATCCAATCACATGCACCCTTACCTGTGAAGGTACTATCCAATCACATGCACCCTTACCCATGAAGGTTACTATCCAAACAGATGCACCCCTTACCCATGAAGGTTACTATCCAATCACATGCACCCTTACCTGTGAAGGTTACTATCCAATCACATGCACTCCTTACCCATGAAGGTTACTATCCAATCACATGCATCCCTTACCCGTGATGGTTACTATCCAATCACATGCATCCCTTACCCGTGAAGGATACTATCCAATCACATGCACCCCTTACCCGTGAAGGTAACTATCCAATCACATGCACCCTTACCTGTGAAGGTACTATCCAATCACATGCACCCCTTACCCGTGATGGTTACTATCCAATCACATGCACCCCTTACCCATGAAGGTTACTATCCAAACAGATGCACCCCTTACCCATGAAGGTTACTATCCAATCACATGCACCCTTACCCGTGAAGGTTACTATCCAATCACATGCATTCCTTACACGTGAAGGTTACTATCCAATCACATGCATCCCTTACCCATGAAGGTTACCATCCAATCACATGCACCCCTTACCCGTGATGGTTACTATCCAATCACATGCATCCCTTACCCATGAAGGTTACTATCCAATCACATGCACCCTTACCCGTGATGGTTACTATCCAATCACATGCACCCTTACCTGTGAAGGTTACTATCCAATCACATGCATCCCTTACCCGCGAAGGTTACTATCCAATCACATGCACCCCTTACCCGTGAAGGTTACTATCCAATCATATGCATCCCTTAACCGTGAAGGTTACTATTCAATCACATGCACCCCTTACCCATGAAGGTTACCATCCAATCACATGCAAGCCTTACCCGTGATGGTTACTATCCAATCACATGCACCCCTTACCCGTGAAGGTTACTATCCAATCACATGCACCCCTTACCCGTGATGGTTAATATCCAATCACATGCACCCCTTACCCGTGAAGGTTAATATCCAATCACATGCACCCCTTACCCGTGAAGGTTACTATCCAATCACATGCACCCCTTACCCGTGAAGGTTACTATCCAATCACATGCACCCCTTACCCATGATGGGAACTATCCAATCACATGCACCCCTTACCCGTGAAGGTTACTATCCAATCACATGCACCCCTTACCCGTGATGGTTAATATCCAATCACATGCACCCCTTACCGTGAAGGTTAATATCCAATCACATGCACCCCTTACCCGTGATGGTTACTATCCAATCACATGCACCCCTTACCCGTGATGGTTACTATCCAATCACATGCACCCCTTACCCGTGATGGTTACTATCCAATCACATGCACCCCTTACCCGTGAAGGTTACCATCCAATCACATGCACCCCTTACCCATGATGGTTACTATCCAATCACATGCACCCCTTACCCGTGATGGTTACTATCCAATCACATGCACCCCTTACCCGTGATGGTTACTATCCAATCACATGCACCCCTTACCCATGATGGTTACTATCCAATCACATGCACCCCTTACCCGTGAAGGTTACTATCCAATCACATGCACCCCTTACCCATGATGGTTACTATCCAATCACATGCACCCCTTACCCATGATGGTTACTATCCAATCACATGCACCCCTTACCCGTGATGGTTACTATCCAATCACATGCACCCCTTACCCATGAAGGTTACTATCCAATCACATGCACCCCTTACCCATGAAGGTTACTATCCAATCACATGCATCCCTTACGCGTGAAGGTTACTATTCAATCACATGCAGCCCTTACCCGTGAAGGTTAATATTCAATCACATGCACCCCTTACCCGTGATGGTTACTATCCAATCACATGCACCCCTTACCCGTGATGGTTACTATCCAATCACATGCACCCCTTACCCGTGAAGGTTAATATCCAATCACATGCACCCCTTACCCGTGAAGGTTAATATCCAATCACATGCACCCCTTACCCGTGAAGGTTACTATCCAATCACATGCACCCCTTACCCGTGATGGTTACTATCCAATCACATGCATCCCTTACCCGTGAAGGTTACTATCCAATCACATGCACCCCTTACCCGTGAAGGTTAATATCCAATCACATGCACCCCTTACCCGTGATGGTTACTATCCAATCACATGCACCCCTTACCCGTGATGGTTAATATCCAATCACATGCACCCCTTACCCGTGATGGTTACTATCCAATCACATGCACCCTTTACCCGTGAAGGTTACTATCCAATCACATGCATCCCTTACCCGTGATAGTTACTATCCAATCACATGCATCCCTTACCCATGAAGGTTACTATCCAATCACATGCACCCCTTACCCGTGATGGTTACTATCCAATCACATGCACCCCTTACCCGTGAATGTTACTATCCAATCACATGCACCCCTTACCCGTGATGGTTACTATCCAATCACATGCACCCCTTACCCGTGATGGTTACTATCCAATCACATGCACCCCTTACCCGTGATGGTTACTATCTAATCACATGCACCCCTTACCCGTGAAGGTTACTATCCAATCACATGCACCCCTTACCCGTGATGGTTACTATCCAATCACACGCACCCCTTACCCGTGATGGTTACTATCCAATCACATGCACCCCTTATCCGTGATGGTTACTATCCAATCACATGCATCCCTTACCTGTGAAGGTTACTATCCAATCACATGCACCCCTTATCCGTGATGGTTAATATCCAATCACGTGCATCCCTTACCTGTGAAGGTTACTATCCAATCACATGCACCCCTTACCTGTGAAGGTTAATATCCAATCACATGCACCCCTTACCCGTGATGGTTACTATCCAATCACATGCACCCTTTACCCGTGAAGGTTAATATCCAATCACCTGCACCCCTTACCCATGAAGGTTACTATCCAATCACATGCACCCCTTACCCGTGATGGTTACTATCCAATCACACGCATCTCTTACCCGTGAAGGTTACTATCCAATCACATGCATCCCTTACCCGTGAAGGTTACTATCCAATCACATGCACCCTTTACCCGTGAAGGTTAATATCCAATCACACGCATCCCTTACCCGTGAAGGTTACTATCCAATCACATGCATCCCTTACCCGTGAAGGTTACTATCCAATCACATGCACCCTTTACCCATGAAGGTTACTATCCAATCACATGCACCCCTTACCCGTGATGGTTACTATCCAATCACATGCACCCCTTACCCGTGAAGGTTACTATCCAATCACATGCACCCCTTACCCATGATGGTTACTATCCAATCACATGCACCCCTTACCCATGATGGTTACTATCCAATCACATGCACCCCTTACCCGTGATGGTTACTATCCAATCACATGCATCCCTTACGCGTGAAGGTTACTATTCAATCACATGCAGCCCTTACCCGTGAAGGTTAATATTCAATCACATGCACCCCTTACCCGTGATGGTTACTATCCAATCACATGCACCCCTTACCCGTGATGGTTACTATCCAATCACATGCACCCCTTACCCGTGATGGTTACTATCCAATCACATGCACCCCTTACCCGTGAAGGTTAATATCCAATCACATGCACCCCTTACCCGTGAAGGTTAATATCCAATCACATGCACCCCTTACCCGTGAAGGTTACTATCCAATCACATGCACCCCTTACCCGTGATGGTTACTATCCAATCACATGCATCCCTTACCCGTGAAGGTTACTATCCAATCACATGCACCCCTTACCCGTGAAGGTTAATATCCAATCACATGCACCCCTTACCCATGATGGTTACTATCCAATCACATGCACCCCTTACCCGTGATGGTTACTATCCAATCACATGCACCCCTTACCCGTGATGGTTACTATCCAATCACATGCACCCCTTACCCGTGAAGGTTAATATCCAATCGCATGCACCCCTTACCCGTGATGGTTACTATCCAATCACATGCACCCCTTACCCGTGATGGTTACTATCCAATCACATGCACCCCTTACCCGTGATGGTTAATATCCAATCACATGCACCCCTTACCCGTGAAGGTTACTATCCAATCACATGCACCCTTTACCCGTGAAGGTAACTATACAATCACATGCACCCCTTACCCGTGATGGTTACTATCCAATCACATGCACCCCTTACCCGTGATGGTTACTATCCAATCGCATGCATCCCTTACCCGTGAAGGTAACTATACAATCACATGCAGCCCTTACCCATGATGGTTAATATCCAATCACATGCACCCCTTACCCGTGATGGTTACTATCCAATCACATGCATCCCTTACCTGTGAAGGTTACTATCCAATCACATGCACCCCTTATCCGTGATGGTTAATATCCAATCACGTGCATCCCTTACCTGTGAAGGTTACTATCCAATCACATGCACCCCTTACCTGTGAAGGTTAATATCCAATCACATGCACCCCTTACCCGTGATGGTTACTATCCAATCACATGCACCCTTTACCCGTGAAGGTTAATATCCAATCACATGCACCCCTTACCCATGAAGGTTACTATCCAATCACATGCACCCCTTACCCGTGATGGTTACTATCCAATCACACGCATCCCTTACCCGTGAAGGTTACTATCCAATCACATGCATCCCTTACCCGTGAAGGTTACTATCCAATCACATGCACCCTTTACACGTGAAGGTTAATATCCAATCACATGCACCCCTTACCCGTGATGGTTACTATCCAATCACATGCACCCCTTACCCGTGAAGGTTACTATCCAATCACATGCACCCCTTACCCATGATGGTTAATATCCAATCACGTGCATCCCTTACCTGTGAAGGTTACTATCCAATCACATGCACCCCTTACCCGTGATGGTTACTATCGAATCACATGCATCCCTTCCGCGTGAAGGTTACTATTCAATCACATGCAGCCCTTACCCGTGAAGGTTAATATTCAATCACATGCACCCCTTACCCGTGATGGTTACTATCCAATCACATGCATCCCTTACGCGTGAAGGTTACTATTCAATCACATGCAGCCCTTACCCGTGAAGGTTAATATTCAATCACATGCACCCCTTACCCGTGATGGTTACTATCCAATCACATGCACCCCTTACCCGTGATGGTTACTATCCAATCACATGCACCCCTTACCCGTGATGGTTACTATCCAATCACATGCACCCCTTACCCGTGAAGGTTAATATCCAATCACATGCACCCCTTACCCGTGAAGGTTAATATCCAATCACATGCACCCCTTACCCGTGAAGGTTACTATCCAATCACATGCACCCCTTACCCGTGATGGTTACTATCCAATCACATGCATCCCTTACCCGTGAAGGTTACTATCCAATCACATGCACCCCTTACCCGTGAAGGTTACTATCCAATCACATGCACCCCTTACCCGTGATGGTTACTATCCAATCACATGCACCCCTTACCCGTGATGGTTACTATCCAATCACATGCACCCCTTACCCGTGATGGTTACTATCCAATCGCATGCATCCCTTACCCGTGAAGGTAACTATACAATCACATGCACCCCTTACCCGTGATGGTTAATATCCAATCACATGCACCCCTTACCCGTGATGGTTACTATCCAATCACATGCACCCTTTACCCGTGAAGGTTACTATCCAATCACATGCATCCCTTACCCGTGATAGTTACTATCCAATCACATGCATCCCTTACCCATGAAGGTTACTATCCAATCACATGCACCCCTTACCCGTGATGGTTACTATCCAATCACATGCACCCCTTACCCATGATGGTTACTATCCGATCACATGCACCCCTTACCCGTGAAGGTTACTATCCAATCACATGCACCCCTTACCCATGATGGTTACTATCCAATCACATGCACCCCTTACCCGTGAAGGTTACTATCCAATCACATGCACCCCTTACCCATGATGGTTACTATCCGATCACATGCACCCCTTACCCGTGAAGGTTACTATCCAATCACATGCACCCCTTACCCATGATGGTTACTATCCAATCACATGCACCCCTTACCCGTGATGGTTACTATCTAATCACATGCACCCCTTACCCGTGAAGGTTACTATCCAATCACATGCACCCCTTACCCGTGATGGTTACTATCCAATCACATGCACCCCTTACCCGTGATGGTTAATATCCAATCACATGCATCCCTTACCTGTGAAGGTTACTATCCAATCACATGCACCCCCTACCTGTGAAGGTTAATATCCAATCACATGCACCCCTTACCCGTGATGGTTACTATCCAATCATATGCACCCTTTACCCGTGAAGGTTAATATCCAATCACATGCACCCCTTACCCATGAAGGTTACTATCCAATCACATGCACCCCTTACCCGTGATGGTTACTATCCAATCACACGCATCCCTTACCCGTGAAGGTTACTATCCAATCACATGCATCCCTTACCCGTGAAGGTTACTATCCAATCACATGCACCCTTTACCCGTGAAGGTTAATATCCAATCACATGCATCCCTTACCCGTGATGGTTACTATCCAATCACATGCATCCCTTACCCGTGAAGGTTACTATCCAATCACATGCACCCCTTACCCGTGATGGTTACTATCCAATCACATGCACCCCTTACCCGTGAAGGTTACTATCCAAATCACATGCACCCCTTACCCGTGATGGTTACTATCCAATCACATGCATCCCTTACCCGTGATGGTTACTATCCAATCACATGCACCCCTTACCCATGATGGTTACTATCCAATCACATGCACCCTTTACCCGTTAAGGTTACTATCCAATCACATGCACCCTTTACCCGTTAAGGTTACTATCCAATCACATGCACCCCTTACCCGTGATGGTTACTATCCAATCACATGCACCCCTTACCCGTGAAGGTTAATATCCAATCACATGCACCCCTTACCCGTGAAGGTTAATATCCAATCCCATGCACCCCTTATCCGTGAAGGTTACTATCCAATCACATGCACCCCTTACCCGTGATGGTTACTATCCAATCACATGCACCCCTTACCCGTGATGGTTACTATCCAATCACATGCACCCCTTACCCATGATGGTTACTATCCAATCACATGCACCCCTTACCCGTGAAGGTTACTATCCGATCACATGCACCCCTTACCCGTGAAGGTTACTATCCAATCACATGCATCCCTTACCCGTGAAGGTTACTATCCAATGACATGCACCCCTTACCCGTGAAGGTTACTATCCAATCACATGCACCCCTTACCCATGATGGTTACTATCAAATCACATGCACCCCTTACCCGTGATGGTTACTATCCAATCACATGCATCCCTTACCCATGAAGGTTACTATCCAATCACCTGCACCCCTTACCCGTGAAGGTTACTATCCAATCACATGCACCCCTTACCCGTGATGGTTACTATCCAATCACATGCACCCCTTACCCGTGAAGATTACTATCCAATCACATGCACCCCTTACCCGTGATGGTTACTATCCAATCACATGCACCCCTTACACGTGATGGTTACTATCCAATCACATGCACCCCTTACCCGTGAAGGTTACTATCCAATCACATGCATCCCTTACCCATGATGGTTACTATCCAATCACATGCACCCCTTACCCGTGAAGGTTACTATCCAATCACATGCACCCCTTACCCGTGATGGTTACTATCCAATCACATGCACCCCTTACCCATGATGGTTCCTATCCAATCACATGCACCCCTTACCCGTGAAGGTTACTATCCGATCACATGCACCCCTTACCCATGATGGTTACTATCCAATCACATGCACCCCTTACCTGTGAAGGTTACTGTCCAATCACATGCACCCCTTACCCGTGAAGGTTTCTATCCAATCACATGCACCCCTTACCCGTGAAGGTTACTATCCAATCACATGCACCCCTTATCCATGATGGTTACTGTCCAATCACATGCACCCCTTACCCGTGATGGTTAATATCCAATCACATGCACCCCTTACCTGTGAACGTTACTATCCAATCACATGCACCCCTTACCCATGATGGTTACTATCCAATCACATGCACCCCTTACCCGTGATGGTTACTATCCAATCACATGCACCCCTTATCCATGATGGTTACTATCCAATCACATGCATCCCTTACCTGTGAAGGTTACTATCCAATCACATGCACCCCTTATCCATGATGGTTACTATCCAATCACATGCATCCCTTACCTGTGAAGGTTACCATCCAACATTTGCCAACCCTTCCTGATCTTTGTGACACCTCTCTGATCCATTCACAGAAAGCTTTGATTATGTTTACAACCCTTTTATTCAGCGGGCAACAAGCCGTAGGGACTCAGAATCTCAGCTGCAAACGAGACTGCCCATCCCTCACCCACAGCCACCACCTTCCTAATCCGCCTACCAGCCTCTGTCTCTTTTTCCTCCTGGAAGATTTTCTGATGCAATCTTTTCATGTCCTCACTGTCCTGGTCAGCCTCACACCATCAGAAAGCCTGGATTCCTTACAGTTAGTCTCTTTATCTTGCTCTTGAAGTTCGATGATGAACAGCCGAGGCACTGATTCAACTGACACCCCAATAATAACAATCTGTCAACCTGAAAGTGAGCTGTTTATTCCTTATCCCTGTTTTCTGCTGTCTGACCAATCCTTTATCCATTCAGTATATTGCCCCAAATCAATGAGCCCTCAGGCTGGAAAAATGGATTTGAAGCCATGGTTGTATGGACTGATAGGCAAAGCTTGGCAGATCCTCCAATAAACTTGAAATAACGCCACAGAGGCCTGTATTCCATTACCAAGTCCCTCTTTATTTATATTCGCATAATACTTGACACTGACCCAGCTCCCTCAGAGCCAGCTCTCAGAGTGAATAGAACCTCTGACACTCCTGTTTATATTTGATTAACAGCCCCAATCAGGGAACTCCTATTCTATGAGGTCCATCTGGCTGACCCCATTACAATCAGTCCACTGTTGTTGCTCCTCTCTCTGTGTTCTTATGAGTTTGAATCATTAGTAGTGTCCTTTTCTACAGCACTTTACAAATGTCTTTTTGAAAGTTTGAGTATCGTACCTCAAGTCTTTCCACTCTATCTACTGTGCTGTTTACATTCTCAAAACACTCCAATAGGATTGTTAAATATGATTTCCCTTTCATTAAACTATTATATTTTAATTTTCTAAACATTCTATTGTACTTCCTAATTAACAATTCCTGACAATTGGATGGACAATAAATGCATGTCAACCTAGTGACACCCACATCCCATAAGCAAATGTTTTAAAAGCTGCATGTTCGGTTCTCTGAATTTCAGTTTCTTGTTTTTTCACCAGCTCTCTCCTTTATTAAGTAACTGTACAACTTTAGTTACCTTCCAAATGTTAGCATCATTCTAGAATCCAGGATACATTGGAAGATCACAACCAGTCTATCCACTATCTTTTCAGATACCTCTATTCAAACCTGAATTGTAGAACAGCTTTCAGTCACTTCAGTTTCTTCAATACTGCCCTTCACTAATATTGATTACGTAAAAGTTCCTTATTCTCATCTGAACTTTGATTTTCCATTTTCTTTTGTCTTCGAGTGTGAGAACAGTCTCAAAGGCTGAAATTTTCCTCAGCCTGATTGGTTCAGAATGGAGATATAATGACAAACAAAATGACCACTAAACAGTGTAGCCAAAAATCTGGTTCCTGCTCTGCTGGGCACAATCTCACAGAAGGCAGTAGAAGTGTTGTACCACACAGTCATGCATGTATTATGCAGCCACCTCATTAAAAGCCTATCTTCAAACAGTCAGGCAGCTGGGATTCAGCAGTTGTCTGTTTTTTACAGCTACTGCTTGCAGGTAAGGCCCATGTAATGAACAGTTTTTAAATGTGGTATCTAACGGTTTTCCCTCCTTTCAATTAATCACATATAATTATTGTGGTATGATTTGTATCTGTGTTCATTAACGTGAATCATGACAGTACCAAATGAAGGATTTACCTACTCATTAAACCAGACATTTTCTAAACTTTTACTTGACATTATCCGAACAATTATCAGGCACATTATGGCTGCGAGTGTGATGACAAGAGCAATGAACTAAGTTGCTCAAATATACGTCTTGTTTGATAGTTGCAGGGCAGTTCCTTACTCATCCTCTGTTTGGGAAAGGTGAATAGCAGCAGTCTAATATATGAAAGGTGTCAATACTAAACCGAACGTTTTGCTGGGATGGAACCTGGGAACACGTTAGGAATGTGCAGTGGTAGGGAATTGGTTAGTTGGGTGCAGTGGGAAGTGTTTGCATGGGTGACAGAGCTTAGGATGGGCACTGTTAACTGTTTAGTGTTTATCCTGAAACACAATTTGAGGTCTTCTCAATGCAACTCAACGTTTTCTGTTAATTGCGTTGGAGCCTCCCAGTCAATCTCTCTGGAAATGGACATTAACCGATGCAGAAACAGAAACAGAAATTGCTAGAAAATCTCAGCCAGTCTGGCAGCATCTGTGGTGAGAAAGCAGAGTTAATGTTTTGGGTCCAGTAACCCTTCCTCAGAAGTGATGATAACTAGGAACAATTCTGAGGAAATGTCACTGGAACTGAAGCATTAACTTTGATTTCTCTGCACAGATGCTGCCAGACTTGCTGAGCTTTTCCAGCAATTGTTATTTTTTTACTTATTTCCAGAATCTGCAGTTCTCTCAGTTTTTACTAACTGACGCAAGCCATTTAACCTGTTGAACCTGCCTGGATGCAGTTCACCTCCATTCCCTGTCAGTGAAGACTTTCATCACAGGAAAACCCCATTTCCTAATCCCTGCTTCCATTGGGAAAAGTCAGACCAAATCATTGGCTAAATGTCTCTGACTTTCCCTCATTCTGTATATTAATATCTCTTGTCTCAGCATCTATGTTTCCTCTTGCCACTGTACTCTGTATTACATGCTTCCTGAAGTTGTTGCAATCAGTTCTGTTGTCATCAAAATCTGTGAAATTCTATCCAATAACCCCTTAGTTACATTTGCCCAATCAAGTTACTCCAGATCAACAAACAAGAACTAACCAAAGCTGCAAAGGATATCCCCTGTGACCCGGGTATATTATTCCTTTGCATCCACCTGAAAGTCTATCAGTTCTTTTACAAGAATAGCCAAACCACCCTCCTCCAGTGTCTCTACCTTCCATCACTGATCATGAGCAGAGTTCTCAAGTCATGACTTCTGTTCCATTTCTCCTATTCCAGAGTTTAAGGGAAATCTATTAGTGGTCTCATAATTTTCCTCCTTCGAATAATACTCTTTGTCAGAATCACCTTCAGGAAAAGCATCCGTTCCTGTATATATGCTGACGGCCCCTGGTTCCAACTACGCTGGTATTGTGCAATTGCCTTCAGTTTTGGAATAATTACAAATTTCTTCAGTCAAACATTCTGAAATCCAAAGTCAAGTCTTTGAACGCTACTAATTTCCATAGCTCTGACTGCATCTCCATCCCAAGCCACTGTCCCAAGCTGAATAAGACATTTTAGGGTACATCCAATCTGGAGTCTTTTTCTGTTTCTATTTAATTTTCAATATAACTATCCAACTCCCACCTTTACAATACTGACTTCATCTATTTCCTCCTCAGCCCACTCAGTTGCTGAAACCTACATTCATTTGTCTTTACCTGATTGATATAAATGTTCAATTATTCCATCGATACCTTTTATAAACATCAACTCAACAAAAACTCTGCTGTCCAAATCCTCTCCTACGGTCCAAAGATGGTTGGGTGGATTGGCCTTGGTAAATTGCCCACAGTGTCCAGGGACGTGCAGACTAGGGTGGATTGACCATGGGAAATTGCCCCGATTAGAGTGATGCTGGAAAATCACAGCAGGTCAGACAGCATCCGAGGAGCAGGAAAATCGATGTTTCGGGCAAAAGCCCTTCATCAAGAATGAGGTTGGGAGCCTCTGGGATGGAGAGATAAATGGGAGGGGGATGGGGCTAGGGAGAAGGTAGCAAAGAATGCAACAGGTGAATGGGAGTGTGGATAGAGGTGATAGGTCAGAAAGGAGGGTGGAGCGGATAGATGGGAAGGAAGATAGGCAGGTAGGACAGGTCATGAGGATGGTGCTGAACTGGCAGGTTGGAACTGGGGTGAGGTGGGGGGAGGGAAATGAGGAAACTGGTGAAGTCCACATTGATGCCCTGGGGTCAAAGTGTTCCGAGGCGGAAGATGAGGCGTTCTTCCTCCAGGCATCTGGTGGTGAGGGAGCGGCGGTGAAGGAGGCCCAGGACCTCCATGTCCTCGGCAGAGTTGGACAATGGGGCGGTGTGGTTGATTGGTGCGGGTGTCCCAGAGATGTTCCCTAAAGCGCTGTGCTAGGAAGCGTCCAGTCTCCCCAATGTAGAGGAGACTGCATTGGGAGAAACGGATACAATAAATGATATTAGTGGATGTGCAGGTGACACTTTGATGGATGTGGAAGGCTCCTTTAGGGCCTTGGATGGAGGTGAGGGAGGAGGTGTGGGCGCAGGCTTTGCAATTCCTGCAATGGCAGGGAAAGGTGCCAGGAGGGGAGGGTGGGTTGTTGGGGGGCGGGTTGTTGGGGGGGCGTGGATCTGACCAGGTAGTCACGGAGAGAATGGTTTTTGCAGAAGGCGGAAAGGGGTGGAGGGAAATATATCCCTGGTGGTGGGGTCCATTTGGAGGTGGCGGAAACGTTGGTGGATGATGCGATTTATGCGGAGGTTGGTCGGGTGGAAGGTAAGAACCGGGGGGTTCTGTCCTTGTTGCGGTTGGAGGAGTAGGGTTTGAGGGCGGAGGTGCGGGATGTGGATGAGATGCGTTGGAGGGCATCTTTAACCACGTGGGAAGGGAAATTGCGGTCTCTAAAGAAGGAGGCATCTGGTGTGTTCTGTGGTGGAACTGGTCCTCCTGGGAGCAGATACGACTGCAAGCGGGCATCAGAGCCGCCCTGCTTTTTCCACGGGACTATGCCTACATCAGGAAACTATAAGAATTCATTTTGTGTTTTAAACAGCAGTCGCAGCTTTAAACCCACAGAACTCAGCAGCTGCCGGTCCGCCCACGTGACTGGGAGATAGGAGACAGAGGACAGATCAAATCCACATTAGACCAACATTACCCAGGACTCATAGACCAAAACTCTGGAATTAATTAATATGGAAACCCACCTCCTAATCACATCAAGAGACTGACTGAAACAAACTCATACCCATCGATACGGAGCCATTCTGACACAAAGGACAGGCATCCACCAGACAGGTACGGACAGACCAATACACACCAACACCCCAAGGGAACAAAGGGGGGTGCTAGCCCCTGCCCTCACAGAGAGAGACAAGCAGATAGTACCCGGACCCGTTTTACATAATCCAATTAGCACCCTATTGTGCGTGCCCTGCAACTCTCCTGGGACGGCAGGAAACAGCTTATTCGCACCTACTCCAGTGATGATGGGGAACTATCATCCCATTCATCCTCAAATCCCACACATCCTGACAACTAAAAGTATATAATATGTAGCTGCGCGCGGGAACAGGAGAGCAGCCGAGATTCGGACCTCGGTTGGTCTCCGCCGGTGTTACTGCAGCAATAAACGTTACCGATTGTTGAACCGCACTCTGGGCTCGGACTGATATCATTTCATCTGCGCTAACACGGCGGAGGCAGAGGAATTGGGAATACGGGATGTTATTCTTGCAGAAGGTAGGGTGGGAAGAGGTGTAATCCAGGTAGCTGTGGGAGTTGGTGGGTTTGTAAAAAATGTCAGTGTTGAGTCAGTCATCATTGATGGGGATGGAGAGGTCCAGGAAGGGGAGGGAGGTGTCAGAGATGGTCCAGGTAAATTTAAGGTCAGGGTGGAATGTGTTGGTGAAGTTGATGAATTGCTCAACCTCCTCGCGAGAGCACGAGGTGACGCCAATGCAATCATCAATGTAGCAGAGGAAGAGGTGGGGAGTGGTGCCAGTGTAACTGCGAAAGATGGACTGTTCTATGTGGCCAACAAAGAGACAGGCATACGGGTGCCCATGGCTACCCTTTTTGTCTGGAGGAAGTGGGAAGATTCGAAGGAGAAATTGTTGAGAGTGAGGACCAGTTCAGCCAAATGAATGAGAGTGTCGATGGAAGGGTACTGTAGGGGACGTCGGGAGAGGAAGAAATGGAGGGCTTGGAGGCCCTGGTCATGGCAGATAGAGGTGTAGAGGGATTGGATGTCCATTTTTGTTTGGGTGGAAGATCTCCTGAGGCAGTGAGGTTGTGTATGGTCTGGAAGATGATGGTTTGGTGATGGGGGTGGGGTCATGGTTGAGGGGGTTGGTAAGAGGAGGTGTCTTTGAGGTGGCACCTGCAGTCCTCATGTTCGCCATGGGAAATTGCCCGTAGAGTCTAGGGATGTGCAAGTTAGGGGATTTTGTAATATGGAAGATAGGGTTACAGGGATAGGTTAGGGGGGGTGCATCTGGGTGGGCTGTTTCTCAGAGGGTCAGTGTGAACTCGATGGGCTGAATGGCCTGCTTTCACCTTGTAGGTATTCTATGACTTTATGATTCTCTGATTCTACATCAAATTCAATTCCAGCATCATGTCTTCCCTTGAGAACCTACAATAGAATTTTTATTAATATTAACAGCACTGTAGAAAATGATGTTGTTGTTCTTTGTATATCTTGTTTCGATGTCATCTTGCCAAGATGAAGCCTTCAGGGTTCTCCTGATTTCCTTAAAAACTAAAATCTCTGCCATGGATCAGTGTGTCGAGTTTGTGCTCCTTTTGTTTAACGTACAGAACAACCTCAATTATCCAAGCGAGATGGGCGGGAAGTATCTTGTTCGGATAATGGATAATGTTTTTACGGGACCTTGAGACCTCGTTCAGATAATCCAAAAATTGAATAAATGATGTTCAGATAAAGGGATTCTGTGTTCATACTGGCATGGATCCTGGGGGGAGGTTGCACACGTCAATGGTGAGGCCTCTTCTGGAGCACTGTGCCCAGTTCTGGTCTCCCTGTTATAGGAAGGATATTATCAAGCTGTAGAGGGTTCAGAAGAGCTTTAGATTGGATTCCCCACAGTGTGGAAACAGGCCCTTCAGCCCAACAGGTCCACACCAACCCTCTGAAGAGTAAACCCACTCAGACCCATTACCCTCCCCTATATTTATCCCTGACTAATGCATCTAACACTATGGGCAATTTAGCATGGCCAGTTCACCTGACCTGCACATCTTTGTGACTGTGGGAGGAAACCTGCACAGACACGGGGAGAATGTGCAAGCTCCAAACAGACAGTCACCTGAGGTGGGAATCGAACCTGGGTCACTGGTGCTGTGAGGCAGCAGTGTTAACCACTGAGCCATCATGCCAGGATGCTGTTGGGAATGGAAGGCTTGAGTTATAAGGAGAGGCTGGATAGGCTGGTCCTTTCTTTGCTGGAATTAAGAGGTTGAGGGATGACCTTGTCGAGATTTATAAAATCATAAGGGGCATGGGTAGGGTGAATGGGTAGGGTTGGGGATTTCAAGACTCGGGAGCATACCTTTAAGGTGAGAGGAGAAAGATTTTAAAAAGCCATGGGGACAACATTTTAACATGAATAAAAAATATTTGGAGGGATCTGGGCCAATCGCAGGCAGGTGGGACCAGTTTAGTTTGGGAACATGGTCAGTGTGGACAGGTTAGATGGAAGGGTCTGTTTCTATGCTGTATGAGTCTATGACGCTGGTACTCTATCTATAACCAAAAGCACGAGAATGGACCAAGTAAACCCAAAAGTAAAACCAATTGGCAAGATTTTCCCTTCTACAACTCAATTGAAACAAAATCTTATTTCAGTTGTTCGTAAAGTGTTGGAAAAGGTTATAAGAGAAAGGATTTATAATCATCTAGAAAAGAATAATTTGATTAGGAATAGTCAGCACGGTTTTGAGAAGGGTAGGTCATGCCTCACAAACCTTATTGAGTTCTTTGAGAAGGTGACCAAACAGGTAGATGAGAGTAAACTGGTTGATGTGGTGTATATGGATTTCAGCAAGGCGTTCGATAAGGTTCCCCACAGTAGGCTATTGTACAAAATTTGGAGGAATGGGATTGTGGGAGATATAGCAGTTTGGATCAGTAATTGGCTTGCTGAAAGAAGACAGAGGGTGATGGTTGATGAGAAATGTTCATCCTGGGGTCCAGTTACTAGTGGTGTACCGCAAGGGTCGGTGTTGGGTCCACTGCTGTTCGTCATTTTTATAAATGACCTGGATGAGGGAGTAGAAGGGTGGGTTAGTAAATTTGCAGATGACACTAAGGTCGGTGGAGTTCTGGATAGTGACGAAGGATGTTGTAGGTTACAGAGAGACATAGATAAGCTGCAGAGCTGGGCTGAGAGGTGGCAAATGGAGTTTAATACAGACAAGTGGGAGGTGATTCACTTTGGTCGGAGTAACCGGAATGCAAAGTACTGGGCTAATGGTAAGATTCTTGGCAGTGTAGATGAGCAGAGAGATCTCAGTGTCCAGGTACACAGATCCTTGAAAGTTTCCACCCAGGTTGACAGGGTTGTTAAGAAGGCATACAGTGTTTTAGCTTTTATTAATCGAGGGATTGAGTTCCGGAACCATGAGGTTATGCTGCAGCTGTACAAAACTCTGGTGTGGCCGCACTTGGAGTATTGTGTACAGTTCTGGTCACCGCATTATAGGAAGGATGTGGAAGCTTTGGAAAGGGTGCAGAGGAGATTTACTAGGATGTTGCCTGGTATGGAGGGAAGGTCTTACGAGGAAAGGCTGATGGACTGGAGGCTGTTTTTGTTAGAGAGAAGAAGATTGAGTGGTGACTTAATAGAGACATATAAATAATCAGAGGGTTAGATAGGGTGGACAGGGAGAGGCTTTTTCCAAGTATGGGGACAGCAAACACGAGGGGGCATAGCTTTAAATTGAGGGGTGATAGATATAGGACAGATGTCAGAGGTAGTTTCTTTACTCAGAGAGTAGTAAGGGTATGGAATGCTTTGCCTGCAACAGTAGTAGATTCGCCAACTTTAAGTACATTTAAGTCGTCATTGGACAAGCATATGGACGTACATGGAATAGTGTAGGTGGGATGGGCTTTAGATTGGTATGACAGGTCGGCGCAACATCGAGGGCCGAAGGGCCTATAATGTTCTATGTTCTATGTTAAAATCAACTGTATATCAAAACACGATTAACAAGCAACTACAGTCAATATAAATTATAAATTGCTCATTATATCATAGCTTTTCCAAATACAGTTTTCATAGAATTACTATATAGTCCACTTAAAGCAATGACACAAACTTCACCCCCAAACATTTCCAAAATTCTGAATTACCACAAAAGTCTAGTTCATTCCTTCAAAGATGTAGCCAGTGATCTACATTCAACTGCAGCTCCCAATCAACCTGTGACCCGTGGGCAGGGGGGAATGGCCCACTATTACAACATCTCAGCCCTGTCCTTAACAGCCTTGATGGTGAGAATCCAACAGAAAGGTCTTTCTCTGAACCATCAGTAGCAGCCCTATGCACTGAATGGGTGGAACCGGATAACTACTTCCTTTAAAATAATAGTAGCAATAACATTAACCTTATTTTCCTTTATCTCCGCTCCACAATTTGCCTCCCATGTTCCTTAATGCTAATGATGGGACAGATAATATGGGACTAAACACTCGCAAGAAACTGCAGACAGCAACATCAGCATCTATATACATTGCAGGTCCTGGGAGGAACAGTTGACTTCCGGCACTTGCTTTCCACATCAATGTGCCTGAGCAAGTGTCCTGCCCATTCTCCACGATGGCATGGTTGGATGGGTTGGTGCCAGTGATGTCATGTCCCATATTTGTGTGATAATTGAAATAACTCCACGAAGGTGAATATCCCATTACCAAGTCACCCTTTATTTATAGATGTATAGTACATGACACTGACCCAGTTAGCTCAGAGCCAGGTTCCTAGAGTGGACAGAACCCTGATACTTCTGTTTCTATTTGTCAGCCAGGGCTCCCTGATTGGACCGGATTAACAGCCCCAATCAGGGAACTCCTATTCTATGAGGTCGACCTGGCTGACCTCGTTACAATCATCACAATAACCAATGGCGTAAAGCAAGGTGACATCATGGCTCCCAAACCATCAACCTTTTTGGTTTGAATTCCCCAACCTTGATGCTGCTGTCAGAGACATATCTGCATGAATCAATGTTAGTTTTGATTCTGGGAAGCCTTTCACCGTCTCCAGGCTATGTGCATCCACCGATGTCACAGTGGCAGTAACACAGAGAGCACCTGTGTGTCGGTGAATGGCTCCCAAGCTGCACACAACAAGGATCACTTCCAAACGGTGACAAATGAATGTACCAAAAAGCCCTGGTCTCCAGATTCATTTCCACAAGATTTTATGCCAGTTCCCTTCTTCTACAGATACAGAATGTGGGAACTCTATAGAAATGAGACTCTCGACAGAAGAAAAATTTTCACCAAAGACTCAAACCTTATTTACTTTTAGATGATCATTTAGAACAAAATACTGACATCATCAGCATTGACTACAACGATACCAGAGTCAGATCACAATTGGGAAGTGAGTAAAGGTTGTTAAATGTAAATGTGGGTTCAAGCTGGAGCAGGTGAAAGGAAGGCAACAGAGGAATCGACCGGACCCCTTTCCCTAACCAGGAGCATAGATGTAAAAGATTAATGGATAATAATGTACAGCAATATGACATACCGATACCCCGATCTATCATCGGCCAGGCTTCCCTTCTGTGTTGGTATTGTCATTCTCGAATATAAATGACTTGGCATCATTGCTACTAATTATTTTAATAAGATGTTACATGATTTAATATTCTGACATGCATTTTAAATTTCTTCACAGGATGGGTCGTTATTGGCAAGTTTGCTGTCTTTCTCCTTTGTAACTGTTTCTGCAAAGATGGTGATGGACCCTGCACTTGAACTTTGCTCGAACGGTGCTGGTGTAACAATGAAGGAGCATGGTGTGGGTCTCAGGCAGCAGTGTGTGACTTGGACAGGACACAAAGAGGTGATAATATTCCCAGGACATTTGTCACATAATTGTATCTTGAGGAATGGGTACAGACAGAAGCCTCTGAAAACGTATTTGCAGCAGCAACAGAAAACAGGGTTCTTTGGGAGATAACGAGTAATCATTTTTACAAACTTGATTATTTAAGCTCATGAATTAAAATATTGCTGCCATTAAAAGTCACATAGGAATGTCACAATCAGGAAATCAAAAATTAATTAAGACTCCACATGATAATACAATGAAATGCCTAATTTAGAATTAGTAAATAGGTCACCAGCACAACAGTACTTTTCTATGAATAAAATTTAGAAAGACTGAACTGTAGGATGTTGCAGATGATTAATCCAAATAATCAGAGGCTGCACTGACAATTAATTTCACATTTGCTGATATGTTCATAATAAATTCCCAGTGTTTCCAGTAAAACAGAACCACAAAGTGGCATTGACATTATAATTGCTATTTACAGACTGAAAGTCAGCTGATGTGCATTTGCCAGCTTTGATCATCCAAAGGAAAGTATAGAGATCATTAAAAGGTAAAATACATTATTGCAAATTAAATATTTAATGGTACAGCTGAAATTCATGGGCCTAAATCTGTTTTTGCTTCTCGTATTAACACTGTATTTGTGTTTATTCATTTATTCTTGTCTTTTCCTTTTATAATTCACTTAAATAGATAACCAGAGGGAACCATATAAAACCAATTATACCGAGGATGCAGAAAGACTGAGCAAATCTCTAGTTAGTTCCTTCATTAATATCAATCAAAATGTGATTGTGTTGCCCACGGGGTAGAGGGTTGTGGGGAGGGGAGAGTGGGGCAGGGTGGTGGATTGGCCTTCATCATATCAGCTATAACCTGGAGGAGTGAGTCACCCACTTGTGGGGATCCCACCCTCCCTTGCTAACAGTCCTGTGGGTGTGCCTACTCACTGTGAACGGTTATCGATCAGGAAGGCAGTACACCACCACCTTCCCACCCAGCAACCCTCACATCAAACTAAAGATTATTTTTAAAATCTTTGAATCTAGTTTCCTCTTAATTACCTTTTTGTCTGTCTCTGATGTGCTTGATGATTTAGCCTCCTCCCCTGTTTCCACTAATTCAGGGGTTCCCCAAAACTTTACCCTCGCTCCTTCTTTGTTCTTTCTTTCTGAACACCTCCAGAAATCATCAGACAAGGGTTTATTCTTCAAATGAAATTTCCACTCGACACTCATTTACACAGGGAGCAGATGACTTTTTTTCACATATGTCGCAACTGTTTGATTGCTACACAGTGGACAGACTAATTAAAATGAGAATTCTTAACCCAAATTTCTGCCATTTCTACTGTCTCACAACTTCTGACCTGGTTTGGTGCTAACTTTCAAAGTACTGGCCAGTTTACAATTTGTTGACTCAACGTTAGCTCACAGCCACGTCTGTTCTTTATGTGGGGAGTAATCTTGGAAACAAAGAGAAGACAATGGAGGGATTGGAAAACAGGGATGTGAGTTTATCAAATGAGGTGTTGCTAAGTATAGAATTGTTTTCCTTGAAGCAGAGGAGACTGAAAGGGCATATGATTGAGATGTGTAAATAGGGTAGGAATCATTCCACTTGACAGAGAGATCAATGACCAGGAGGGCGATTGGTTTATGGGAAGGGGCAGAAGGTTTAGAGGAGACTTGAGTAAAAATGTTTTTGCCCAGAAGGTGACAGGTCTCTGTAAGAATGGTAGAGGCACAAACCCTCAGAACATTGAGGAAGTATTTGGAGGTGCACTTGTGATGCCAAGATATACAAGTCTTATTTTGCAATTCATTTCTGGGACTTCGGTATTGCTGGCTAGGCCAACATTTATTGCTTTTCCATAGTTGCCCTTAAGCTGTCTTCTTGAACTGTTGCAATCAATGTGTTATAGGTAAACCTGCAATGGTCTTAAGGAGGAAATTCCAGGACTTTACCCAGCGACACTGAAGGAACGCTGATATATTTCCAAGTCAGGATGGTCCCCAGCTTACAGGGGAAGTTGCAGGGGGTGGTGTTCCCAAGTATCTGCTGCCCTTGTCCTTCCGGATGGAATTTGTTGTGGGTTTGGAAGGTGCTGCCTGAGGATCCATTGCCCATAGCCTTTACAGTATCCAGTGCTTCCAAGCATTCCTTAATATCCTGGGAGTGAATCGAATTGGCTGAAGACTAGTATCTGTGATGCTGAGGACCGCTGGAAGAGGCCAAGATAGGTGGGTAAAGATTGCTGGAGATGCTTCAGCCCTCTCTTTTGTTGGGCCCTTCCAGCATTAAGGATGGGATATTTGTGAGGCTTCGTCCTCCAGCAGGTTGTTTAATTGTCCATCATTATTTTACAGCTGGATTTGTCAGGACTGTATAGCTTAGCTCTATCGATCACTTGCTGCTAATGCTGTTTGTTACCAACTAGTCCTGTTGGTAGCTTCACCAGGTTGGCACCTCATCTTCAGGTCCACCTGGTGCTGCTCCTGGCATGCCCTCCTGCACTCTCCATTGAACCCAGGGTTGATCCCCTGGCCTGATGGCACTGGTTGAGTGGGGGATATGCCGGGCTATGAGTTTGCAGGTTGTGCTGGAGTACAATTGAGACTTGATCCCCTGGCTTGACTAAACAAAAAAACAAAGAACTGCGGATTCTGAAAATCCGAAACAAAAACAGAAATTCCTGGAGAAACTCAGCAGGTGTAGCAGTACGTGTGGAGAGAAAGCATTTAACGTTTCAGATCCAGCAGCCCTTCATCAGAATGGTTCTAATGCCCAAGTGACTTAAACAACTACTAAATTTTGGAATAATTTAATTATGAAGATTTCTTACATTGAATCCACCCTCCAACATTAACTGTAATTCCTTGCTGAGGAATTGCTTCACTGCAGTGTCAGTATCAATGAAAGTTTCTGACAAAAATACAAAGCCATGGAAATGAGGGCAGGACATCCACACCTTGGCCATCTATCTGCTTCTTCTCCAGCTGCCTATTTTCTGACAAAGACACAGGCTTGGAAGCCCAGGCAGAGATCTCTGTAATGTAGGTCATTGGGACAGGACCCTGGAATGGAAAGCTGTAGTGTGAGCCTGAGGAAGTGTCGCCCGATCTGAAACCTTGACTCTGTGTCTCTATCCACAGATGCTGCCAGACCTGCTGAGCTTTCCCAGCACATTCTGTTTTTGTTTATTGTTCAGTGCAACCTCTTTCTATGAACAGTTGTCAAAATCTTTTGTTTTGCTATCTACAAGGCTATGCATATTTTTACATCATGGCAAGACAGGATCAGGAAATTATTCAGTGATGTAGTTCCATATTTTGTCTTTCCTTGAGCTTCCCCCTTACTCAAGAAATATCCGTCCATCACCAAAGTGTAGACAGCCAAGGTTTATTTCTTCCTTTTCTCAACTACTCACTGAAATGAAAATATGAAGATGGGGAATTTTCACAAAGTTAACAACAGCAGATTGCTCCCACTGTGCGTACACACACACACACAGTCAGAGACATTACATTTACAACTATCACTGTTAGAAAATGCTTGAATTCCTAGCTTCATTTGCCATAAGAATGCTTGTGAACAAAAGATTGAATGACACTTTATTCAATGCTTTTTGATGTGAAGAAAAAATTGTTTTGTCTGTTGCACAATTTTGCAAATTGGCTGTGCGATCGGAATGTTGTCTATGTTCTCTGTTCCGTTGCAGTTTACTTAAACTGTCTCTTCAAAAGAAGATTGCAGAGGTTTTGAGGTTTAACACGTAAAAGGTTAAAAACTGGAGTTTGCAGCAGTTGAGTAATTCAGCTGAAATGTCGGCGTTAAATCAGATGAAGGCTTTGTTCTAGTTTCCACTTGAGCTTTAACAAAATCCAAATACAGAAGCTTCATTCAGAAAATCAAACATAATGGAATTAGTGTGCCAGTAACTAGGGCTTTGTTTGGTGAACTGAAAGACTTGTATATTTTCTACAGAACTTATTTTTACATTTGATAAATGAACATTCAAGGTTCATGTACATCCGTATAATAAATTTAATTATTTATGATTCGCTGTATTTAATTGTGAACAAATATGAATTCCTTCAGGCTGTAATCCTGTTCTGTGTTAATTAGCCTCAGGAAATGTGTACCTGAAGTAAAGAGGAATTTGGGAGTGTAACTTGAGTCAATAATAAAGCCAGTAAACTGATTTTCATAAATAGAATAATTGCCACTTTCTGGTATATATGAGAACAAAATAAGAAGATATACAAACACACACTGTTTAGTTAATGACAGCATATAATGTTTCTGAGAATTGGAGGTTTGTGAGTGCTGTGTACACAAAATGCCCTCAGATATTCCCCCCTTAGCATTTTCTTTTGAGGCAAGTATTGCCTCAAAATGTGCTGTTCTAAAACCTTCTGAAAGATAACTTTTAAAGTGTTTCTGAGGGCTGAGCATCTGTACTGTGCTTTTCACCAAGTCACACAGTTCACTAAATGGTATAACACATCACACATCCAAAACAACAGCGTTCTACACAATATAAAAGAGTGCTTGCACTTCGGGTCATCTGCAATTAGAAATACTGTAACATGTTCAATAATGAAGATTCATAGCAGTAACGTGGCTCAGATTGTAATGTCTTCAGAAGGTGAGAGTTGAAGTGTCTGAAATGATAAAGGAATTCAATAATGTAGATGCAGAGAAACTGTTTCCTCTTGTGGGGGAAGGTCCAGAACAGGAACATGCAATTTAATGTTTGAGATAAACCATGCTAGACGTCAGGAAGCAAGTTTTCACATAAAGATCAGTGTTACTCATCCTGCCACATGGCTATGATACTGACTGAATAGGAATTTTCAACACTGAGATCGTAGAGCACGGGTGTGAAAGAATATAGCAGGGTAAAATCACCATGGTCTTACCAGACCATAGGGTGCTCTCTCAGTATATAGACAGAGAGAGAGATGGTGGGGGAGGTGGTTTAACCTGAGGGTCACTGTGCCTCAGGTGAGGGTTGGGGAAGAGGTTGAGAAGGAGAGTTCTTTATAGTAACCTCAGCTGGTGTCACTTCCCATCACAAACCAGCTTTCCAGCCAACTGAGCAAAAGAAACCTGGTAAATAGTGTTGAAGTGCAGAATATATTGAAAAGATCAGATTGAATGGTAGCATAATCTAACGAACTGAGAGATCAACTTGTTCCTGTGCTCCAATCAACCACATGTCACATAAAAATGGGAGCCAGCAGTTCACTCAACACATGGCTATTAGAAAACTGAAGAAAATTACGTCCTAAATTTCTTGTCTGTGTTTTGTGTATATTTACAGCTAGCATACACAGGTTCAATAATTGATCCGAAAGAGCTTTCATACTTTATTTTAGATATATCCAAACTTTAGCATCTGATTTAACTCAGAGATACAATCATACATATTCAACAGCTGCACAAAACCTGGCAAACACTACCATCTTCAAGATTTCCTTTTCTAACCTACTTTATAAAACATGAAGAGAAAGCTCCTACATCGACAAGTAATTAGGTGACCAAAAAGAAGCTATTTAAGCTTCACTGTCTTTTGCCTACATCTCATCAATCTTACTTTGTATATTGAAAAGCTCAGACACAAAGTATATAACCTATTGTTTATTAATGTCAAAGTTCATACTTTGAAATCGGACAGCAGTATAATTACTTACTATTTTCCCCAAAGTGCCTGTTATAATTTACATTGAATGGTGGGATTTCTAACTAAATTGCCACCTGCCCTCCCAAGGATTTCTCACAGAATGACCAAGTTTCTATTTTATATAATGTAATGCCAGCTGTTTCAGGTAAATCTGATTTTGAAAAATTGGCTTTGGCCAGCTGCATAATCCATTCTTTGTGAGAACCTGCAATGAGAGGATGACAGCTATTCAGTGGCAAACATCCGCCCCAAGTCGAGTTCTCTTTTTTTTCACAACTTTCTTCAGAAAACAGTTAGCCTACATTCATCTCTGGGTTAGTTCTAGCACTGCATTTGTAGCTGGCTCATTTCCTGAGGTCCTTGTGGGGGATGGAGGCAGAGAATTTACATATTTTCACCACCCTTTCTGAAGAGTTTTTAAGATTTCAAAGTTTTCCCTTTGAGTATGAAAACTGATTATTCATCAGCCAGTTATCTTAGTCATTGGTCAATTACATTTTAAATTTGTCTGTTGCCTTTAGCAGCTCCATATCTTTCTTCTCTGCCTGTTCAGATCACAATGAAGTAAATGTTCACCAACATTAACTAACAATATCACTGTTTTTGGATGAGCCATTTCTAAATTAATCATGGGAAGATATATGCTCTCACAAAGATCTTGCACAGACACAGTTGGCTGGTGTTCACTGTGCTCCTCCTTGTGTTTTCTACTTCCCACATAGCTGCTTCACTCTGGCCACGAGCCTCCTCCTGCCTGAGGGCCTGGTCCCACTTGCCAAACAGGTAGCGATTTCTGTCAGGTTCCAGCAGGAATCATCGAATCCCTACAGTGCGGAAAGAGGCCATTCAGCCCAAAGAATCCAAAGAACATCCCACTAGGCCCACCCCATCCCCATAACTCTGCACAGGCTAACCTACCTAACATGCACGTCCCTGGAGACTGTGGGGCAATTTTCTTTTAAGAATGGCCAATCCACCTAACTTGCAAATCTTTGGACTGGAGTAAGATCTGGATATGAAAATGAGATCCATGGGTTGAAATCTCTCTGTACATTAGAACACATTTCAGCATTCCAGAAAAAAATCATACTGGACTTAATACATTCCTGATGAAGGGCTCCTGCCTGAAACGTTGATTTTCCTGCTCCTCAGATGCTGCCTGACCTGCTGTGCTTTTCCAGCACCACTCTAATCTTGACTCTGACCTCCAGCATCTGCAGTCCTCACATTCACCTCAATACAGCAACTCGTTTTTTTTTCTTTCTCTCCTCGAGTGCCACCAGACCTGCTGAGTTTCTCCAGCACGCTCTGTTTTCATTTCAGATTTCCAGCATGTCTTTTGTGTGAGTATACAGCTCACCCTGGTCCCTTACACATAGTTATTTCACTCCAAAATATCTGAAGGGCATTGAGTGAGAACAGGCACGTGAGGTAAATACTCAAGCTTGTGAAGATTCCAACATGTCCGTTCAGTTGTAACTGTGACATAAATGCAGTCTGAAGAAGTTTGAAGCATTTTGAACTTGATCCAACATTCCAATTGTTTGTTGACTGTTCCAAATTGTGAAAAAATGATAGTTACAAGGTTAAACCATGTTTAATTCGGAGCATTCTTTTAAGGGATTTATAGCATTTCAATAACCTGTGTGTACAGCAGTGGGCCTTAACGTCTTTTCTAAGTACCTCCTGGATGGTTGTCTATAAGTTCAAGAAGAAAGGAAGAGAACAAGCCCCATCTATATCACCGGAGCCTAAGTGGAGAGGGTCAAGTGCATTAAGTTCCTCAGAGTGACGACAACCAACAGCCTGTCCTGGATTTCCCACGTAGATGCAACAGTCAAGCAGGCACAGCAGCACCTCCTCTTCCTCAGGTGGCTCAGGAAATGTGGCATGTCCATAAGGTCTCTCACCAGCTTCTAAAGATACACCATTGAGAGCATACTGTCCAAGTGCATAATGACCTGGTATGACAACTGCTCTGCCCAGGACTGTAAGAAACTACAGAAGGTGGTGCACAGCCCAGACCGACACGAAAGCTGACTTTCCATCCATGGACTCCGTTTACATAGTTCACTGCCACAGTAAGGCTGCCAACATCATCAAAGACTCATCGCACCCTGATAATGCTCACCTACAACCTGAGATAAATGGGAGGGGGGATGGGGCTAGGGGAAAGGTAGCTGAGAGTGTGATAGGAGGATGAAGGTGGGGGGGTAATGGTGATGGGTTAGAGGAGAAGGTGAAGATGGACAGGTAGGAGAGTTCAAGAGGGTGGTGCTGAGATAGAAGGTTGGATGTGGAATAAGGTGGGGGGAGGGAAATGAGAAAACCGGTGAAATCCACATTGATGCCGTGTGGTTAGAGGGTCCCAAGGAGGAAGATGATGCATTCTTCCTCCAGGCATCGGATGATGAGGGAGTGGCGATGGAGGAGGCCCAGGACCTGTATGTCCTTGACAGAGTGGGAGGGGAGTTGAAGTGTTGGCCAGGAGGTGGTGGGGTTGTTTGGTCCGGGTGTCCCAGAGATGTTCTCTGAAGTGGTCTGCAAGTAGGCATCCAGTCTCCCCAATGTAGAGGAGATCGCCTCGGGAGCCTTGGATGGAGGGGAGGGGTGAGGTGTGGGTGCAGGTTTCACAAATCCTGCAGCAGCAGGGGAAAGTGCCAGGAGGGGAGGATGGGTTGTTGGTTGGGGGGTGGGGGGGAGGTGGACCTAACAAGGAAGTTGTGGAAGGAATAGTCTTTATGGAAACTTGATAGGGGTGGGGAGGGATATATATGTCTGGTGGTGGGGTCCATTTGTAGATAAATTTGATTTAATCAAATGAAGTTGCTGCTCAGCAAAGATGCTGAATGCTTCTCTTTAACTATAACAGTCCTGACTCTGATAGCAAAGTCACCTCTCAGTCATGGGCTCAGCAATCAGCTGATCCTGCAGGCATTAGCTTCCTGAACAAGTCTGACCCACTATTGTGTTACACAGAGAACATAGAACTGCCCAAACATTTCTCTTCACACTTAGGTACGGGTAAATGATCCCAAATCCCAATTTGAAGATGAGCAATAGAATTTCCCTAGTGTCCAGGTCAATATGTATATCCTTCAACAAACAGAACAAAAAGAGATTCATTGATCATCACTGCACCCTCCTCCCAACAACAGTTATATTCTCACGTTCCCTCCATTACATGCAAAGCCTTTCCTGACTTGCTCTCCCTACCTTCCCATTCTCCCTCACAGCAATAACCCTGTATGGCCTGTACACTGCCTCCTCACTCCCTGGAACACCTCAAAGTGTTCCTCACCACATCCACCAGCTCAAACTACCATGTTACCCATTTGTGGTGGCAGTTAGTCTCCTCATAGCAATACAGGAGAGGACATTCTATAACAGGTCAAAGGAACATGAGAGAGAATTGGGGGAGTGCCAGGTATCTGTGGTCTCTCTTTTTTCAAGGAAGGAATTCTCACTCTCGCAGGAGAAACCAGGAGTCCCTCCTGCGAGGATACAGAGTCATCCATGTCCTGACACCAGAATACGTTACACCTGCCATCCCACCACAGGGTCACATTAACCAGGCTCTGAGTAACCAGGCGCCGCGACACTGTCTGCTGCTTATGTCATTCAACTGCTCCCAACAAGCCTGTTAGTGCCTGGAAAAACCATTCAGTTTGAGAACTATCTTTGAAAGCAGTGAACACTGACCATCCTCGACACCGTGATTTGAGGCATTGGCAGTTTATCAGGTGGGTACAGCTTTAGAGAATCAAAGAATCCTTACAGTATGGAAATAGACCATTCAGCCCATCCAATCCACACTAACCCTCTGAAGAGTCAAGAGAGTGGTGCTGGAGAAGCACAGCAGGTCA
This sequence comes from Chiloscyllium plagiosum, assembly GCF_037043375.1. NCBI lineage: Eukaryota > Metazoa > Chordata > Chondrichthyes > Orectolobiformes > Hemiscylliidae > Chiloscyllium > Chiloscyllium plagiosum. Next base: position 2,443,062 of record NW_028270142.1, read on the forward strand.
GGCAGCATCCGAGGAGCAGGAGAATCGATGTTCCGAGCAGCATTCTCCTGCCCCTTGGATGCTGCCTGACCTGCTGTGCTTTTCCAGCACCACTCTCTCGACTTGAATCTCCAGCATCTGCAGTCCTCACTTTCACCTGACCCTCTGAAGAGCATGCCACCCAGATCCAAGCCCCTACCCTATCCCCATAACCCTACATTTTGAACGTGTATATAAGATGGCTGGAACCCCATTTCTTATTGACCAAACTTACATTTTGATGTTGATTTTCTTTTGTGTTGCTATGGTCTAGCTGACTCAGATAGGGCTGACACCACCAACTGTAATCAGAGAGAGTTTAATTGGGTTTTCTTTCAATGAAATGCAGAGTATTTATAGGCAGCCAGTGAGTATATAAAAGGGAACATTTCTTGACTTGCAACTTTAACACAAAGCAACATTCATTGCCATCACACATGGGAAATCTGGATGTATGCTGCACATAATTCTTCAATAATTTCAGTAATCATCAAAGAATGTACCACATTCCTGATATGCATTGCCAGTGGGGATGGTTCTGGCGGGCAATGCAAACTCAATGTCAAGACATAAACTGGTTTATAGCAGTGGTGTTTTTTTAACTGGCTGGTTTCCATTTATTAACATCATGAGATTCAAATGATATGGTAAATTTGAAACCAGCATTTCTGTTTGTTTTAAGGTCCCCAATAAACAGATCAGATCAAAGCTGTACTGTTCTGCCACAATCATTTCTGAATGTCGTGGATAATAGAAATTTTGGAAAGCATTAGGATTGATAAGTCCCCAGGGCCAGGCCAGATTTATCCCGGGCTGTGCCAAGAAGCGAGAAAGGAGGTTGCTAAGCCGCTGGCGAGGATATTTGCTTCCTCACTCTCCACGGGAGTCATACCAGAGGATTGGAGGGAGGCGAATGTTGTTCCTCTTTTCAAGAAGGGTAATAGGGAAATCCCTAGCAATTACAGACCAGTCAGTCTTACGTCTGTGGTCAGCAAGGTTTTGGAAAGAATTCTGAGGGATTTGATTTATGACTATTTGGCAAAGCATAGTGTGATTAAAGGCAGTCAGCGTGGCTTTGTGAGGGGCAGGTCATGCCTCACAAATCTTATTGAGTTCTTTGAGGAGGTGTCAATACAGGTCGATGAAGGTCGAGCAGTGGATGTGGTGTATATGGACTTCAGCAAGTCATTTGATAAGGTTCCCCATGGTAGGCTCATTCATAAAGTCAGGAATTATGGGATAAAGGGAGATTTGGCTACCTGGATTCAGAATTGGCTGGCTGACAGAAGGCAGAGAGTGGTTATCGATGGAAAGTATTCTGCCTGGAGGTCAGTGTTGAGTGGGGTCCCACAGGGCTCTGTTCTTGGGCCTCTGCTCTTTGTAGTTTTTATAAATGACTTGGATGAGGAGGTTGAGGGGTGGGTTAGTAAATTTGCAGATGACACAACGGTTGGAGGTGCAGTCGATAGTATAGAGGGCTACTGCAGGCTGCAGCGTGACATAGACAGGATGCAGAGCTGGGCTGAGAAATGGCAGATAGAGTTCAACCTGGATAAATGCGAAGTGATGCATTTTAGAAGGTCAAACTCGAATATTGATTAAAGACAGGATTCTTGGCAGTGTGGAGGAACAGAGGGATCTGGGTGTGCAAGTACATAGATCCCTCAAAGTTGCCACCCAAGTGGATAGGGTTGTTAAGAAAGCATATGGTATTTTGGCTTTCATTAACAGGGGGATCGAGTTTAAGAGCCACGAGGTTTTGCTGCAGCTCTACAAGTCCCTGGAATATTGTGTCCAGTTCTGGTCGCCCTACTATAGGAACGATACAAAGGCTTTGGAGAGGGTGCAAAGAAGGTTTACCAGGATGCTGCCTGTACTGGAGGGCTTGCCTTATGAAGAAAGGTTGACTAAGCTCGGACCTTTCTCTCTGGAGAGAAGGAGGAAGAGAGGAGACCTGATCGAGGTGTACAAAATAATGAGATTAAAAATCACACAACACCAGGTTATAGTCCAACAGGTTTAATTGGAAGCACACTAGCTTTCGGAGCGACGCTCCTTCATCAGGTGATAGTGGAGAGCTCGATCGTAACACAGAATTCTGTGTTACGATCGAGCTCTCCACTACCACCTGATGAAGGAGCATCGCTCCAAAAGCTAGTGTGCTTCCAATTAAACCTGTTGGACTATAACCTGGTGTTGTGTGATTTTTAACTTTGTACACCCCAGTCCAACACTGGCATCTCCAAATCATGAAAATAGTGAGAGGAATAGATAGAGTCAATAGCCAGAGAGTTTTCCCCAGGGCAGGATTGACTGGTACGAGGAGTCATAGTTTGAAGATATTAGGAGGAAGGTATAAAGGAGATGTCAGAGGTAGGCTCTTTCCGCAGAGAGTTGTGAATGCATGGAATGCGTTGCCAGCTGTGGTGGTGGAAGCAGAGTCATTGGGGACATTTAAGCAACTGCTGGACATGCACATGGATAGCAGTGAGTTGAGGGATGAGTAGGTTAAGTTATTATATTTTACATTAGAATTAAATCTCAGCACAACATCGTGGGCCAAAGGGCCTGTTCTGTGCTGTATGTTTCTATGTTCTATGTTCTAATAGAACAGCCCACAGAGAAAGGCAATTCCACTGATATCACCTTGATTCACAATGGCGGGAGCACCCAGCATATCAGTGTGAAGACAAGCTTGGAGCAGTCATTACTAGCTTTATTCAGAAAGGTTGAGTAGATGATTGTTCTCAGACTCCTCCTGAGGTTCCGCGTATCACAGATACAAGTCTTCAGCCACATTGACTACACATTACATAAGTAAGCAGCAGATGGCACTGGATACTCCAGAGGCTATTGGCCTTCACCAAATCTCAACAAATGTCCTGAAGACTTGGCCTCCAGACATAGCCATGCCCCAAGACAAGGATACCTGTAACACTGGCATCTACTCAGCCTTGTGGTAGATTTCCAAGGTCAGCAGTCACACGGCACCTGATGAAGGAGCAGCGCTCCGAAAGCACGTACTTCCAAATAAATCTGCTGGAGTATAACCTGGTGTTGTGTGATTTCTGACTTTGTCCACCCCAGTCCAACACCGGCATCTCCACATTGCAGATTTCCAAGGTAAGTCCAGTCTATTTAAGCAAAACAAAGTGAATTCAGCTAATTACTGCCCCATCCATCTACTCCTTATCATCGGCAAAGTGATAAAGCTGTAGTCCACTGTGCTATCAAATGGCAATTATTCAACAATAAGCTGCTCACTTACAGTTCTACCAGGGCCACTCAGCATCTGAACTCAATAAGACTTACCACAAATGTGGATGAAAAGCTAAATTCCTGACGTGATCTGAGACTGACTGCCCTTGACAACAAGGCAGCATTGACCAAGTATGATCATTGAAGAGACCTGGCAAAAACTGAAGTCATTGGGAATCAAGGTGAAAGCTCTCCACCAATTGAAGATACCAGCACAAAAGAAGTTGTTTGAGGGGAATCCTTGTAGTCCTTGGGCATTGCTGCTGGAGTTCTTCAAGATGGTGTCCCTGGACCAGCATCTTCAGGATGGTGTCCCTGGACCAGCATCTTCAAGATGGTGTCCCTGGACCAGCATCTTCAGGATGGTGTCCCTGGACCAGCATCTTCAGGATGGTGTCCCTGGATTAGCATCTTCAGGATGGTGTCCCTGGACCAGCATCTTCAGGATGGTGTCCCTGGACCAGCATCTTCAGGATGGTGTCCCTGGATTAGCATCTTCAGGATGGTGTCCCTGGACCAGCATCTTCAGGATGGTGTCCCTGGACCAGCATCTTCAAGATGGTGTCCCTGGACCAGCATCTTCAAGATGGTGTCCCTGGACCAGCATCTTCAGGATGGTGTCCCTGGACCAGCATCTTCAACTGCTTATGACCTTGTCCTCATAACGTCAGAACTGAGAATGGTCACTAATGATGGCACAGTGTTCAGATATTCACAACTCCTCAGGTACTAAAGCAATCTGTATCCATACAAAGCAAGACTAGACAACATTTCAGTCATTTAAATGCCAAACCAGGGCTATCTCCAACTGGAAATAATTTAACCATTTTCCAATTGATATTCAAGAGATTTATTTTTGATGACTCTCCCACTATCAACAGCTTAGGGGTTTACATTGTTCAGAAAGCTACATAAATATTGTGATTACAAGAGCAAGTCAGAAGTTGGGAATTAATTTGAGGTGATAATTCACTTCCTGACTTTCCAAAGTTGACTACCATCTAGAAGCCAGGAGTGTGATGAACTACACCCCATTTGCCAGGATGATGATGTTTCCCACAGTACACAGAACTTCAACAATATCTCAGACAAAGCAGCCCATTTAATCAGCATCCAACAACCAAGCAAAGTATTCTCTCCTTCCACCACCAACACACAGTGGTTGCAGTGTGTATTATATACAGAATGTGTTGCAGCACAAAGTTTCTTTAACAACACGTTCTGAACTCACAGCCTCTACCACTCAGAAGGACAAGGGCAGCAGGCATACGTAAAAACACCAAGCTGCAGGTTCTGCTCCAAACCACACGACATCCTGATTTGGAACATTAGTGATGTTCTTTCAGTGGATTGAACTTCCTGCTTCAAAACATTGACTGTTCATGTACCCGACAGTCTGCAGCAGCTCAGGAAGGCCACTCATCCCCACCCACCCAAGGCTGATGGGGGAATCAACAACTAATACTGCACTTGCCAACAATTCCCATGAATGAATAAAATAAAAGGTCCTTTATATTTGCAAACATTATGGAAAGTACATTTCAGATTTTCATGCTAAACATTACCAATATTCACCCACTTTCTCGCAAGACCCTCTCCGTCACACATCAGTGCAATTTGGTCAAATAAATGACACAGCAATTAAGATTACTTGCTTTAGGAAATAGAAGGAAATCATCTTTCTTTTTTTCACTGATGGAATGTGGGCATCAGTGGCTGGGCCCAGTATTTATTGCCCATCCCTAGTTGCCCCTTGTTGTTGACCCAGCTGCCTACTTGAGCTGCTGCAGTCTATGTGCTGTGGGTTGACCCACAATGCCCTTAGGGAGGGAATTCCAGGATTTTGACCCAGTGACAATGAAGGAACGGCGATGTATTTACAAGTCAGGATGGTAGTGGTTTAGAGAGGAACTTGCAGGGGGTGGTATTCCCATGTATCTGCTGCCTTGTCCTTCTAGATGGAAGTGGTCATGGGTTTGGAAGCTGTTGTCTAAGGAGCTTTCATTTATTGTATTGTCAAAATAGTTCTTCTGAGATTGGAACCCCATGGCCATATGAATGAGTTAAAGTACAGAAGAGCGTGCTAGGCCTTTTCTCATTGGAACGGAGAAGGATGAGGGGTGACTTGATAGAGGTGTATAAGATGATCGGGGAATAGATAGAGTAGACAATCAGAAACTTTTTCCCCGGGTACAACAGAGTGTTACAAGGGGACATAAATTTAAGGTGAAGGGTGGAAGGTATAGGGGAGATGTCAGGGATAGGTTCTTTACCCAGAGAGTGGTGGGTATTTGGAATGCGCTGCCTGTGGGAGTGGCAGAGTCAGAATCATTGGTGAACTTTAAGCAGCAATTGGATAGGTACATGGATGAGTGCTTAAGCTAGGACAAATGTTCGGCACAACATCGTGGGCCGAAGGGCCTGTTCTGTGCTGTATTGTTCTATGTTCTATGTTCTAAGACTTTACTCTGCTTTGGATCTGTGGTATTTCTAAACTGGGAGACATTGGGTGGATTCTGAAGCATTTTAAAGCTAACCTTGAATTGGCACTTGCCTACATGACACACGGTCACATGATCTTCCAAGCGGTCACCTTCCTGATTAGTGGCTCCATGCCCATTGTCTGATTGTGGATGGTGGGCACTTTTCTCAGTCTCCTTGTCCAATCAGAGAGCTGCAGCCTGGTAGTATCTGCTTTGAGACAGTCTCTTAAAATCTTTCCAATTAAAAAACATATATGGCCACAGCTACCAGGCCACCATCATGGAGGACACCCCCCTCCCCTGCCCCTAAAATAGCATGGTCTCTGGGCCAAAGCTGGACCTGCAGCTTTATTGGGAGACGAATACACAAAGCCACATTCCCGGCTGTAGGCATTTTCTCAAATGGACACTGTTTGCATCTTGTAGCCCCCAGGTTAGAACCCAATCCTCCAGCTGAAGTCTAACTGGTGATCTTATACAAACTCAGCACAACCCCTCTGCTCTTGCACTCTATGGCACTATTAACAAACCTTACCATACTGTGATTTGGAGGTGCCAGCGTTGGACTGGGGTGTTAAAGTTAAAAATCACACAACACCAGGTTATAGTCCAACAGGTTTATTTGGAAGCCCTAGCTTTTGGAGCGCTGCTGATTCTAATCTAAAAATTAATTCTAATCCGATCTAGATTAGAGTTGTTCTGAACATTGTGGCACAGACAGCCTCAGACAGGGCACTTACACCTTCAATGCATTATCTGGGCCATCATGGCACCTATTGTTAAAGTTCACTTGAGAATGTAACTTAAAGAAAGTTCTGCAACTTACATGTGAAAGAACTGGAACCAATGTGGCCATTCTAAAAGATGAGAGACTTAACAAACACCCAGGTATTTTTCAATATATAATTTCAGGTACATCACACTGTAAACTTTTGCTATAAATTCTGTGTCTTACAATCTTATACTTGACAACCACCTGATGAAGGAGCGGTGCTCCGAAAGCTAGTGCTTCCAAATAACCTGTTGGACTATAATCTGGTGTTGTGTGATTTTTAACTCTGTACAATATTGTGCACTTGACTTACCACTGCCTCCACCTGTTCTGCTACCCATAATGACTTAATGACATATACACTCAAATTCGTCTGCTCCTGCCCACCCTGTAGAGGAGTACACTTTATTTGACAGCGTCGCTCAATGTTCTTTGTACCAAAATGTCTCGTCTTCCATTTCTCCACAACCAACTTCGTCTGCCACCTGTCTGTCCATTCGCCTGAATTGTCAAGGTCCCTTTGAATTGCTACACTTAGACCCCCACAGTTTACAAGTTTTGCAATGTCTGCAAACGTTGAAATTTGCCCTCCAAGATCCAGGTTAGTAATATAAATCAGGAAAAGCAAGTGTCCCAGGGCCACCTCCTGGAAAATACCACTATAAACCCTCCTACAGCCTGAACAATATCTATGGACCATTCCTCTCTCTTCGATCTTATCTGTATCCCAACATTCAGCCAGTTTTGTATCTATGTTAATACTGTCCCCATTATTCCATGAGCTATAACCTTTCTCACAAGTCTGCTGTACAGCATTGGATGAAACACCTTTTTCAAGCCAATGTATCCCACATCAACAGGCATTACTTCCACTGCTACCTCATCACAGAACTCCAGCAAGTTAGTTAAACATGATATTTCCTGAAGAAATTCCACCTTCCAGCTTTAAATGACAGGTGGTTTCCCAGATAGAAGAAATCTTCCACATTTGATCCTAATGGAGGGATGGACCAGAATTTGCCCTGGAATAGCTTGGTCAAGGCTTTGAGCCTTTCTTGAGGTTGCAACTGAGATCAATCCTTTGGTATCTTTCTGTGAGAGCATTAGGCTTTCTGAGAGATTTGTCCCGAATATTCCCTCCTGGTTTTAAGCTGGAGCACATTAACAAAATGCCTTGCTTGCAGCTCGGTTCCAGCTTTGTTCAGTTGCAGCCTCTCCAGGTCGTACAGGTGTCACCTGCCAGTTCCACACCATCTCTCCAGGCACGCATTCTGCTGCCTTATCCTTCCATGTCTGCACTGGGAGTAATTCGTAGATGACTCCTTCTTAACATTCTACCTGGCTCCCTAAATTCTGACTGCGGGGCCTTATTCCACTTCTGACATTGGTACCAATGTTGTCCGAACCTTTGCTGGGTCAGCAGACACCCAGCAGAATGTCCTGCAGTTGTTCTGTGACATTGTTAATTCTGATACCAGAGCAGCAATGTTGGAGTAATGTATTCCACTGCAGAAACACCTGTCTACTGTCCCAAAAAATGAATTCCCTATCACTCCAGCACTTTCACCTTTCCTCCTTCCAACCTGAGCAGCTGGCTTGACAGTTTCTGCATTCTACAGAGGAACCATTGCCCTCACTAGCATCCAGAATGGAAAACCCATGCTCATGTGAGACCTAAGGGAGCTCCTGCACTACCTGTCTCCATGCCTCCATCAAATGTGTGCCCACCTCCCTGAGCCTGCTATCAGCACAATCCACAGCTTCCTATACCCACCACAGTGTCTCCAGCTACAACCCAGGCTCCAAAACCCTGGAGTTCAAATTCAGACAGCCAGTGACATTCACAACATGCGTACTTAGCTGGGTCAGGTGAAATATTTGCAATTCTCCATATTCCACAGGATGGGCACATTTTACACAGCTAAGCTGTCCTCCATAACCAAAGCTTCCTTTTGCATTACTAACTACAAACAGAACATTAAAGATTCATGAGCTTATAGTTTTCCTGCGATGTCATTCTTTGGCTTTTTTTTCAAACCCAGCCCAATTGTACAACTGTTTTGCTGTTAGTCTCCTGGAGGCAGGTACAAAGATAGAAAATAAATAAATTCCCCTCCCTCCCTCCCTCCGTTACCAAACCCACAATGATCCTACACTGTCCCAGTGCACTCTGTGCATTGCACTAAATCCATAAGACCATAAGACCATAAGACATAGGAGTGGAAGTAAGGCCATTCGGCCCATCGAGTCCACTCCGCCCTTCAATCATGGCTGATGGGCATTTCAACTCCACTTACCCGCATTCTCCCCGTAGCCCTTAATTCCTTGTGACATCAAGAATTTATCAATCTCTGCCTTGAAGACATTTAGCGTCCCAGCCTCCACTGCACTCTGTGACAATGAATTCCACAGGCCCACCACTCTCTGGCTGAAGAAATGTCTCCTCATTTCTGTTCTGAATTTACCCCCTCTAATTCTAAGGCTGTGTCCACGGGTCCTAGTCTCCTCGCCTAATGGAAACAACTGCCTAGCGTCCATCCTCTCCAAGCCATGTATTATCTTGTAAGTTTCTATTTGATCTCCCCTTAATCTTCTAAACTCCAATGAATACGATCCCAGGATCCTCAGCCGTTCCTCGTATGTTAGACCTATCATTCCAGGGATCATCCTTGTGAATCTCCGCTGGATACGCTCCAGTGCCAGTATGTCCTTCCTGAGGTGTGGGGACCAAAACTGGACACAGTACTCCAAATGGGGCCTAACCAGAGCTTTATAAAGTCTCAGTAGCACAACAGTGCTTTTATATTCCAACCCTCTTGAGATAAATGGCAACATTGCATTCGCTTTCTTAATCACGGACTCAACCTGCATCTTGGGGTTGTTTTCATTGGAGAAAAGAAGGTTTAGGGGTGACTTGATAGAGGTGTACAAGATGATTAGGGGTTTAGATAGGGTCGACAGTGAGAATCTTTTTCCACGTATGAAGTCAGCTATTACAAGGGGGCATAGCTTTAAATTAAGGGGGGGTAGGTATAGGACAGATGTTAGGGGTAGGTTCTTTACTCAGCGAGTCATGAGTTCATGGAATGCCCTGCCAGTAGCAGTGGTGGACTCTCCCTCATTATGGGCATTTAAGCGGGCATTGGATAGGCATATGGAGGATAGTGGGCTAGTGTAGGTTAGGTGGGCTTGGATTGGCGCAACATCGAGGGCCGAAGGGCCTGTACTGCGCTGTATTCTTCTATGTTCTATGTTCTATGTTTACCTTTAGAGAATCCTCGACTAGCACTCCCAGATCCCTTTGTACTTTGGCTTTTTGAATTTTCTCACCATTTAGAAAGTAGTCTATGCTTCTATTCTTTTTTCCAAAGTGCAAGACCTCGCATTTGCTCACATTGAATTCCATCAGCCATTTCCTGGACTACTCTCCCAAACTGACTAGATCCTTCTGCAGCCTCCCCACGTCCTCAGTACTACCTGCCTGTCCACCTAACTTCGTATCATCGGCAAACTTCGCTAGAATGCCCCCAGTCCCTTCATCCAGATCATTAATATATAATACGAACAGCTGCGGCCCCAGCACCGAACCCTGCGGGACACCGCTTGTCACCGGCTGCCATTCTGAAAAAGAACCTTTTATCCCAACTCTCTGCCTTCTGTTAGACAGCCAATCCTCAATCCATACTAGTAGCTCACCTCGAACACCATGGGCTCTCACCTTGCTCAGCAGCGTCCCGTGTGGCACCTTATCAAAGGCCTTTTGGAAGTCTAGGTAGACCACATCCACTGGGTTTCCCTGGTCTAACCTACTTGTCACCTCTTCAAAGAATTCCAACAGGTTTGTCAGGCATGACCTGCCCTTACTAAATCCATGTTGACTTGTTCTAATCCGACCCTGCTCTTACAAGAATTTAGAAACCTCATCCTTAATGATAGATTCTAGAATTTTACCAACAACTGAGGTTAGGCTAATTAGCCTAAATCTCTTTCATCTCTCTGTCCTGATGAAGGGCTTCTGCCTGAAACGTCGATTTTCCTGCTCCTCTGATGCTGCCTGACTGGCTGTGCTTTTCCAGCACACTCTGATCTAGAGCCTAAATCTCTTTCAGTACACTGCGGAGCTTCAGAGGCAGTCTGAGGCAGCCATGAATTAGCCGATCTCACTTTCCCTCCAGCAGAGAGCTTGTTTTACCCTCTAAAAGATAATGATCAATTTAAAACCTAAAAACAGTAAACTTAAGTAAGACATTGCAAGTAAGCAGTACTTTTAGAAAAAGATATGAACACTTAAAATACGTAGCTTTATTCACTAAATTCACACCAATCACAGTTTGCCCCCATATATTTCTGAAGGCCAAAACTCGTGACATAGGAAACTGCCTAACTTAAAATTGAAATCGTAATTAAATCTTTCTATGCTGTTTGGTGATTTTTCCCAATAGGCTTAATTTTTTCACTCTGTATTGAAAAGATAAAATCTGATTACTTATAATTTTGAGCAGTTACCAACTAAAAAGAAACATTTTTTAACTTAGACTATCAGATTTCATCATCTTTTCCTAACTTTCCTAAATCCTCATTTTTAACTCCAACAGTACTCGATTGGATTAGCTTGAATATTCCCATCAAGACATCATAAATAATGCTGTGTAATTCCCTGTGACTCTGTAACTCTCTGAATGCAGACTGTGCACTCCACAGAGGCAGAGCTTCAGTATTACAAACCTAACTGCCTAATTGTGATGAATATTCCTTCTAACCATTATGACAAAATGAGATTAAAGATTGCAAGGTTTAATGGTTATTGTTTTATTAATGACATACTGTCAATAAGCAGGCAAATTCCAAGCCTACCACTAGTTGGTGAAATCCCAAAGGAATCAAGACATTTTGAAAGTGTATTATTTAAGGAATGCCGAGGGTGTAACTGAATTTTAAAAAAGATGAAAATGAGAAAAGCAGGGCGCAACCAAGCAGTGAGTTTTAGGGTTACATGAAGTCTTGGGAAGAGAAAAGAGAGTTTGTGTGCGATGGAGCCATTTTTACACAAGGGATGGTAGATAAGAATTGGCATTCTGCTGGGAGCCTGCACCAGATTTCCCAGGTCACTAATTAAACTTCTCAAGACCCAGCCTGACAAAAGTCCAAGCTGGTCTTATTTTCCTCCATGTGTCCAGCAATTACTTCAAATGAATAGGTGACTTCATCTCCTGCTCTCAGCATTTGTAATTTTAGGACAATTGCCAGGGAAGCAGGTTTCTAACTATTCAAAGAAGTCATTCAAGCTGTGTTTACATAAAAATTACCAGAGCTAACATTCACCTGGAATATAGTCACTCTTTCTTTGAGGTCAACAGTATATATCAAATGGTTCGGAGATTTGTGAAGCAATTAATTGGAAATTGCAGTCATCCATCATCTTTACTAGATTTTACAACAAGCAATATTCATATCCATGAAGAAATGTTTTTCAATGGCCAAGGTCACTTGCAATGGTTTTCCGGAAATGTTTACGGACTGTTAACGTTTCTAATCATTTGTCAGTAGTGGTACCCAGTTTTCTCTCTCTTACTGACAACTACAAACACAAGCATTGAATTGAGGTGTGAAATGATGATAAAACTGTCTCACAAATTGCCTTAGTCATCTGGCTACATTGAATCAATGGTCATTTTACATCTGCAAAAATATTGTGAGAAAGCTCATTTTGTTGCTGCTGAAGTGAAGCAGCATGGGGCTTCTTGGCTGTCACTGTCAGGACTGAGTTATCTTGTTAAACTGCCCCACAGGGAACTGGATTGAAACCTTCTGTAAATGAAGACATTAAAAGTTAAATTTGCTTTACAAGTTTCTGTACATGAAGTAATAAAATTTGCTCTCATAAGGTTTTGACAATTTTGAAAATATATTAAAATCCTATAACAATGAGATAAAAGCAAACCATTTCAATAGTAAAAGGTGTTGTGGATTTGACAGGTTTATTTATACCTGTACTAGGAACATGCATTTATAGTTTTTGAAATATTTTTCAATTGTGGAGTGAAGTGTAAGAAACAGGTCATTCTGATTTTTTTTAAGTTAGCTAAAACTCTCTAATATTAGTCCATTACAAAACACATTGTGCTGTGCAGTCTAATAAAGCACAATAAACCACTCACTGATGTAAGAAAAGAGTATTTGTTCTTTTGATTATATGATTAATTCAAATGTGAGTATGAATTGTATTTCATGTGCTGTGCTGACTTCAGTGAGGAAAACATACAGCCTGCCAAATTTTACAAGTTGGGAATAAATCAGCTCATACTGTTGGAAGTAGTCTAAAAGTGATTACTGTTGTTACTTATCTATAATTACTCATACCTAAAATAATATTTTAAATCCTATACCTGTTTAAGAACGTTAGAAACCAATCCCATCTCTGAGTGCTGAACCAGTTTAGAATGTGCAATATACACTCCTGTCAAAAAACAAATTTGCAGTGTATCACAAATCAGAAGTTTCAGCCTAAAATTTAGGAGGTAAAAATGCAATTGCAAACTTTTACTTTTTTAATTGGACTATTGTCTGACAAAAATGTACTCTGGGTGGAATGGACATCCGAGAGTTCCATGGGCTGTGCTAAATCAAACTATTCTGTATTGCACTTTGTAAACTATTGCATTTGAGTAATGCATGTACTTTTACAATTTACAGTACTACAGTGCCACAGAATACTTGCAGCACCAAAGAAGACCAATTGGCCTGCATTGTCTGTGCTAGCCCTCTGAAAGAGCAGTCCACAAAGTTCCTCTCCCCTGTCCTTTTACGATTGCAGTAATATTATGTGTGGAGCCTTGGACCCCAGCTATTTACAATCTACACCAATGACTTGGATATATTGATAAAGGCTATGTAGCCAAATTATCAGATGACACAAAAATAGTCGGGACGGTAAATTGCAATGAGGAAATAAGAACCTTACAAATGGATATGGATAGTTTGGGAGAGTGGGCCAAAATGGAAGGTGGAGCTTAACAAGGATAAGTGTGACGTCATGCATTTGGGTCGAAAAATGGGAAGGCGACTTATTACCTAAATGGGGGGAGACTTTACGGCGCTCTGGTGCAGAGGGACCAGAGTGTCCAAGTCACACTGCAGCCTCTTAGCATCCTCCTCCCAGCATACACCATCACCCAACTTAGTGTCATCTGCACATTTGGAAATATTGCATTCAATTCCTTCATCCAAATTGTTAATGTATATTCAGAACAGATGGGTCATGTGCTGAATGTAGATCCAAATGCAGGTAAGGAGGGAATTTCAGGATTTTTACCCAACAACACTGAAGGAACAACGATATATTTCCAAGTCAGGATGGTGAGTAATTTGCAGGGGAACTTCAGGTGGTGATGTTGCCATGTATCTACTGTCATTGTCCTTCCAGACAGAAGGGGTTATGGGTTTGAAAGGTGCCACCAAAGACCCTTGATTAATTTCTGCATCTTGTAGGTGATACACACTGCTACTGAGCTTTGGTGAAGGAGGCTTGGATGTTTGTGGATGGGGTTGTTTTGTCCTGGATAGTGTCAAACTTCTTGAGTGTTATTGGAGTTCCACCCATCCAGGCAAATGGGGAGTATTCCCACTTCCCCAGACTGTTGACATTGTGGGATTCAGTGATAGTAATTTACTGTCAAAGGCACTCTGTCTCATTGAAGATGATCAGCTCTTGGTATTGCATGTTAATTGTTATGAGGTAAAGGCAGCAATTTTCATTCTCTATTGGACATTAGTGAACCAAGTGGATTTTCACAACAAATGAAGAGTGGTTTCACAGCCACCATTGAGTTTTAAATTTCAGATTTTATTGAATTTAAATTCAACAACCGAGATTCAAGCCAATGTTCCTGGAACGTTGCTTAGATTACTAGTCCAGCAACAATATCACCAAACCAACACATCCCACTTCATTTTGTATTCCCATAAACTGTAATTTTCAAATATTCCTGTGAGACAGATACTTGATGATGATTTTATCCATATGTTGATCTGCCAGATGTTTGCTGAATGATGACCAAGCATCTCGTAACCTTCTGTAGGACTGACATCTTTTTCTCTTGTTGTTCCTTCAGTAGAAAAGGGAAGCATACATAAGGTCTAGGCAACTAGGAACAGAACGGGCCCTGGAGGAATATCGGAAGAGTAGGATTAGTCTTTAACGAGGAATCAAGCGGGCTAAAAGGGGTCATGAAATAGCTTACCGAGCAGAATTAGGGAGAATCCCAAAGAATTTTATTCTTATGTAAGAAGCAAGCGGGTAACTAGAGAAAGGATTGGTCCACTAAAGGATAATGAAAGAAGGCTGTATGCCGAACCTGAGAGAATGGGTGAGATTCTGAATGATTACTTTGCATCAGTGTTCACTGAGGAGAAGAACATGATGAATGTTGAGATTAGAGTTAGAAATTTGATTAGTTGGATCACATTGACATAAGTGGGGAAGATGTGTTGGGTAGACTAGAGGTTATTAAGGTGGACAAATCCCCAGGACTAGATGGGATCTATCCCAGGTTGCTGAGGGACGCGAGTGAGGAAATAGCTGGGCCCCTGACAGATATCTTTGTGGCATCCTCAAACACAGGTGAGGTACCAGAAGACTGGAGGGTTGCTCATGTTGTTTCCCTGTACAAGGAGGGTAGTAGGGATATTCCAGGTAACTACAGACCAGTGAGCCTGATGCCGGTGGTGGGAAAGTTGCTGGAGAGGGTACTGAGGGATAGGATCTATTTATATTTAGAAACGAATGGGCTTATCAGTGATAGGCAACATGGTTTTGTGCAGGGGAGATCATGCCTTACCAACTTAATAGAGTTCTTTGAGGAAGTCACTAAGTTGATAAATGAAGGAAGGGCTGTAGACCTCATATACATGGACTTTAGTAAGGCGTTTGATAAGGTTCCCATGGTAGACTAATGGAGAAAGTGAAGTCGCATGGGGGTCCAGGGTGTTCTAGCTGGGTGGATAAAGAACTGGTTGAGCAACAGGACACAGAGAGTAGTAGTTGAAGGGAGTTTCTCGAAATGGAGAAATGTGACCAGTGGTGTTCCACAGGGGTCAGTGCTGGGGTCACTGTTGTTTGTAATATACATAAATGATCTGGAAGAGGGCACTGTTGGTATGATCAGCAAGTTTGCAGATGACACGAAGATTGGTGGAGTAGCAGAAAGCCTAAGGGACTGCCAGAGAATACAGGAGGATATAGATAGGCTGGAGAGTTGGGTGAAAAAGTGGCAGATGGAGTTCAATCCAGGCAAATGTGAGGTGATGCATTTAGGCAAGACTAATTCTACACCGAATTATACAATGAATGGTAGAGCCTTGAGAAAAGTTGATGGGCAGAGAGATCTGGGAGTGCAGGTCCATTGTACCCTGAAGGTTGATGCACAGGTGGAGAGAGTGGTCAAGAAGGCATATAGTAGGCTTGCTTTCATTGGATGGGGTATTGAGTATAAGAGCTGACAGGTCATGTTAAAATTGTACAAGACATTGGTTCGGCCGCATTTAGAATACTGTGTATAGTTCTGGGCGCTACATTACCAAAAGGATGTGGACGCTTTGGAGACGGAGCAGAGAAGGTTTACGAGGATGTTGCCTGGTATGGAAGGTGCTAGCTATGAACAGAGTTTGAGTACATTAGGTTTATTTTCACTAGAAAAAAAGAGATTGTGGGGGGACCTAATTGAGGTTTACAAAATCATGAAGGGTATAGACAGGGTGGATAGAGACAAGCTTTTTTCCCAGGGTGAAGGATTCAATAACAAGAGGTCACGCTTTCAAGGTGAGAGGTGGAAAGTTTAAGGGGGATACACGAGGCAAGTACTTCACACAGAGGGTGGTGGGCGTTTGGAACGCATTGCCAGCAGAGGTGGTAGAGGCAGGCTCGGTAGATTCATTTAAGATGCGTCTGGACAGATGTATGAGTAGGTGGGGAGCAGAGGGATACAGACGCTTAGGAATTGACCAACAGGTTTAGACAGTGCATTTGGATCGGCTCAGGCCTGAAGTGCCGAAGGGCCTGTTCCTGGGCTGTAAATTTTCTTTGTTCTTTGTTCTTACAATCAGTACAGCTGGAGCTGCCCATTCCAGAAAGCTGGACTGGTTTGGAGGTTCCTTCGCTTTCCCACCTCCTGATTTCTGCTTCTATTTCTGCCCATAAGGCAAATGACACTGGACAGACCTTGCAAAATTGGGGAATTGCTTCCTGGTCAACACGCAAGGTAGCCTTGTCTCCTTCATATGTCCCTGGACCTTCCTGAAAAATGGCCAGATATTTAATTAGGACTTCACTCAGGAAGCCAATTTCTAATCAAAAAATCTGGAGCCAATCAAGGTGTATCTCTCACAACCAGTTTCACCCCATCACGCTAGGTCCCAAGCCTTTTACCACAATCAGTGGGAACTCAACCAGGTGCCTTTCAAAACAGACCACAACCGAAGTTGTACCCTTAAAGGTTCCCCAGTATAGATTCCCAGCCCAGCTCAAATCTTGTGCAAACGTGAGGGTTGGAGTCTAGAGTGAATTTTGTTAAAGACTGGTTCTCCGATCACCGGAATTGCAGTCACACTGGTATCGGACTCCATTAGAACCAGGTTACCATTTAACCAGATGCTTGTTTTGATTGGTTCTAATTTAGATGTTGCGATGAAACTCAACTGTTCCAAACCAGTATCGGTGGGCTTTCCAGGGTGTGCACTCTCCTGGATATCAGCCTCTGAGTTCTCTTACTCCATTTACATCTACTGGGATACTTTTGCTGTCTCGGGTCTGCATACCGGCAGCAGCTACAATGGCTTACCGGCCAGGAACCTGAAGGAAATTTTAACCACCTAGCTGAAGTTTGGTTTTGTTTTGGGGTGTTGCTGTGGGGCTGATCTACAGTCCGCCTGTTCAGGGTATGTCCTGAGTGAGGCTGTGCGATTGTCTTCACTTAGGCGATGTTCCCCAAGCTCAGTCAGACAATCGGGTCGCTTCCATCGGAATACCCTGCGACTCAGATGCTCCACTTGGATTAGACTAGTGCCGGAAAAAACACAGCAGTTCAGGCAGCATCCGAGGTGCAGGAAGCTAGTCGGCACTCTTGCATGGTTACCTCATTAATCCCACCACACCGAACCATCTCCCAGCATCTCATTAAAGGTTAAACCAAAGTTACATGTTTC
This sequence comes from Chiloscyllium plagiosum, assembly GCF_037043375.1. NCBI lineage: Eukaryota > Metazoa > Chordata > Chondrichthyes > Orectolobiformes > Hemiscylliidae > Chiloscyllium > Chiloscyllium plagiosum. Next base: position 2,460,792 of record NW_028270142.1, read on the forward strand.
TGCCAGTCATCTGAACCTAGTCAGAAATGCTGACATGGAATCCCCAGTTCTCAAATTGCCAAGAGAAAACTATACTGTCTCAGAATTAGGGGAGGTTTGGGCTTGCAATATTCCTTGTCGATAAAGTGTGGTGCTGGAAAAAGCGCAGCAGATCAAGCAGCATCCGAGGAACAAGAGAGTCAACATTTTAGGCTTAACCCTTCATCATGACTCCCAAAATATTGACTCTTGCTCCCCTGATGCTGCCTGATCTGTGCTTTTTCCAGTGCCACACTTTATTGACTCTGACTTCTCCAGCATCTACATCTTCACTATCTCTTAGTTGTAATATTCCTTAATTATCTCTATCAAATCTTGAAATGTTTTAGTGTTTGGTGCCTTAGGGAAAGTCAGGCTCCTAATAGCAGAAAAAGCTGCGGCTCCACAGACTGTCAAGAAAATTACTTGTTGCTTTTCATCTTCCCCAATGTCATTTGCCCGAAAAAAAAATTATTTCCAGAGACTGGGCCCAGTCTTCGACAGCAGGATCGAACAAGTCAAGCTTCCCAAACAAAGGCATGAAGTAAGAAATGCTTACCCCACTCAAAGACAATTGCTTCGTCAGGAACATTTTTTACTCTCACAGAGACTGACATCCCATTACTAGGTCACCCTTTATTTATATATGAACAGACCTTGTCTTTAGTTTGGCCTCTTCAGAGCCAGCTCTCAGAGTGATCAGAACCTCTGTCACTGATGTTCTTCTCCAGCAGCCAGGGCTCCCTGATTAGACCAGATTAACAGCCCCAATCCGGGAACTCCCATTCCATGAGGTCCAGCTGGCTGACCCCATTACAATCAAAACATTAAATTCTCCAAATGTGTTTGGAGTCCTGCTGTATCCCAATGTAAACTGAGGTTTTATGGATATTGTGACAATGACCTCTGACATTCCTTGGTTTGTTGATAATTCAGTATGTACACTAATCATTTTCCTTTCACAAATGCGAGAAACTGGCTTGCTTTCTGTCTGACAAGACATACCTGGGAAATCTTCCCCAGCCTCAGGTAAATACCAATTCTGTAGCTGATCTGGAACGACATACCAAGCGATGTGATTAGTTCTGAACCTTAGCCCATAACCTTTGCAGAACACAATGCCTTCTTATTATTTTCCATATGCTGTTTGGTGAATCAAATTGACTGAAGTCTGCCATCTCTGATGGTATGACCTTCAGCGGGAAGCTACACTGGATCATTTACTCACCATTTCTGGCTGACGATCAATGTAAGTGCTGACCCTCATTCAGAATGGCAATATTTGCAAAGACTCCACCTCTGGTCATTTATTTAGTTGCTCGCCACCATTTATTTCTGTATATGACAGGCGTGTAGAGCTTTGATCGGATCCATTGGTTGTGAGATTGCTTATCTGACATGCAGATTCAGCAACCACCATCCTGATATTGATATATAATTTGGATATGTCATCAATTTCTTTGCAGAACTTGATTATTACTCATTGCAATATTTTATAACCAATTCAAGATATTTTGACCTTTCCGTGAACCCATTTGTTCATATTAAAGTCTTGAAATCATATGTTTTGTCCTGGTTCAAGTTGGCAGAACAATCTTGATGCTCATTGGCTGTACAGTTGTGTGGTTTTGCCCTAACTTTCCAACAGTCTGTTGTGTCCAGGTGATCGGTGATGTGAGTGTGAGGAGGAAACACCATACGAAGCCTGAAACATGACAGCTGTCAGTCAGGCTAAACAGTTGCCTACAATAGTAACATGTAGATATTTAATTTAGTTATCCGACATCTTTACAGTTTCACTTTACACAACTTTTCAATGTGAACAGTACATTCTGCAAAACCTTTCAGCTGATGGTAGTGAAGAAGAGGTAAACACCCTATTTCCTGCGCGCTGGCACAGTGGTTAGCACTGCTGCCCCACAGCGCCAGGGACCCAGGTTAAATTCCCGCCTCTGGCCAACTGTCTGTATGGAGTTTGCACATTCTCCCCGTGTCTGCGTGGGTTTGCTCCGGGTGCTCCAGTTTCCTCCCACTGTCCAAAGTTGTGCGAGTCAGGTGAATTGGCCACGCTAAATTGTCCGTAGTGTTAGGTGCATTAGTCGGAGGGGAATGGGTCTGGGTAGGTTGCTCTTCGGAGGGTCGGTGTGGACTTGTTGGGCTGAAGGGCCTGTTTCCACACTGTAGGGAATCTAATCTAATCTAATGTCATGAACGAGTGAACGAGAACGTGGTAGTCCATTGTCAGACACAATCTGCTGAAATACAGAGGAACAGTGATTATTCAGCATTCGGTTATCCGAATATCAGATTATCCGGCAAGATCACAAGGTCCCGATGCTCGGCTAAACTGTGTTATCCGGCATTCAATTATCCGGAATTCGATTAACTAAAAGAAATACTCCCCGCTTGTGTCCTTTGGATAATCAAGGTTCCTCTGTACATCGAACAATCTGACCTGTGACAGTAGCCAATAGCAAAAAAGATATCTTCAATGTTTTGCACAAAAAGGAATTTGGTGAAATAATCAGTCACCGAATGCAATCGTGTTCTTGGCGATGGAGAATATCCGTTCCAATCTCAATTCACAAGGAATCTTGAGCAATCTCTTGTTTTCTCTCTGTGCCTTGTAACCTGTATGTATAAGCTGGAGCATGTCTTGACATTGAGCTTAAATATGATTTGTTTGCCATTGAAAGTTAGATTCTGACAGAGTCTTTGTCTTGGCATGAGGCTAGGCCCAGCATTTATTATCTATGCCTAATTGCCCAGAGGGCAGTTAAGAGTCAACCACATTGCTGTGGGTCTGGAGTGACATGTAGGCCAGACCAGGTAATGTCAGTGATTTCCTTCAGCAAAGGACATTAGTGACCCAGGTGGGCTTTTCCTGACAATTGACAACAGTCTTATGGTTACTGTTCAGCTCTTAATTCCAGATATTTTTATCGATTTCAAATTCCACCATCTGCCATGGCAGGATTCAAACCTGGGGCCTCAGAGTATTAGCTGGGTCTCTGGATTAATAGTTTAATGATAACACCATGAGGCCATCACCTCCCCAATCCCTGAATAACCAGAATGACCATTTTTTCTCAGGGACCTGTTGGACATATTTCAGCCTGCTCATTGTTTAAGCTGGTCAGCTTGGTCTGACGCTGAATCTGCTCAGCTCTGATCAAGATGTAAGAAATTGATCCTGCGGTCTGAAATTTTTGATATTGCAGCTGATGTTCTTTTTTACCTCATCAACTGTAAAAATATATCGACCCAAGCATACCTGGTCCAATTAAAGAAGGTCTGTCTGTTTCAATGCTGAAAAATATCACAGGTGTCCATACAAGGTTCAATACTAATATTGAAGATGGATAATGCCTGTGGGATAACAATCCCCTAAACTGGACTTTATGAAATATGGTAAAGAACTTCAAAACCCATGGACACTTGGCTTCAATGAAAACCAACTGTGAGCATCATGAGACAGGATTAAATACATTAGCTCAGCAGGAGGGATCCAACATTGCGTGACTGCTGTGGGCCAATGGCGCAGGAAAATGTTGTTCCCTGTCATTGCTTGATGCAATCCAGAGAGTGATCCCTGTTACAGTCATTTTGGACCTGCTCAATGTTACTGTAATGAGTTCCCATTGCAGAGGGACACAGATAACTCAAAGCTTTGTCCATCTAAGTACTAGCTATTGTGGTCATCTCATCTCCAAACGGCAGGGGAGGGGGTTGGAGCCATTGTGAACTGCTCGTGTAGTTTGGACTATTTTGTAACTTGGAAACAAAAACATTGTTTGACTGGTCGCACTTGGCTGGAACAAGGTGGATTCACTCTCAGACATTCTGAACAACAGGGAAATGTTTGATTTGGTTGCAACATGCTTCACCATAAAAGGGGCACCGTTGGAACACCATGGCTGCCTTCAGAGGAAGGGTCAGGACTGGTCAGTCTGATTCAAATCTTCAATCAACACTCAGAGGGAGCAGCTGTCTGGGGGAACATAAAGGTCTCAGCCCGACTGGAACAATCTCGGTCCGGAAGGGTCCGCACTCACAAGGAGGGTTAGCACTGCTCAGTCTGACTCAGATCAACAGTCATTACCAGACAAACCCATCGTGTAGAGGATTACAAGAAAGTTTTCAGTCAAATCTCAGATAATTGGAGCTAATATAAGATTAACAACCACATCCAGGGAGTATGGGTATGAGTTAAATAAGATTTGAAACAAAATGTGAGATTGTGCCTTTGTGTTTTTTTATATATAAAGGTTTCTTTTCCTTAGATATCATAGTGACTTCGGTGTGTTTTGGGTGGAGCTGAGGTTAAATCATGGACAGAGTTAAATTGGACAAACCAATCAAAGTGATTGTATCATCTAGAAAGGCTTAGAATTTGTATCAGGCATGAGGAGATGTTTCTTAATGATCAGTTTGTGGTCGAGCTGAACCCTGTCTCTGTGTGTTTTTGTTCTTTGTAAAATCCTAAAGTCCACAAAGGAATAGGGGTAGGCGATAGCCTAATGATATTATCGCTCGGTTATTAATCCAGAAACGCAGCTAATGTTCTGAGGGCCCAGGTTCAAATCTAACCATGACAAATGGGGGAATTTGAATTCAATAAAATAAAATCTGGAATTAAGAGTCTAACAAGCACCATGAATCATTGCCGATTGTTGGGAAAACCCATCTGGTTCATAATGTCCTTCAGGGAATGAAATCTGCCATCCTTACCTGGTTTGGTCTACATGCGACTCCAGACTCACAGCAATGTGGTTGACTCTACAATGGCCTAACAAGCCACTCAGTTTTACCAATCGCTACAAAGTCTGAAAGAAATGAAACCAGACCGATGACCCGGCATCAACGTGGGCACTGGAAAAGTCAACGGCAGAAACAGCCCTGTCTGACCCTGCAGGGTCCCCCTGATTAACATCTGGGGGCTAGTGCCAACACTGGGAGAGCTGTCTCAGAGACTGGTCAAGTAACAGCCTGACATAGTCACACTCATGGTATTATACCTTATTGACAATGCTCCAGACACCACCATCACCATCCCTGTATATGTCCTGTCCCACCGGCAGGACAGACACAGAAGAGGTGGTGGCACAGTGGGATACAGTCAGGAGAGAGTTGCCCTGGGAGTCCTCAACATTGACTCTGTACTCCATGAAGTCTCAAATCCAAATTGGCCAATTACCACCTAATCAGTCTACTCTCGATCATCAGTGAAGTGTTAGCAATTTTTGAGAAGATTTGTAACTCAGGTTGAGGTGCTGGGTGTAAGTTTGCTCACTGAGCTGGAAGGATTATTCTCAGACATTTTGCCACCATGTTAGGTAACATCATCAGTGAGTCTCCGGTGAAGCACTGGTGGTATGTCCCACTTTCTATTTATGTGTCTTGGTTTCTTAAGGTGGGTAATACCATTTCTGGTTCTTTTCCTCAGAGGATGGTAGATGCAGTCCAAATTGATGTGTTTATTGATGGAATTCTGATTGGAATGCCATGCATCCACGAATTCTCGTGCATGTCTCTATTTAGCATAGGATGGGTGTGTTGTCCCAGTCAAAGTGGTGTCCTTCTTCATCTGTATGTAAGGAAACTCATGATGATAGGTCATGTCATTTTATGGTAGTTGATGTTCATGTATCCTGGTGCCTAGTCTTCTGCCTGTTTGTCTGATGTAGTGTTTGTTACAGATTTTCAGAGTATTTTGTAAATGACATTCGTTTTGCTGGTTATTTGTATCGGATTCATTAACCAAGACACATAAATAGAAAGCAGGACATAACACCAGTGCTCCAACGGGGACTCACTGATGATGTTGCCTAGTATAGTGGTGAAACATCTGAAAATGAACCTTCCAGCTCAGCGAGCAAACCTACATCCTGATGGAAGGGGTCAGTAACAGGGCTATCAAGCAGCATCTGCTCAGCAATAACCTGCTCAGTGACACCCAGTTTGGGTTCCTCCAGGGCCACTCAGCTCCTGACCTCATTCCAGCCTTGGGTCAAACGTGGAAAAAGAGCTGAATTCCAGAGAGAAGGGGAGAGTGACAGCCCTTGGCATCAAGGCTGTATTCGACCGAGTGTGGCATCAAGGAGTCCAGGCAAAACTGGAATCAATGGACTCAGGGGATAAACTCGCCACTGGTTAGAGTCACATCTGGCACGTAGGAAGATGGTTGTGATTGTTGGAGATCAGTTATCTCAACTCCAGGACACCTCTGCAGGAGTTCCTCAGGATAGTGTCCTAGGCTCAACCATCTTCAGCTGCTTCATCAACGACCTTCCCTCCATCATAAGGTCAGAAGTGGGGATGTTCCCTGATGATTACACAATGTTCAGCACCATTCACGACTCCTCTGATACTGAAGCAGTCCTTGTTCAAATACAACAAAATCTGACAAAATCCAGACTTGGGCTGACAAGTGGCAACTAACATTCACACCAAACAAATGCCAGGCTATGACCATCTCCAATAAGAGACAATCTAAACACTATTCCACTAGTTAGGATCTCCTTCTAGCTAGTCTCTGTTGATTATCCCTGATCAATACCTGACTTTCCAAATGTGGATTAATCCAGTCCTGGGTGTCTGTGCAGGAATCACAAAAGTTGGTTTGCAGTGGCAGCAGGTAATTAAGAAGGCAAATGGAACATTGTCCCTCATTGCTAGAGGGATGGAGTTTAAAATCAGCGAGGTTATGTTGCAGCTGTACAGGGAGCTGGTGAAGCCACACCTGGAATATTGTGTGCAGTTTTGATCTCCCTACTTGAGAAAGGATGTTCTGGCACTGGAGGGGGTGCAGAGGGGGTTCACTAGATTGATTCCGGAGTTAACAGGGCTGGCTGATGAGGAGAGATTAATTAGACTGGGACTGTATTTATTGGAATTTAGAGGAATAAGGGGGTATCTTACATAAACATATAAAATTAGGAAGGGAATAGATGAGATAGAAGCAGGGAGGTTGTTTGCATAGAACATAGAACAATACAGCACAGAACAGGCCCTTCGGCCCACGATGTTGTGCCGAACATTTGTCCTAGCTTAAGCACCCATCCATGTACCTATCCAACTGCCGCTTAAAGGTCACCAATGATTCTGACTCTGCCACTCCCACAGGCAGCGCATTCCATGCCCCCACCACTCTCTGGGTAAAGAACTACCCCTGACATCCCCCCTATACCTTCCACCCTTCACCTTAAATTTATGTCCCCTTGTAACACTCTGTTGTACCCAGGGAAAACATTTCTGACTGTCTATTCTATCTATTCCTCTGATCATCTTATAAACCTCTATTAAGTCACCCCTCATCCTTCGCCGTTCCAATGAGAAAAGACCTAGCGCTCTCAACCTATCCTCGTACGACCTATTCTCCATTCCAGGCAACATCCTGGTAAATCTTCTCTGCATCCTCTCCAAAGCTTCCACATCTTTCCTAAAGTGAGGCGACCAGAACTGCACACAGTACTCCAAATGTGGCCTAACCAAGGTCCTGTACAGCTGCAACATCACCTCACGACTCTTGAATTCAATCCCTCTGCTCATGAACGCTAATACACCATAGGCCTTCTTACAAGCTCTATCCACCTGAGTGGCAACTTTCAAAGATCTATGAACATAGACCCCAAGATCCCTCTGTTCCTCCACCTGACTAAGAACCCTACCGTTAACCCTGTATTCCGCATTCTTATTTGTCCTTCCAAAATGGACAACCGCACACTTGACAGGGTTGAACTCCATCTGCCACTCCTCAGCCCAGCTCTGCATCATATCTAAGTCCCTTTGCAGCCGACAACAGCCCTCCTCACTATCCACAACTCCACCAATCTTGGTATCATCTGCAAATTTACTGACCCACTCTTCGACTCCCTCTTCCAAGTCATTAATAAAAATTACAAACAGCAGAGGACCCAGAACTGATCCCTGCGGAACTCCACTTGTAACTGGGCTCCAGGCTGAATATTTACCATTTACCACCACTCTCTGACTTCGACCGGTTAGCCAGTTCTCTATCCAACTGGCCAAATTTCCCTCTATCCCATGCCTCCTGACTTTCCGCATAAGCCTACCATGGGGAACCTTATCAAATGCCTTACTAAAATCCATGTATACTACATCCACTGCTCTACCCTCATCCACATGCTTGGTCACCTCCTCAAAGAATTCAATAAGACTTGTAAGGCAAGACCTACCCTTCACAAATCCGTGCTGGCTGTCCCTAATCAAGCAGTGTCTTTCCAGATACTCATAAATCCTATCCCTCAGTACCTTTCCATTACTTTGCCTACCACCGAGGTAAGACTAACTGGCCTGTAATTCCCGGGGTTATCCCTATTCCCTTTTTTGAACAGGGGCACAACATTCGCCACTCTCCAGTCCCCTTGTACCACCCCCGTTGACAGTGAAGACAAAAAGATCATTGCCAACGGCTCTGCAATTTCCTCTCTTGCTTCCCACATAATCCTAGGATATATCCCGTCAGGCTGGGGGGACTTGTCTATCCTCAAGTTGTTCAAAATGCCCAACACATCTTCCTTCCTAACAAGTATCTCTTCTAGCTTACCAGTCCGTTTCACACTCTCCTCTTCAACAATACGGTCCCTCTCGTTTGTAAATACTGAAGAAAAGTACTCATTCAAGACCTCTCCTATCTCTTCTGACTCAAACACAGTCTTCCACTACTGTCCTTGATCGGACCTACCCTCGTTCTCGTCATTCTCATGTTTCTCACATACGCATAAAATGCCTTGGGGTTATCCTTGATCCTATCCGCCAAAGATTTTTCATGCCCTCTCTTAGCTCTCCTAATCCCTTTCTTCAGCTCCCTTCTGGCCATCCTGTATCCCTCCACTGCTCTGTCTGAACCTTGTTTCCTCAACCTTATGTAAGCCTCCTTCTTCCTCTTTACAAGACATTCAACCTCCCTCGTCAACCAAGGTTCCCTCACATGACCATCTCTTTCCTGCCTGACAGGTACATACATATCAAAGACACGTCATATCTGTTCCTTGAAAAAGTTCCACATTTCCACGACATCCTTCCCTGACAGCCTATGCTCCCAACTTATGCTCCTCAGATCCTGTCTTACAGCATCGTATTTACCCTTCCCCCAATTGTAAAACCTACCCTGTTGCACACACCTATCTCTCTCCATAACCAAGGTGAAAGTCACAGAATTGTGGTCACCATCACCAAAATGTTCACCCACTAACAAGCCCATCACTTGTCCCGGATCGTTGCACTGGCAGGTGAAACTAAAACTAGAGGGCATAGCCTCAAAATAAGGAGGAGCAGATTTCGGACTAAATAAGGAGGAATTTCTTCACCCAGAGGGTTGTGAATCTGTGGAATTCCCTGCCCCTGTATGCCAACTAAAACATCTAATATCACCTCCTTATTAATCTTAACGTGCTCTAGAACCTCATCATCCCAACTGAAATCTTTCTGGTCTTATGTTGATGGTCTTATAACTGATTCCCACAAGATTCTTTTGCGTCATTGATACTATCTTGAAGGTAGTACATTATTAGGAACTATTTCACATTGTTCAATATTCGTGGCCTGAAAATGTTTTACAATTTTGAGATTTGATTTGTCACATGTGCCTGAGTACAGTGAAAAGCTTTGCTTATGAACACTACAGACAGATCGTAGTCAGGGTAAAGTTTTGAAACAACACATACAGACGGCTGACTTTATCACTTCCTCTCAGCTCACTGTCAGAAGATCAAATGTTGAAATAAACTCACCCCACCTGCTACGTCTCCCTCCCTCTGGGCTCTATAAACTTCCTGGTAAAAGCCCATTGACAACAAAGTGCTCTGGGATGTTTTGTGAATGTTAAACTTATATGTAAAAGGTCACCATTTCTTTACCAAATAAGGAAAACAACGAGCAGGACCTCCCCTCAGAACACTTTCCTCCCACCTCCACACCATTTTCAGAGCGCATCAGCTGCTGAAAGCCTTACCCCTGCCTTCGGTATCCCTGGACTTGACCATATTTCATCCTACACTTGTCCAGCCTTGTACCTAACACCTTCCACACTGTGAAGCACTTCCAGACCCTGCCTGCTCAGAGACCATCCATTCATAGGCTCATATGCTTGCTGACCTAAACTGGCCTCCCATTAAGCAATGCCTTGGCTTCTCTTTATCCATCTGTGGCAAGTGGGCATCGCTGGCTGGGCAAGCATTTATTACCCATCCCTAGATGCCCCTTGAGAAGGTGGTGGTGAGCTGCCTTCTTGAACCACTGCAGTCCATCTGCTGTTGGTTGGCCCACTGTGCCCTTAGAGAGGAAATTCCTGGATTTTGATTTTAAAATCTCACCCTTGTTTTCAAATCCCTCTGGGATTTCACTCCTTCCTATCTCTCCAATTTCCTCCAGCCCTAAAACTCCTGGAGAAATCTGCACCCTGCTTTTTCTGATATCTTACACATCCCACATACTGAGTGAGTTAGTAAGTTCATTAACATACCCCTATAGCTTAAATGCCAAAGCTCCCTGGAATTCCCTCCTTGTAGCTCTGTACCTCTCTTCATCCCCTCTCATTTAAAATGTGATGGAAAACCTAGCCCTTTGACCAAGGTTTAGGACAGCTCCCGTAATCTTTCTTTCTCGGCCTCAGTGTCCAATGTTGTTTGGCAGCATCTCTGTTCGGATGTTTATTAAACATTGCATACTTGGAAGATTATATTGCCTTTTTTTGACAACACATCCAGCTGTGCACTATATAACAAAACACAACACCAAATGTGTAATGATAAAATGAAATGACATTGTCTGAAAGTGTTTTTCATTTTGTTCCATTAGTTTTTGAACTAGGTATCTTACATTCAAGGTTGTAGATGCTGGAATAATTCATCAGCTGGTAAATGAGCTAGAAATTCATCATCATTCTAATGGTTCTGTTTATCTAAAAGGGGATACAATGGGTTGTGATGAGTCCTCCAATTACTGATGGCAGTTGAAATGTTGATTCTTTAAATTACTGAGTAAAATGGTTTTCTTCAATGCTAAGTAGTTTCTCTCTTACAGATCATTTGTCAACTAACCTATGTCCTAATTTTTCTATGTAGCAGCATTTTATGAGTTTCAATTTGTCTGCTGTTGTATTATTTTTTGAATATACTTCTTTAAATTACAACATTCTTTTTCATCATTGATGTGCTTTGATTTATCAAAGTTATGTTTGTAAATTATTTGTGACCGTTTCCTCACATGTACAACTCATTTCCTGGCCACTGAATTCTGAATTGAGGCACCACTTCATGTTGTTAACCTATTCTGGCGATGGAATCTGGAAATCTGCTAATCTCCCTGAAACTGAACAATTGGAGTGCCTGGAACAGGAACACTGAAGCCAAATCCCCAAATTAAATTACTGAGACAGGATGGTAGTTAGTGAACTTCAATAGCCCATAGTTATGTAAGAAAACTTGTAATGGAGTAGCCAGTGGCTTGGACTATGGGATGTGTGTTATCATGATGGTTTGACAAATTGAATTCATTCTAAAAGGAAGCTTGGAAATAAAAAAAAAAGTACCAGTAAAATTGACAATGAAGTTGACAGGTTTTTGTTATATCCCAGCTGCTTCACTAACAGCTTTAAAGAAGGGAACTTGATCTATATTTAAAATGAAAATATTGACATTTATGTAGCCAATTAGTTAAGGCTAGAAAGGAGCAAAGCAATTAAACTGGCCCGGTCATTCAGTGCGGCCTCGGTTTTCCCGGGGTGAGGGATTCAATAACAAGAGGTCACACAATCAAGGTGAGAGGAGAAAAGTTTAAGGGGGATATATGTGGAAAGTACTTTACACAGAGGGTGGTGGGTGTCTGGATCACTTTGCCAGCAGAGGTAGTAGAGACAGGTACGGTAGATTCATTTAAGATGCGTCTGGACAGATGCATGAGTAGGTGGGGAGCAGAGGGATACGATGCTTAGGAATTGGGCGATAGGTTTAGACAGTGGATTTGGATCGGCTCAGGCTTGGAGGGCCGAAGGGCCTGTTCCTGGGCTGTAAATTTTCTTTGATCTTTGTAACAGGGACAATCAGCCTTTTTAATGCCAAAGTCATTCTCTCAAACATCTCAGACTTGTGTCAAGATTGTGAGAGGTGTCTCACAGACGAGTTAACCATCAGCTTGACAGTCATATTCACAGAATCACACCTTGCAGCCAATGTACCCCCCGTCACCATCTCTGGGTACATCTAGGACCACCAAGAGGTCAAGCCCACCAGAGGTGAGGAAGAGGAAAAGATGATTGAAGGGAAGTAAACTTGGGAGTCCTCAGTGTTGACTCTGGAGAATATGGGAAGTGTGATTAGTAAGTTTGCAGATGACACTAAAATTGGTTGTAAGGTGGGCAATGAAGAAGATTAACTAAGATTACAAAAGGATCTTGATCAACTGGATCAATGGTCTGAGGAGTGATATAGAGTTTAATTGGATATGGCATTTTGGTAAAAAGGGCGGGATTTAGACAGTTAAAAATAGGGCTGTGGGTAGTGTTGTAGAACACAGTAACCTAAGGGGCTCAGATATATCATTCTTAGAAGTCTGCATCACATATAGACAGTGTAGTTAAGAAGGTGTTTAGCACACTTGCCTTCATTGTTCAGACCTTTGGGTGTAGGAGTTTGAACGTCATGTTGAGGTTGTACAGGACATTGGTGAGGCCTCTTCTGGAACACTGTGTCCAGTTCTGGTTGCCCTGTTATTGGAAGGTTATTATTAAACTGGAGAGGGTTCAGTAAGGATTTGCCAGGATATTGTCAGTGTTGGAGAATTTAGCCCAATGAATCAGAGATCACAAACACACAGATCGGAGTGAGAATTGACAAGGATTGATTTAACAAACAACCATATTGCGGAAGAGACTTGACCCCACTGAAACAGTCACTGACAGGCTGTTCAGAAGGAACCACAGCTTCTTCCCCGAACAGAGGATACAGTGGAGTTTCATACCCTTACAACAATGGGGGGGGGGGGAGGGGGTGCGTTATGAGACAATGGTGTGATTTGTACAACAAAGAGAAATAAAGTTATTTCATTGAAAAGATTCAAGTGTCCAGTGTCTGACTATGAGTTAATTGTACTGAAAAATGTGTTACTGGAAAAGCGCAGCAGGTCAGGCAGCATCCAAGGAACAGGAGAATAGATGTTTCAGACATTCCTTCTTCAGGAATGAGTTAACTGATCCTTGGCTGGAGGAGGTGTCAGTGGGTTTCACCCTGGTATCAATGTGTTTGTATTGTTGAGGGGGCAAGCAAAGTACCTTGGTGCCTCCTTGTCTGGGTACCCTTTGGGAAGGTTTGACCCCTAGTGTGAGGTTCATTATCAGTTAATCTGAAGAAGTCTATTCTCTTGGTCTGGGGCTGGATGAGTCATGTCCTAAGGTATGTGTGATGTCTGGGGCAGCTGTTTTGGCCAGTTTGCGGCATTCTGGGTAGGCTCATTGGCTAAGTGCAGACGCTTTGTGTTGTCAGTTTTGTGGCAATGTCATGGGGAGGTGGGACCTGTATTTTCTCCCAAAGTCAGTAATGGAGGGTTTGAGTTATAAGGAGAGGTTGGATAGGCTGCGACATTTTCCTTGGAGCATAGGAGGTTAAGGGGTGACCTTATAGAGGTTTATAAAATCATGAGGGGCATGGATAAGGTGAATGTCCGGTATCTTTTCCTTAGGGTGTGGCAATTTCAAGATTGGGGATATATTTTTAAAGTGAGAGAAGAAAGATTCTAAAAAGACATGAGGGGTAACCTTTTTACAGAGAGTGTGGTTTGCTGGTGGAACGAACTTCCAGAGGAAGTGTTGGATGTGCGTACAATTGTATTGTTTAAAAGACACTTGGATAAGTACATGAATAAGAAATATTTGGAAGGATATGGGCCAAGCGCAGGCAGGTGGGGCTAGTCTAGTTTGGGATTATGGTCAGCATGGACGGGTTGGGCTGAAGGGTCTGTTTCCATGCTGCTTCACTCAATGTTGGAACCTGAGGCCACTGGGAAAAAGCACAGCAATGGAGTGGAAGGTCAGGCTTCCCAGAGAAATAGGTAATAGTCACCCAGATTCACTCCTCTGCATAGAGAATAAGGCGCTCTAAACTTCATGTTTCAAGTTTATTAATTTTACTACTGCTTTGTTTCTGCTGTTACCTATTGGCTCCTGCTTTGTCTATAATGATGTAATTATAACACAATATTTTCGTTTCTTATTAACTGACAACATCATCGTGCAATGAGGCCTACTATGGGTTAGTCCTGTTAATCAGCCTCCCATCTGATTTTAATGTCCCTGACTCATACTGGCCAGGAATAGCACAGGCAAGGAGGAAGGGGTGGGGAGGAGGGGTATTGGAGGAGTTTGAGCCATTCATCCTGACAATTTCCCTAAGCATTGCTGCACCAGACCCTGTATCCTCCCAACTGTACCCTCCCTACTGCATCCTCCCCATTTTGCCATGCCTACTGTGCCCATGGGAATTGTCTGAATTCAGGGTGAGTGCACACTGCAGCAATGTGGGTCATCACAGTGACACAATTGGGACATACAGGCTACTGTCATTCATTCCTGACCAAGACAAGTCCAACCTCACAATCAACAGAGAAGCAAAGGAGACAGCAGCCTGACATCAGGACACCCAGGAGATTTCCCTCCATTTCACTTTTTAAACTCTCTTTATGCTCCTCACTGCTTCACAGGAATGCCTTTGCATCACCTGTCCTATGCAGAACCCCTTATCCTTCTCACACACACTGCCCTCTCAAACCCTGGATGCCTGACTTCCCTTAGGCGAGGGATATTTTCTTTAATACTGACCTGTACGTATGTCCCCCTGCAACACCCACCCACACGTTGTGGATGAATAGCAAATTCAAGCACAATTAGGCCAGAATTAGAACAAAGTTAGGTATAAAGATCCTGCAGGTCTGATACTCTGGAGATGATGAATCAACTGGAGCTGCTCTGTATATTGCACCTGGATTCCTTGATCAAAACCAGGCTTCAGTTTTATTGAAAATGAGAATTATTTTCTTTCTGCTATTTGTGAACAAGCACAAGTATCAAGAATATATTCATGCTTCGATATCAATCACGCTTTTTCCACCTCTGCTAGAAGAGGAATGCAGACTGACAATGTAGGGAATAGGTTGGCAGAGAATCCAGAGAAGGTAGGTGTGCCATCCAAATAAATAAGGACTGAATTGGAAAAGAAAAATCAAAATAATCCTGCAATCCTTCTGGCAGTGAGCAATGAATACATGAAATGTTTCTTAAACATCCTCCTTACGTTTATATACATTTGGGGCACACACATTCACTGTTAGATATACCATGAATCCTTGCCCCTGCTCCTCATGTTTCATGTTAGACTCTTGGGCCACCAGCAAATTTTAATGGAGTGCTTTGGCTAGTGCATTGGAAAATAACACTTGGTAGTCTATTGTGGAGAGGTTCTTGTCCTAAACAAGGCATGGCAAATTTCATGACTGTAACTAGGTACAAGTTACCTTGGCATGATCGACATTGTTACCAAGGACATGGGGAAACGTATATGGCCAATCTATAGCTATCTAAGAGCATGGAGAAGCCTTTATGTTCGATGTATAGTGGTCCATAAGATATAGGAATAGAAGTAGGCCATTCAGCCCATCAAGTCTGCTCTATCATTCAATGAGATCATGGGTGATCTGATCATTCTCAACTCCACTTTACTGCCTCTTCCCTCAACCCTTGATTCCGTTATGTATTTAGAATCTGTCTATCTCAACCTTAATGACCCAGCCTCACCAACTCTTTGTGGTAAAGAATTCCAAGATTTATTACAGTATGACAGAAGGAATTTATCTTCATCTCTGTCTTAAATGCATGATCCCTGACTTTCTTTTAGATATTTTCCAATCAATGTACTCAGAGATGGTATGCCACACCGCTGGAGAAGGTGGGACTTGAACCAGGATCTCCTAGCTCAGTGGTAGGAACACTACCACTGGACCATAAGAGGCCTCCTTCATTTACGTTCTGTCTGCATAGACCTTCCAAATTGCTCCTTTACCAGGTTAATGGTGCCCCTTGATTTCCCATACTTCTGCTGAGCCTCACAGTATCTGGTCATGACAATGGTGGCACTCACTCTGAGTTGTGACTACTTCACTTATGTCTGGTTTGCTCAGCCTATAACTGTGTCATATTCTTAAATGGCTTCTCCCCGCCCAGCAGAGGTTTCAGCTTTTCACATGGAGCATCCAAAATCCATGGTTCTGTACTGCGTGAGTAATGTATTAAATTGATAAGTCACCCTGAGAAAGACTCATTCATCTGTTACCAGCCAAAGGGTCAGATTTACTATCAGGGAAATTATATTACAACATGGTGCTACTGAACTCACAGCTCTACTGTTGTAACAGAGGCAATAACGCCTCATTTTAAAAGGAGATATTTATTAGAAATGTATTCAGTGCTCAAAAGAAAACATCACCAAGATTTCCACCCTTGAATTAAAAGATGCCTAGCATCAGCACATGGCCTCTCTGTTGTGAAAAGATATCTGAAATGGAGATAGTTAGTATTGAGCTACAAAGTCGCAAGAAACAATAGCTGGGTTCTTTTTTTAAGACTGAACAATGTACAGCCGTCATAGTCTCTGTTTTAGCATTGACATTTTCAGCTTATGGCATTGAAATAAATTACAACCTGTTATGAATGTGCTGCTGAATAGTTTTTTTTGACATTGTTATTACCAGCTAATTATCTTCATTTTGATGGCTTACCTTAATACCTATAAAATCTAGAACCGTTTTCTGTTCAAGATTCAATAAATCTACCTCAACATTTTCTGGTGTGCAGTTTGTGGTCACCACTGGTATATTTTGGGGGAATATAAAACAGGGAGAAGGTGCTCCCAGCTCCTCCCCACTCTGTCTTACTCTGTATCCCATATGGCAGTGGCGGGGCAAGCCCTTCTACCTGCTGCAGTGCTTCCGAGGCACAGTCTATCTCCACATGTTGCAGGGGAAGGACGAAGCAAGGTAGATCTCCTGGCAGCTTCCATTGCACAGCCCCTTAAAGGCATCCCGATGCCCACAAACTATTGCACATCCTTCAACAATCTCAAACCCAGCTTCATCCCGTCCACCAACTCAGCCAGACCCTGGGCATTGCAGCCTGTTGGCCTGGCCCATTCGAAATCCTAGACTTCCCTTTAATTCCAGACTTCATCAGGCTTTTCTTCTGAGAGCCTGCTAGGAGTCCCAGCTCTCAGCCTCTGCCATTCTACATACTGCTGGGAATCATAGAATCACCCAACTGTTAAAATGCAGGAAGAGGTTAATTGATCCATTGTGTCTGCACTGCCTCTTAGAGCATTTTGATTTAGTCCCAATCTCCTTCGTTTCCCCTTAACCCTCCACAATGTTTCTACGTAAAACAAATGCAATGACCATCACCGATAAGAGACAATCAACACCCCTTGTCATTCAAAGTTGTTACCATCACTGAATCCCCCACTATCAATGTCCTGGGAGTTATCGTTGACCAGAAACACAACTACAAAGGCAGGTCAGAGGTGAGGAATACTACATCAAGTAATCCACCCACTTATACAATTAATGGTAAGGTCCGAGGGAGTGTTGCTGAGCAAATGGATCTTGGAGTGCAGGTTCATAGCTCCTTGAAAGTGGAGTCTCAGGTAGATAGGATAGTGAAGAAGGCGTTTGGTATGCCTTCCTTTATTGGTCAGAGTATTGAGTACAGGAGTTGGGTGGTCATGTTGCGGCTGTACAGGACATTGGTTAGGTCACTTTTGGAATATTGTGTGCAATTCTGGTCTCCTTCCTATCGAAAGGATGGTGTGAAACTTGAAATGGTTCAGAAAAGATTTACAAGGATGTTGCCAGGGTTGGATGGAGGATGTGAGCTTCAAGGAGAGACTGAATAGGCTGGGGCTGTTTTCCCTGGAGTGTCAGAGGCTGAGAGGTGACCTTACAGATGTTTATAAAATCATGAGGGGTATGTGGAGAAGGTGTTTTCTCCAGGGTGGGGGAGCCCAGACCTAGAGGGTGTAGGTTTAGGGTGAGAGGGGAAAAATTTAAAAGGGACCTAAGGGGCAACATTTTCACGCAGAGGGTGGTGCGTGTATGGAATGAGTTGCCAAAAGAAATGATGGAGGTTGGTACAATCACAACATTTAAAAGGCATCTAAATGGACATATGAATAGAAAGGGTTTAGACAGATATGAGCCAAATGTGGCAGGTGAGACTAGAAAAGCTTAGGATACCTGGTCTGCATGGACGAGTTGGACTGGAGGGTTTGTTTCCATGCTTACATCTCTCTGACTCTATGACTCCCCAAATCCTGTCCACCTGTGGGCAGTCAGGAGTGTGATGGAACACTCCCCACTTGCCCTGGATGGGGGCAGCCCCAACAACACTCAAGAAGCTTGACACCATCCAGGACAAAGCAACCCCCTTGATTGGCACCACATCCACAACCATCCACTCCCTCCACCACTGACACTCAGTAACAGCAGTGTGTACTATCGACAAGATGCACAGCAGAAATTCGAGAAATTCAAGATCCTCAGACAGCACCATCCAAACCCATGAACACCTCCATCTAGAAGGACAAGGGCAGCAGGTACATGGGAACACCACCCCCTGCAAGTTCCCCTCCAAGTCACTCCCCATCCTGACTTGGAAATATATGCTGGACTGCAGTGGTTCAAGAAGACAGCTCACCCCCACCTTCTCAAGGGGCAACTAGGGACGGGTAATAAATGCTGGCCCAGCCAGTGATGTCCACGTCACACAAAATGAATAAAACAAAAATCCAGTTTGGAGATGGTACTGTTTCCACAAGAGTCAGTCCCAGTGTCCCAGAAAACTCAGCACCCCCTGACTCCATCTTGTTTGTGTACTCACTTGCACCAGGCACCAGAGATTGTCAATTTCGAGGATTGTGAATTTTCCACTGAGCTCCCTGAATGCTGATGTCAGGATCACATCCCCCTTCCTATGTATGTCATTGATATCAATGTGAACCACAACCTCTGGCTGTTCGCCATCCCTTACCCCCAACCCCCCAAGCTGCTCTGGGACAATCTTGACTTGGGCACCACTGAGGGATCTTATCATCCCAGAGTCCCTTGAGAGCTACGGAAACAGCCGCCTGGCCCCATCAATAAAGATTCTCCTCTCATTTTGGCCTGTTCCACTCGTCTTCCTTTAATCCTGCCCAGCTGGGTCAGGCATGGTGCAATGGGCTTGGTTAGTGCTGTACTCCTCATGGTCCCATCATCTTCATCGACATTCAGAACAGGAAACCGGTTAACATGTGGCATGTCTGGGGACTCCTGCACTACTGGCCTCGGGGACTGCCTGGTAGTCTCCCATTTCTTATCACCTGACTTGGACCTAAACTGTTGTATAACTGTCTCAAAAAGTGTGGTGCTGAAAAAGCACAGCCAGTCAGGCAGCATCTGAGGAGCAGGAAAGTTGACATTTTGACAAAACTGTAATTCCTGATGAAGCGTTTACTCTCAAAATATTGATTCTCCTGCTCCTCAGATGCTGCCTGACTGGCTGTGCCTTTCCATCATCTGTAATCCACACTTTCTCCTCACTGAATGTGTATCCATGTAATTCCCTGCTTTGAGGATGCACCTCTTCCTGCTGTTTAAATTCTGAAATCCAGAATTCAAGGATGTGTAGCTGGTGAGACCTGAGCTACGAGAGCTTCTTTACATCACCAACTCTTCTTGTGAAACTTGGCCAAGGCAAAAGTGAGGGCTGCAGATACTGGAGAGATCAGAGTCGAGAATGTGTTGCTGGAAAAGCAACAGCAGGTCAGGCAGCATCCAAGGAACAGAGAATTGATGTTTTGGGCATAAGCCCTTCATCAGGAATGCCTCTTTGACCACTTGGCCAAAGTGTCCTGCCAAACCTTTAGCTTATCCTTTACTGACTTTATTTTTAGTTACTTCACTTACTTCCACTTTAAACTTACTTTAAACTTAATTGAAACTTACTTTAAACATACTTTAAACTTACTCTTGTACTGATTTAGTGATTATTTGACATCTACTCCATTCTAGGGCATTACACAACTATCAACCATGTTAGCTTACTCAATATACCCAGGAGCTTGGAGGGAGCACAGATTCTTTCAGAGATAATCTCTTTAATTCGCAGGCCACTGTGAGGGTTCCTGCAAGACAAATGTACCCAAACCTTCATTGGAATTGGCATCCTGAATGAGAACTTATCTTTTTTGACAGTCTAAAGAGAACCTTCTCTTGTCCAAGCTTGTTCAGAAAGGCCAGCAGACTGAAATCTGTAAATAACACTGAAATCACTCCACAGAGGCCAGTATCCCATTACCAAATCCCCCTTTATTTACACATAGAGAGCTCTTGACACTGACCCAGCTCCCTCAGAGCCAGCTCTCAGAGTGAGCAGAACCTCTCACACTCCTGTTTATATCTGTCAGCCAGGGCTCCCTGATTGGACAAAATTAACAGCCCCAATCAAGGAACTCATATTCTATGAGGTCTACCTGGCTGACCCGGTTACAATCATTACAAAAACAAACCTCTTCACTTGTGAAAGAGACAGAGAGATTTTCCCTTAAGCCTAAATCTGTCCAGTATGTTAATCACAAGCCATCAACCAGGGTAGGTGATAACCCAGTGGTATTTAGTGCTAGGCTATTAATCCAGAGACCAAGTAGTGACTGGGTTTGAGTCTCACTTGGCAGATGGAAGATTTTGATCTTAATAATAATCTAGAAATAAGAGATTAATAGTGACCCATGAAACCACTGTCAGAAAAGAAATCCCCATCATTCACTAATGCTCTTTGGGGAAGGAAATCTGCCATCCCTACCTTGTCTGGCCGAAATGTGACTCCTGATCCACAGCAATGTAGTTAACCCTTCACTCTGGGCAATAAATGCCGGTCCACATCAGTGACATCCAGTGTTCCATGAAGGGGTATATTCAGTACCATTGCATTTATTGACTGTATTGTGGTAAACATCCTACTGTGTGAAGACTCTACAGCTATTAATACACTTCGCCATGCCTATGACAAATTTTTAAAACTATTTGCAGGAGCAATAGAATAGTCCCAACAACATGGCAAAATGGAATCAGCTTAACCAAATAATAACTCTTAATGAGGATAAGGAACAGGAGTAGATCCAGATTTCATTCTTTCTGGGGCATGTCACAATAATTAAAATGACTTCTCTGAGTGAGAAATGTTCATGGTTAACTGTCAAAAGCAATGTTAAGAGTTAATACTAAGAGAAATGTTAGTTATCAAACAGATATAACAGACAATTTGGGAGGAGATAATTGGTAAATGCCATAATATTAATGAATAGTTAACATAATCAGTGATGCCTGTGGATATGGTTTGATTTATTATCATGTGTACCTAAGTACAGTGAAAAACTTTGTTTGTGAACAAAACAGACAGATCACAGTAAGCAATGACACACAGATCATAGGTGAAAATACTTGGACAGAGTAAGGCAGACAGGTTCCACTGCACGAGAGGTGCATGAGGCGGGATCAACAAGAACAAGATCAGCAGTATTTGAAGCTAGATGGCCTTTCACCAGCTTAATAACAGTCAGCAAGAAGCAGTTCTAGAATCAAACTTCTGTATCTTCTGTCTGATGAAAGAGTTTGTAGGTGAGCATTAACATGATCCGATGAGTCTTTGATGATGTTGGCAGCCTTACTGTGGCAGTGAACTATGTAAACGGAGTCCATGGATGGAAAGTCAGCTTTCGTGACGGTCTGGGCTGTGCACCACCTTCTGTAGTTTCTTACAGTCTTGGGCAGAGCAGTTGTCATACCAGGTCATTATGCACTTGGACAGTATGCTCTCAATGGTGTATCTTTAGAAGCTGGTGAGAGACCTTATGGACATGCCACATTTCCTGAGCCACCTGAGGAAGAGGAGGCGCTGCTGTGCCTGCTTGACTGTTGCATCTATGTGGGAAATCCAGGACAAGCTGTACTCTGAGGAAGTTGACGCTTTCCACCTTCTCAAGTTCAGTCCTGTTGACGTAGATGGGGGAAGTGTTCTCCTCCTTTCTTTCTGAAGGTAATGATCAGTCCTTTAGTTTTGCTGACGTTGCGGGAAATGTTGTTCTCATTGCACCATGTCACCAAGTCCTCGATCTCCTTTCTGTATTTTGACTCGTCGTTGTTAGATATCTGTTCCACTGCAGTGTCGTCAGCAAACTTGTAGATGGTGTTCATTTAGAATTTGACAACAGTCGTGGGTATAGAGAATACAGTATGGGGCTGAGGATACATCTTTGGGGAGCTCCAGTGTTGAATGTTATTGGGGAGGATGTGCAGTTGTCCATCTTCACTGATTGCCGTCTGTGGGTAGAAAGCTGAGGATCCAGTTGCAGAGGATGGAGCTGAAACCAAGGTCAGAGTTTCAAGGTCAGTCTGGAGGGATCATGGTGTAGAGGTAGAGCTGTAGTCAATGAGTAGACGTCTGACGTGGGTGTCCTTGTTGTCCAGATGTTCCAGGCACGAGTGCAGGGCTACAGATATGGCATCTGCTGTGGACCTTTTATGTCAATCGGCATACTGTAAGGGATCAAGGCAGGCTGGGAGACTGGAGTTGATGTGGACCATGACCAATCTCTTGTACACTTCATGATCGAGGTCAGAGCCATTGGACGATAGGTATTAAGGCACCGTGCATGTGCTTTCTTAGCTACAATGATGGGCACCTTGAAGCAGGTGGGGGCTTTGGTTTGCAGGAGGGAGAGGTTGAAGATATCGGTGAATACCACTGCCAGTTGGCCCGCACAGGAGCTGGGAATACCATCCAGGCCCTGTTTCATTGGGTCAACTCCCAGTAAGTCCAATCTGCAGCGGTGACCAAGGGAACAGGTGTCAACAAGCCACTGGCATTCTGCTCAAACTGAACATAGAAAGCATTGAGTGCATCAGAGAGGGATGTGTCTTTGCCTGCTATTGTGCTCTGCTTCATTTTGTATCCCATGGTGTTGGTTAGGCCTTGCCATAGGCAGCAGGTGTCCGTCTGGTTGGTTTGGGTCCCTAACTGGATCCGGTACTGCTGCTTGATGGGCTTTGTCTGATTTTTCTGTATAGGTCTGGATTGTCTGAAGTGAATTTCCTGCTTCATCCAAGTTCCAAGTTGGTGAACACTCAGATTGTCTTCATGATACATAGCCCTCCACATGTTTGCTAATGAGGTCTGTAATGGTGGTGACGTACTCAACTTGGTTTCCCGCCAGGTATTTGAATAAGGTCCAGTCCACCGATTCCGAGCAGTCCCAGAGATAGTCTTCCACAGCTTCCATTTCTTTTAATGAAGTTTCCTCAGCTTCTGCCTGCAAACTGGAAGGAGGAAGTCAGTGCTGTGATCTGATTTTCCAAAGGGTGGGTGAGGGATGAAGCACATGGAATGAAAACAAGCCTGCAGGTCTCCAGAGATGAGCTTACCCCCAGCGTATCTACGTATATATTGTAAATAACAAGTGTTCTTGTTCACCACTTGAGACTAACCTCTCTGTAAGAGACTAAGAGCACATGGTGTATGGGGGAATGTATTAGCGTAGATAATGGATTGGCTAAAGGACCAAGTAGCAATATCAGGATAAATGGGTCTTCTGGTTGGCAAAGTATAACTCGTGGAATGCCATAGGGTTTGGTCATCGGGCCCCACATTTACTATCTTGTTAATGACTTGGATGTGGGGGTAAAACATACTAGTGTCAAGCTGGAAGTTTTTGTTGCAAACGTTTCGTCCCCTGGCTAGGCGACATCATCAGTGCTTGGGAGCCTCCTGCGAAGCGCTTCTTTGATGTTTCCTCCGGTGTTTATAGTGGTCTGTCTCTGCTGCTTCCGGTTGTCAGTTTCAGCTGTCCGCTGTAGTGGTTGGTATATTGGTCCACTACAGCGGACAGCTGAAACTGACAACCGGAAGCGGCAGGGACAGACCACTATAAACACCGGAGGAAACATCAAAGAAGCGCTTCGCAGGAGGCGCCCAAGCACTGATGATGTCGCCTAGCCAGGGGACGAAACGTTTGCAACAAAAACTTCCAGCTCGGCGAACAGAACCACAGCAACGAGCAACCGAGCTACAAATCTTCGCACAAACTTTGAATACTAGTGTCAAATTTGCAGACGACATTAAATAGGTGGGAAAGTAAGTTGTGAGGAAGAAATAAATTTACAATTGGATGTGGATAGGTCGGGTGAATGGGCAGGAATGTGGTAGATGGAGTTTAATGTGGAGAAGTAAAGTTATCCACTTTGGATGGAAGAACAGAAACAACTTATCATCTCGGTCCTAGGGAATGTTGCTGAACAAAGAGACCTTGGAGTGCAGGTTCATAGCTCCTTGAAAGTGGATAGTGAAGAAGGTGTTTGGTATGCTTTCCTTTATTGGTCAGAGTATTGAGTACAGGAGTTGGGAGGTCATGTTGAGGCTGTACAGGACATTGGTTAGGCCACTGTTGGAATATTGTGTGCAATTCTGGTCTCCTTCCTATTGGGAAGATGCTGTGAAACCTGAAAGGGTTCAGAAAAGATTTACAAAGATGTTTGCCAGGGTTGGAGGATTTGAGTTATAGGGAGAGGCTGAACAGGCTAGGGCAGTTTTCCCTGGAGCGTTGGAGGCTGAGGGGTGACCTTATAGAGGTTTACAAAATTATGAGGGGCATGGATAGGATAAATAGACAAAGTCTTTTCCCTGGGGTTAGGGAGTCCAGAACTAGAGGGCATAGGTTTAGGGTGAGAGGGGAAAGATATAAAAGAGACCTAAGGGGCAACTTTTTCACACAGAGGATGGTATGGGTATGGAATGAGCTGCCAGAGGAAGTGGTACAATTGCAACATTTAAAAGGCATTTGGATGGGTATATGAATAGGAAGGGTTTGGAGGGATATGGGCCGGGTGCTGGCAGGTGGGACTAGATTGGGTTGGAATATCTGGTCGGCATGGACGGGTTGGACCGAAGGGTCTGTTTCCATGCTGTACATCTCTATGGCTCTATCTAAATGGAGAGAAACATCAGAGTTCTTTGGGTATCCTTGTGCGTAAACCATGGGAAATTAGTATACAGGTACAGCAGGTAATGAAGAAGGCAAATTGAAGTTTGACATTTAGTTGCTAAAAGAATAGGGTACAAAGCAATACTGAGACTGCACCCAGAGTATTGTAATCCATTCAAGTCTCCTTATTTAAGGGTTGTAAATGTATTGGGGGCAGTTTAGAGGGTTTGCTAGATGGATTCTAGGGATATGGAGTTTCTCTTGTGTTGACATTGAACGGTTTAGGCCGATAGACTTGAGTTTAGAAGAATGTGAGGAGATTGAATTGAGGCGCAGAAGGTGGGATAGGGGATTAATGAGGAGAATGCGAGATGTTTCCTCATGAAGCAATCTAGAATGAGAGGTTATAGTTTGAGGACAAGGGGTAACAGATTTAATGCTGAGATGAGAAAAAATTATTTCTCTGAAAAGTTTGTGAATCCGTGGAAATCACTGCCCCAGAGTGTGGTGGATGTTGGGGCATTGAGTAAATTTAAGAGTTTTTAATGAGTAATGGGTTGAAGTAATGGAGAGTAGACAGGAGAGTGGAGTTGAGGCTGAGATGAGATCAGCCAGGCTTGTATTAAATGTTACAGTAGGCTTGAGGGGCTGAATGGTCTCCTCCTGTTCTTATGTTCTCTACAACCTCATTATTATCTCATTACAGAATTGCAAAATTGAAAAAATCCTCTCAGATGTTGGTGATCTCACATGGTCACAAGGTCTTTCAAAACTCTATCTCTTTTACTAAGAATTTCAGCCCCTCTCTCACTAGGAGCTAGTCTGACCTCTAGCAGCACACAATCACAGCACACAGGCCCTTCCTGAAGAAGGGCCTGTGCCCGAAACGTCGAATCTCCTGTTCCCTGGATGCTGCCTGACCTGCTGTGCTGTTCCAGCAATAAAGTTTCAACTTTGATCTCCAGCATCTGCAGACCTCACTTTCTCCTCCAGCACACAATCACCCTGGCATCTGTGGGCATAGTCTTCACCACAAATCCCATGTCTACACACCCTCCTCAATCCAATTTTGAATGGATAAGCCCACCATTGGTATCTCTAAGCAACAGTGAGAGCAGTAGCAAAAACAGAAATTGCTGGAAAAACTCAGCAGGACTGGTAGCATCTGTAGAGAGAAAGCAGAGTTAATGTTTCAGGTCCAGTGACCCTTCAGAATTGATGGTAGCTGGGAAAAGGTGAGTACATACGCTGAAATTGGGGTGGGGGGGTAAATAATAGAAGGAGATGGAGTCCAGAGAAAAAGAAACTATTAGACAGACAAAGGAATAGGTAAAGGTCAGTCTGGGACAATCAATAGTTGCCAATGAGGACTATTAATAGCTTTCAATTGGTTGTTTGTGGTAGTAGTCCATGGAGTGACATGTCCTAGTGTGTGGGGGTTGGGATAAGGACGTGGGAGAAGCTGCCTCAAAGCCTCACATTGTTGAACCTGATACGGAGACCTGAAGGCTGCAGGGTCCCAAATGGAAAATGAAGTTCCGTGTTTCCACCTTGTGCTGAGCTTCACTGGAGCACTGCAATAAGCCTGAGACAAAGGCGGTGGCCAGGGAACAGGGTGGGGTGTTAACGTGGCAGGTAACTGGAAGGTCAGGGTGATAGCAGGAGTAACCTTATCTCTGATTCTGGAACTGGGCTGTCTTCCCCAGTCTTCTCCAACTTGTTTGTTTTATACCTGCAGATTTATTAACTGCTGTTGCTCAGTTCAGACTGATCTATATCCTTCAGTATGTCTTTGTTTCCTTAAAAATGGGAAGGTCAGTTTTCTATTCTGTTTATTTGTTGTGTTTCTCTTTCTGTCTCCTTTTCAGTCGCGGCCTACCTTAAAACATGCAAATTTAGCTTAAAAACATATACTTTTTTCTGCAATTCTTCAAATAAAGGCTCAACTGTTCCAGACACAAACACAATAATGGTTTCTAATATCCCAATATGTTGAATAAGATTATCAGTGCATTTACCTTGAAAAGTATTTACTGTTCCAAATACTGATGTTAATGATAAATTGAATTGACCCTTTGTAGGATTAATTATATGATGTTAGAAAATGATTACTAAGATGCTGAGGTACATCTATCTAATCTCACAGGTATACAATGTAATTAATGTTGTAAAATTACCTGTTTTGTTTGATGAAATAAGAATAAATTGTTTCTCAATCTCTCAAAATTACATTCTGAATCTAATATAAGCACATGAGAGAGTGTCTCTCAGTACAGAATGCCAATCTGCATGTCTATATGGTGATTCAGGGTGAAAAGCTAAAATACATTTCATACACCTAATCACAATATGTCAGCTATTTCATCAGAGGAACCTATTTTGCCTGGCTGATCTTCTCTGATACAAGAATAATTTCTATTGTAGAAAAAAAATTATAGTTGAAGACAGATTAAAATTACCAGGATAATGAGAAAAGGCTGCATAAAGCCAACTCAAGACATACTGTGACACAATGCAGAATGGGTGACAGGTCTGTCATCTTACAATTTAATACTTAATATTGTTCACTAGAAGTCAAACAATGATTGCATTCTTTCTGATAATTCTGATGCAGCCTGTAAAGTATGTGATATACTGTAATGATGAAGTTAGAATCTAATTCATGAAGACACATTGTAGGCTACAGAAACTGTGCTTGCTTGGTGTATGGATTTTTAAAATAAGTAATAAACTTTCATCATTTGCTGTTTCCTGAGAAAATGAACAATGATTTTAAATAAATGGCTCTGTGGTAGTATGATGGCACATACATAAATCTAATAAATGGGGAGCATGCTGTATCACACCTGTTGACCATTATGTTAACTCTTTCATACCCAGGTGTGTACAGGACAGGAGGTCAGGTTAGCTTAGATGGTGGATTTGTAACCAACAGCGTGGGTTCAATTCCAGCATCAGCTGAGGTTACCATAATGGACTCTCCTTCTCAACCTTGCCCCTCACTTGAGGCATGGTGACCCTCAGGTTAAACCACTGCCCGACATGTCTCTCTGATGACAGAGCAGCCTATTGGTCTGGTAAGACTGTGACAACTTTACTTATGCTTTATATGTAAGACGGAATCCTTCTAGACACATGGAAAACGCAGGCTATGGATATTTCTAAATTATGACAATAGGTCCTCTAACTGCTAGGGCTACCAAGAACTTTATCACACTCAGCTTCACAGCAGTCACAGAATTCATCATTTGTAAGTACTTTACACTTTCCAAAATTAACTCTAGCCTCTTCACACATCTCAACCCACACAAATTAAAGTCTTGGGGAAATGTAACTGTACTTTGTGTTAATTGAAGTCAAATTACCTCTCCAGTTGCTGTCAGTGCCTTTGTATCCAGTCTTTGGGAGAATGGCGCAAACTTCACCTCAGACATGGAGCTGAAAACATGTGGATTTTCAGAGCTGTATGTGAGCCAGCTACTGAAAGAAACAGCAAGGAAAAGAAAATTCCAGTAAATTGTCAGCAATTGCCTGAGTCAAAATATCAGTGCCTTTTCCATCCCCTGCTGCCGTGTGAAGTGAGAAGAAATATGAGACAGAATTGGAACTTGTTTTCTACTTGCAATGGCAAACTACAAAATAGCAGCAAAAGTACTTTTAAAACTTCTGAAAGCTGAGGCTGGAAGATTTGGAACTGTGCTGTCAGGGTTGGGGAAGGCCAGGTATCACTGAGGAGCAACAATGTCAAACATGAGAGATTTCTCAAGCTTTGAAGACATAATCCATATTAATTTTACTTATCATTAATATTTATTCAACATCAGAGCCCAAGGAGGGAAGGAGACTATATAACTGCACTGAAAGATTTAGCTGAATCATCTGAATTTAAACGACTGAAAGGTGATCACGTTAGAGATCCTGCAGTGAGAGCATGTTTGCTAAGAGAGAAGAAACTTATTCTGAAGCTAGCTATCTGTTGTCAATAAGCTAGAGTGTATTTCTTGGAGGTGATAGTAGGGACTGCAGATGCTGGAGCTCAGTGTCAAGAATATGATGCTGGAAAAGCACTGCAGGTCAGGCAGCATCTGAGGAGCAGGAAAATTGATGTTTTGGGCAAAAGCCCTTCATCAAGAATGAGGCTTGTGGGGCAGGGAGACTGAGAGATAAATGGAAGGGGTGGTAGGGCTGGGGGAAGGTAGCTGGGAATGTGATTGATATAGTTCGATCTTGAATTGGATCTTCCAAAATGCATCATCTTCCATTTGTCCGGATGGAACTCCTTTTGCCATTTCTCTGCCCCATCTTCTATCTATCTATATTCTGCTGCATTCTCTGACAATCCCCTCACTATCTATTACTCCACCAATTTTAGTGTCATCTGCAAACTTGCTAATCAGACCACCTATACCTTCCTCCAGATCATTTATGTATATCACAAACAACAGTGGCCCCAGCACTGATCCCTGTGGAACACCACTGGTCACAGGTCTCCATGTTGAGAAACGCCCTTCCACTACTACTCTCTGTCTCCTGTTTCCAGCCAGTTCTCTATCCATCTAGCTAGAACACCCTTCACCCTATGTGACTTCACTTCCTCCATCAGCCTACCATGGGGAACCTTATCAAACACCTTATTGAAGTCCATGTATATGACATCTACAGCCCTTCCATCATCAATCAACTTTGTCACTTCCTCAGAGAAAGCTAAGTTGATAAAACATGACCTTCCCGCACAAAACCATGCTGATGAGCCCATTTTCTTCCAAATGGGAATATATCCTATCCCTCAGTATCTTCTCCAGCAGCTTCCCTACCACTGATGTCAGGCTCACCGGTCTATAAGTACATGGATTATCCCTGCAACCCTTCTTAAATAAGGGGACAACATTAGCAATTCTGCAGTCCTCTGGGACCTCACCCGTGTTCAAGGATGCTGCAAACATATCTGTTCAGGCCCCAGCTATTTCCTCTCTCACTTCTCTTAATAACCTGGGATAGATCCCATCCAGTTCTGGGGACTTGTCCACTTAATACCTTTTCAAATACACAACACTTCCTCCCTCCTTATGCTGAGTTGACCTACACTAATCAAAGATCTATCCCTAACTTCAACATCTGTCATTTCCCTCTTCTCGGTGAATACGAATGCAAAGTACTCATTAAGAATCTTACTCATTTTCTCTGACTCTATGCATATCTTTCCTCCTTTGACCTTGAGTGGGCCAGCCCTTTCTCTAGTTATCCTCTTGTTCCTTATGTATGAATAAAAGGCCTTGGGATTTTCTTTAACCCTGTTTTCTAAAGATCTCGCATGACCCCTTTTAGCCCGCTTAATTCCTCATTTCAGATTGATCCTACGTTCCCAATATTCTTCCAAAGCTTCATCTGTCTTCAGTCACTTAGACTTTATGTATGCTTCCTTTCTCCTCTTAGCGAGTCTCACAATTTCAACTGTCATCAATGATTCCCTAATCTTGCCATTTCTATCCCTCATTTTCACAGGGACATATCTGTCCTGCACTCTAATCAACCTCTCTTTAAAAGCCTCCCACATATCAAATGTGGTTTTACCCTCAAACAGCTGCTCCCAATCCACATTCCCCAGCTGTTGGCCTTCCCCCAATTTAGTACTCTTCCTTTAGAGCCACTCTTGTCTTTGTCCATGAATGTTCTAAAACTTATGGAATCGTGATCACTGTTCCTAAAGTAATCCCACACTGAAATTTCAACCACCTGGCCGGGCTCATTCCCCAACACCAGGTCCAGTATGGCCCTTTACGAGTTGGATTGTTTAATACTACTCTAGAAAACCCTCCTGGATGCTCCTTACACATTCTGCTCCATCTAGACCTCTAACAATGAATCCCAGTGAATGTGGGAAAATTAATATCTCCTATCACCACCGCCCTGTTGCTCCTACATCTTTTCCTTTCCACCATGTGTTTACATATTTGTATCTCTATCCCACGTTTGCCATTGGGAGGCCTGTAGTAGTGCCCAATGTTGTTACTGCACCCTTCCTATTTTTGAGCTCTGCCCACATTGCCTCACTGGCCGAGCCCTTCATAGTGCCCTCCTTCAGCACAGCTGTGATATCCTCACTGACCAGTAATGCAACTCCTCCCCCTCTTCAGAACGCTCTACAGCTGATCTGTGACATCTCTGACCCGGGAGGTACCTGGGAGGTAACATACCATTCGGGAGTCTCGTTTTTGACCACAGAACCACCTATCTACTCCCCTTACAATATAATCCCCTCTGACTATAGCCTTCCCCTCTTCTTCCCACCCTTCTGTACAGCAGAGCCAGCCATGGTGTCATGAACCTGGCTACTGCTGCCTTCCCCTGGTGAGCCATCTCCCCCAACAGTATCCAAAATGGTATACCTGCTTTGGAGGGAGATGACCGCAGGGGACACCTCCACTGCCTTCCTACACTTTCTCTGCCTTTTGGTCACCTATTCACTGTCCCCCTCAGCAACTCTAACCTGCAGTGTGACCTGTTCACTGAATGTGCTACCCAGGACCTCGTCAGCACCACGGATGCTCCACAGTGAGTCCACCCACAGCTCCAGAGCCATCATGCGGTCAAACATCAGCTGCAGCTCGACACACTTCCTGCTCATGAAGGACTCAGGGACAACAGCCGTGTCCCTGAGCTCCCGTATTGAGCAAGAGGACGATAACACTGATCTGAGGTCTCCTGCCATTTTTAATCTTAAGTTTAATTTAGTCTGATCTTAGAGAAATTAAAAATAAAAGTTTTTACTAATCACACAATATATAAAAAAAATTACCTTCACTCACATTCCCAGAGCATGGAGTGAGCCCTCCCACTCAGCTCCTCACTCTCCCCATTCCCACACAGCTCCTCACTCTCCCACTCAGCTCCTCACTCTCCCCGCTCCCACTCAGTTCCTCACTCTCCCACTCAGCTCCTCACTCTCCCCACTCCCACTCAGCTCCTCACCCTTCCCATTCCCACACAGCTCCTCACTCTCCCACTCAGCTCCTCACTCTCCCATTCATCCTCTCACTCTCCCAACTCCCACTCAGCTCCTGAATGTAATATTGCTTTCTGTCATTGTTCCTTAACAGAGACTTCCTGACTAAAGCAGTGTACAAATAGATCATGTGAATCTATGTTCTCATGCTGCTTTGTAAAATTTGCGATATTTATGAGTACATGCTTCTCGACATTGAAGGACCTTGTCCCATACATGGGAGCGAGAAGAGTCCTTAATTTCATTCAGAATTTACCAAAGGCATCAAGAAACCTTGACAAACACCACACCAATTAAAATAACTCCCACGGAGGCCAGCATCCCGTCACCGAGTCCCCCTGTATTTACACGGGGAGAGTCCTTTACACTGACCCAGCTCCCTCAGAGCCAGCTCTCAGAGTGAACAGAACCTCTGACAGTCCTGTTGTTTTTTTTAGGGACTAAATCAAAATAGAGTTGGAGGGAGAACAGTCCTGTTGTTACCTGTCAGCCAGGGTTCCCTGATTGGACCAGATTAACAGCCACAATCAGGGAACTCCCATTCTATGATGTCCACCTGGCTGACCCTGTTACAATCACAACATCCCTCCCGCTCTGAGTCTGAGGACACAGGCTGGTTCTTTCAGCCTGCCTTCAAATGTTTGGACTGCTCTTTCATCCAGACCATGGATGATGGATGGTATGGAGCAGCCTTTATATGCCAAATGACATTTGACTTTAGGAAATACTCAAATTCCCTGCTGGCCCATTAATCTGTGACCAACACTTCCAGGAGTCCATGTGTTGCAAAAGATGTTACACAGTTTTTCTATCTTTGTCCCCATGTTTGATGAATGAACTCTCTGCACGTTCCTCCATTTTGAGTGGGCATCTACAATGACTGAGAACATTGGGACCATGGAAGGACCCGTACAGTCAGTGAGTAAGACCCAGCCATTCCCACAAATACCGGGTAGCTGTTGGTAGTAATTTTTGTTCTTGTTGATACTCTAGACATTGCCCCACCATAACAGTTCTGTCTCCATCCAATCCGAGCTCCCAGACATAACCTCTTATCAGCATCTTTACATTGTAAACCCTTGGCTGACCCTGGTGGAGTTCTGCCAGTGTCTGGTAGTGACCTTTGCTCAGGACAATCTTTCTTGCTCCCCATTATAATATGCCGTCCTGTCCTGTGACCTGGTCTTTCTAGGTCCAACAAGGCTTCTGTTCTGTTTGTGATGGCTCATTGGTTGGAGTTTTGCCAGGACCAGATCTTTCTGCATCCAAATTCTGATATTGTCAGGATGTTCTGGATGGGAGTTTGGTCACTGAGCTACAAAGTTTGTTTTCAGCTGTTTTGTCACCACGTTGATAACGTCATCAGTGAGCTTCCGGTGAAGCGCTGGTGTTATGACCTGCTTTCCGATATTGTCAGCTGTGACTGGGAGTGTGTCCAGAAAAATTAAAACCATTACAGACTCTTTCATTGGTGTTACCACCGGGGGTGTATCTGCCAGCAGGGTGCAGCTGTATTTGCTACTTGGTCGCCTGGATGGTGTTGAAAATGTGTTGCTGGAAAAGCGCAGCAGGTCAGGCAGCATCCAAGGAACAGGAGAATCGATGTTTCGGGCATAAGCCCTTCTTCAGGATGGTGTTGCAATTTGTAATCACGCACTCTTAGTGTTTGAGGTCACCGCTGAATCTGACCTGAATCTGGCAGCTCATTCCATACACACACCACCCTCTGAGTGAGAAAGTTGCCCCTTAGGTCTCTTTTATATCTTTCCCCTTTCACCCTAAACCTATGCCCTCTAGTCCTGGACTCCCCGACCCCAGGGAAAAGACTTTGTCTATTTATCCTATCCATGCCCCTCATAATTTTGTTAACCTCTATAAGGTCACTCCTCAGCCTCTGACGCTCCAGGGAAAACAGCCCCAGCCTGTTCAGCCTCTCCCTGTAGCTCAAATCCTCTAACCCTGGCAACATCCACTTCCATTGGAATACCCTGCAACTCAAGTGCTCCACCTGACAAAGCCAGTTGGAGGGCCTGTTTGAAGTCCAATTGGGCTTTAGCTAGTGGGCGCTTTAGCGTGATTACATCATTAATCCTACTCTTATTGCCACTGAAATAACTCCCAGAGCGGCCGGTATTCTGACACCAAGTCCCCCTGCATTTACACGAACACTGACCCAGCTCCCTCAGAGCCAGCTCTCAGAATGAACAGAACCCCTGACACTCCTGTTTCTATCTGTCAGCCAGGGCTCCCTGATTGGACCAGATTAACAGCCCCAATCAGGGAACCCTTATTCTTTGGGGTCCACGTGACTGTGTTACAATCACTGCATCTGAACCATCCCAGAACTTTATTTTTAAGAAGTATCCTTGGTCCAGTTACTGCCACCGTCTATCAGTGTACTTCCTTCTATCAAGTCAATTTGAGATTTTTCACCACAAACAGATATCGTCTGATTCCATATTAACCCCATTCGATCTCACAGTGGGAAAGGTGCACAAGAGTGATTTACTGTTTTAAAAATTCGACCATTTTGCTCTAACCTGCCATTTCCCCAATCACGTTCATTTTTCCGAACCAAATAAGGCTTTTGATAAGATTCCCCCAAAAGGAAGGAGGGGTACCAATTAACATTCCAAGTTCACAGTCTCATGGTTCTACCAGTGACAGGACTTAGGGGCAGGAGCACACGGTATGGGAATGGGGGAGGGGGGATCACAATGCTAATAAGCAGGAACTATTCTCAGGGAAATGCACAACAGAAATATGGAGATTGTTTCGGGAGCACTGGTTGTGAGCGCTGGACAGGTTTGTCCCACTGAGGCAAGGAAGGGATGGGAGTGTGAAGGAATCTTGGAATGACATGAGGTGTGAAACATCTAGTCAAGAGGAAGGAGGAAGTGGGTTTAAGAGTGAGGAGGCAAGGATCAGACAGGGCTCTAAAGGGTTACAAGGTAACCAGGAAGGAACTGAAGAATGGACTTAGGAGAGCGAGAAGGGGGCATGAAAAAGCTTTAGTGGGTAGGATTTAGGAAAACATCTGAGGAGCAGGAAAATCGATGTTTCAGGCAAAAGTCCTTCATCACGATTCCTGCTCCTCAGGTGCTGCCTGACCTGCTGTGCTTTCCCAGCACCACCCTAATCTTGACTCTAATCTCCAGCATCTGTAGTATCCAAAAGATTAAGGAAAACCCCAGGGCATTATATACTTCAGTGAGGAACAAGAGGATGGCCAGACTGAGGGTAGGGCTGATCAGGGACAGTGGAGGGAACTCCAGTGCCTGGAGTCAGAGGAGGTAGGGGAGGTCCTTAATGAATACTTTGCTTCAGTATTCACTAGTGAGAGGGACCTTGTTGTTTGTGAGGACAGTGTGAAACAGGCTGATATGTGCAAACAGGTTAATGTTAAGAAGGAGGGTGTGCTAGAAATTTTGAAAAACATGAGGATAGATAAGTCTCCTGGGCCAGACGGGATATGCCCTAGGTTACTATAGGAAAGGAGGGAAGAGATTGCTGCGCCTTTGGCAATGATCTTTGTAGTAATACCAGATGATTGGAGGGTGGCACTTGTTATTCCCGTGTTCAAGAAAGGAAATAGGGATAATCCTAGAAATTACAGACCAGTCAGTCTTACATTGGTGGTGGACAAATTATTGGAGAGGATTCTGATAGACAGGATTTATGATTACTTGGAAAATAATAGTTTGTCTAGAGATAGTCAGCATGGATTTGTGAGGGTCAGGTCATGCCTCACAAACCTTATTGAATTCTTTGAGAATATGACACAACACATTGATGAAGGTAGAGCAGTGGATGTGATGTGCATGGATTTTAGCAAGGTGTTGATAAGGTTTCCCAGGGTAGGCTCATTCAGAAAGTAAGGAGGCATGGGATACAGGGAAACCTATCTGTTTGGATACAGAATTGGCTGGCCCATAGAGGACACAGGGTGGTAGCAGATGGAAAGTATTCAGCCTGGAGCTTGGTGACCAGTGGTGTTCCACAGGGATCGGTTCTGGGATCTCTGTTGTTTGTGATTTTTATAAATGGCTTGGATGAGGAAGTGGAAGGGTGGGTTAGTAAATTTGCTGATGACACAAAGGTTGGTGGAGTGGTAGATAGTGTGGAGGGCAGTTGTAGGTTGCAACAGCACATTGACAGGATGAGAGCTGAGCTGAGAAGTGATAGATGGAGTTCAACCTGGAAAAGTGTGAAGTCATTCACTTTGGATTTAGAAAGCAGGGTTAAAGGCAGGATTCTTGGCAGTGTAGGGGAGCAGAGGGATCTTGGGGTCATGTCCATAGATCCCTCAATGTTGCCACCCAAGTTGATAGGGTTGTTAAAAAGCTATATGGTGTGTTGGTTTT
Organism: Chiloscyllium plagiosum; assembly: GCF_037043375.1. NCBI lineage: Eukaryota > Metazoa > Chordata > Chondrichthyes > Orectolobiformes > Hemiscylliidae > Chiloscyllium > Chiloscyllium plagiosum. Next base: position 2,497,247 of record NW_028270142.1, read on the forward strand.
CATTAGCGGGGGATTGAGTTTAAGAGCCAGGAGGTAATGCTGCAGCTCTATAAAGCCCTGATCAGACCACACTTGGCGAATTGTGTTCAATTCTGTTCACCTCATTATAGGGAGGATGTGGAAGCTTTAGAGAGGGTGCAGAGGAGATTTATCAGGATGCTGCCTGGACTGGAGGGCATGTATTATGAAGAAAGGTTGAGGGAGCTAGGGCTTTTCTCATTGGAGTGTGAAGGATGAGAGGTGACTTGATAGAGGTGTACAAGATGATGAGAGGCATAGATAGAGTGGATAGCCAGACACTTTTCCCCAGGGCAGAAATGGCTATCACAATGGGGCATAATTTTAAGGTAATTGGAGGAAGGTTTAGGGGAGATGTCAGAGGTGGGTTCTTTACTCAGAGAGTGGTGGGTGTGTGGAATGCTCTGCCAGCAGTGGGAGTAGAGTCAGATACATTAGGGACATTTAAGTGACTCTTGGATAGGCACATGGATGATAATAGAATGTAGGTTAATAGAGCAGGATAAAAGGTCAGCACACAACATTGAGGGCTGAAAGGTTGTTACTGGGCTGTACTGTTCTGTGTTGTAGGTTCTGAAATTGACATAAGAACTATCCCAGACTATTCACTGACCTGGCAACAGACCCCAAGTCGAAACACCAACTGGCAGAAAGATTCAAGTTCATCTGAATGATTATCAATCTGAAATGCTCACTCTGCTTCCTCTCCACAGATGCTGCCTGAGCTGCTGAGCATTTCTAGCACCGTCTGCATTTCTAACAGCCATGTAATTTTGTTTTTGAGTTAAGTTCTGTTTCTTTTGACATTCAAGCCCGTGGTCAGGAGGAGCCACTTACAAATGCACACACTCAGCTTCACCTTACTGAGAACAGGAGCACAGAAACCACTGCTGCAACTCCCACAATTTTCAGTCGGTGGAAAATTATCAGCAATATCTGTAATTTCCTACAATAATAAAAAGACATGACACTCTACCCTAACTGCTACCAGTATAACAGGATGCGGTATGCCACACGGATCAGTGCTGCGTCCACTGCTTTTCGTCATTAACATAAATGATTTGGATGTGAACATTGGAGATATAGTTAGTAAGTTTGCAGATGACAAATTTGACAGTGAAGAAGGTTACCTCAGAGAACAATGGGATCTTGATCAGATGGGCCAATGGGCTGAGGCATGGCAGATGGAGTTTAGTTTAGATAAATGTGTGGTGCTACATTGGATTTATACACTTATTGGTGCAGTCCTGGGGAGTATTGCGGAACAAAGGGACTTTGGCCTACAGGTTCATAGCTCCTCGAAAGGGGAAGTAAAAGCTAGCCTCAATGACTTTGTGCATGAGAAATTGTATCTCACCAATTTGGTTGAGTTTTTGAATAGGTGACCAAGAGATAGATGATGGCAGAGCATTAGATGTTGTCTATGTGGACTTTAGCAAGGCCTTCGACAAGGTTCTGCATTGTAGACTAATTAGTAAAGTTAGATCACATGGGATTCAGGGAGAGTTTGCCAATTGGATACAAAAATTGGGTTGATTGTAGGAGACAGACTGTGATGGTGGAGGGTTGTTTACTTTTGGACTGGAGGCCTGTGACCAGCAATATTCCACAGGGATTGGCACTGGGTCCACTTTGGTTTGTCATTTATACAAACCATTTGGATGAGAATTTCAGAGATATTGTTAGTAAGTTTGAGGATGACACTGAAAGTGGTGATACAGTTGACAGTGAAGAAAGTTCTTGAAGATTACAAAGAGATTTTGATTAATTGTGTCAAAGGGCTGAGGAATGGCAATGGAGTTTAATTTGGATGAATGTGAAGTATTGCATTCTAATAAAACAAACAAAGGCAGGATTTATACAGTTAATGGTAGGACCCTGGGTAGTGTTGGTGAACAGAAAGATCTCAGGGTGCGAGAACATATTTTCTTGAAAGTGGCATTGGGAGACAGGGTGGTTAAGAAGGTGTTTAGCATGCTTGCCTTCATTGCTCAGACCTTTGAGTAAAGGAGTTGGAATGTCATGTTGAGGTTGTACAGACATTGGTTAGACCTCTTTTGTAGTACAGAGTGCGGTTCTGGTTGCTCTACTATAGGAAGTAAATTATTAAATTGAAGAAGGTTCAGAAAATATTTATCAGGATGTTACCGAGACGAGAGGGTTTGTATTTTAAGGAGAAGTTAGATAGGCTGGGACTTTCTCCCCTGGAACAGCAGAAGTTTTATAGACATTATTAAAATTATGAGAAGCATGGATAAGGTGAATGGTCAAAGCCTTTTCCCCAGAGTAGGAAGCCCAAAACTGGAGGGTATAGGTTTAGGGTGAAAGGGGAAAAATTTAAAGGGACATACGTGGAACAAATTGCCAGAGGAAGTGGTGGAGGTGAGTACAATTACAACATTTAAAAGACATTTGAACACGTATATAAATATGAAAGGTTTCAAGGGATATGGACCAAATGCAGCCTAGTTTAGTTTAGGAAACCCAGTTGGCATGGATGAATTGGGTCGAAGGGTCTGTTTCTGTGCTATATGACTCTATGGCTCCAATGTATGAAAGTTAGCATGAGGATGTGACCTCTTCCATAATATAAGACATAGGAACAGAAGTAGGTTATTCAGTTTAATGAGCTGAAAATGTGTTGCTGGAAAAGCGCAGCAGGTCAGGCAGCATCCAAGGAGCAGGAGAATCGACGTTTCAGGCATAAGCCCTTCTTCAGGAATGAGGAACCTATTCAGTTTAATGAGTCTGGTCGACCATTCAATGAGATCATGCTGATCTGACAATGCTCAACTCCACTTTCCTGCCTTTTCCCAAGAACTCTAGATTCCCTGACTGATTAAAAATCTGTCTATCTCTGCAGTTTTCAATTCTGTTGAACTCCAACCTCCCCCACGGCTGTGGTCATGGTGGCCCTGACAGGAGGCCATTCTAAACTCTGCTGCTCATCTCTGACTGGCACCAAATCTCATTCAGCCAACAGCTGTACTCTCAGCAGGGCATGTTCTCAACCTGAGGCAATCAGCAGCTCAGAGTGAAGATTCTCACCATTACTTTGAGACATCTCCTGGGCCTCCCTCCATCCAATCTCTGTAGGCTCGTTCAGACAAAACCCTCCGCAGTTTGGTGGCCACACCTTCATTGCTCTGGCCTTGAACTCTAAACCTCTGTCACTGCACACCTCTCCACCTCTCAACCTCTTTCTTCTTTTAAAGCAATCCATAACAATAACCTTTGAACCAAACTTTTAACCATCTGTTGTTCTAAATCCTTTGGCGACTTAATGTCATGTTTTGTTTATCATGTCCTCGCAAAGTGCTTCAGAATGTCTTATCATGTTAAAAGTGCTGTATAAATTAGTGTTGATGATCAGAAACATTGACCTCAATGTTGAGCCTCAATAGCTATTTAACAGACAAAGCTCTATCCCTCAAGCTACAACTGAACTTCATTCAAACAATGAGAGATACCATCATAACAAAGTCAGCATGGGATTGGGGTGGAAAATCAAAATGTCAGCAACCAAAAGCACGAGATCACACTTGCATACTGAACAAAGGTGTTCCACAAAGCAGTCAGACAATTTTTATTTGATCTTTACAATTTAGAGAAGACTGTAGTGTGAGCTGTAAAGACAGTGTACTCCGTTTGAACTCTGCTGCATCACTGATACTTTCTAATTGTTAAAAAACGTTACCGACCTGACATTTGTTTCTCTCTCTACAGTTACTGCCTGACCTGCTGAGTATTCACAGCATTTTCTATTTACATTGTTAATAGCTTTCCTGTTTGGTTTAGCTTTTCAAATTACTCTTCAATATCTTTTTGATTCAGAGCTTTACTTTGGGAAGAAAAAATAATATAAATGCGTAGACGGCTTCCACTGCTTCCTATCACATGTCAGGTAACCAGTGTTTTTCTAAAGTCTACAATTTCTTTAATAACATAATGACAGGTGCAATCTTGGCACTGCTTGTGGAGCAGGTGCTGAAAAACCCTTGTCCGACCGAACTTCCTCTGATGATATGGGGTGAGAGCAAAAAGCAATAAAAGCAAAACCTTGCTTGTGGTACCATGTTGAGGCTAGGATTGGTGAAGGTTCATCAGATGAGAAAGAAATCATTGCACTGTGAACAGTATGACAATCTCGCCTGATCTGGCCTTCCAATCTCCAGGTCTGTGGCTTACAAAAGGAATTTTCTACAGCGTAAATGCTATTCCTTTAAAAAAGTTACAAGGAGTATTTTGAGAATCTAAACAGTACTGTACTTCTGTCAAAAGTAATGAATTATGATCTTAAAAAATTCTGTCATGGGATATGGGCATCGCTGGCTGGGCCCAGCATTTATTGCCCATCCCTAGTTGCCCCTTGAGAAGGTGGGGGTGAGCTAGTGCAGTCCATGTGCTGTGCACTGACCCACAATGCCCTCAGGGAGGGAATTCCAGGGTTGTGACCCAGTGACAGTGAAGGAATGGTGATGTATTTCCAAGCCACAGTCTGTTCAGCCTCTCCCTGTAGCTCAAATCCTCCAACCCTGGCAACATCCTTGTAAATCTTTTCTGAACCCTTTCACATTTCTCAACATTTTTCTGATAGGAAGGAGACCAGAATTGCATGCAATATTCCAACTGTGGTCTAACCAATGTCCTGTACAGCAGCAACATGACCTCCCAACCCCTGTACTTAATACGCTGACCAATAAAGGAAAGCATACCAAACTCCTCCTTCACTATCCTATCTACCTGGGACTCTACTTTCAAGAAGCTATGATTAAAAGGCATCTGGATGGGTATATGACTAGGAAGGGTTTGGAGGGATATGGGCCAGGTGCTGGCAGGTGGGACTAGATTGGGTTGGGATATCTGGTTGGCATGGACGTGTTGGACTGAAGGGTCTGTTTCCTTGCTGTACATCTCTATGTCTCTATGATTCTAAGTTGGATAGGTGATAGCCTAGTGGTGTCATCGCTGGATGTTAACCCAGAGACCCAAGTGATATTCTGGGGACTCAGATTTGAACCTTGCCATGACAGATAGTGAATTGTGAATTCAATAAAAATCTGAAATTAAGAGTCTAATGATGATCATGAATCCATTGTTGATTGTCAAAAAAACCCATCCAGTTCACTGATGTCCTTTCGGGAAGGAAACTGCCATCTTACCTGATCTGGTCTATGTGAGACTGCAGTCCCTTGCAACGTGATGGACTCTTAACTGTCCTCTGGGCAATTAGGGATGGGCAAGAAATGCTGGCCCAGCCAGTGACCCCCTCATCCATGAATAAAGTTTTAAAATGTTAGGATGGTGAGTAACTTGGAGGGGAACTTGAAGGTGGTGTTTGTGAAGGGATAGTTTCGTAGTTTAGTAAAAGTGACGTTTGATTCATGAAAAACTAATGCCTGGAAAGCATCAGTACATGATAATTCAATACTAAAATGGGTTTTGATAACTACCTTATTAAAAGGTTACCCTGTTTTTTCTTCCTATTCCTGGGATGTGGGTGTTGCGAGCAGCATCCTCCCATGCCACAATGTCCTTGAGAAGGTGTTGCTGATTGACTCTCTTGAGCTTCAAAATGTTAACACAGCAACTAGGAGAAGGTTCAGACAAGATTTGCCAGAATGTTGCAGGAAAGAGGGCTTGAGTTATAAAAATAGGCTGAACAGGTTGGGGCTTTTCTCACTGGAGTGTAGGAGGTTGAGAGTTGACCTTATAGAGATGTATAAAATCATGAGCAGCATAGATAAGGGGAATAGCAAAGGTCATTTCCACAGGTTGGGAAAGTTCAAAACTAGGGAACATATTTTTAAGGTGAGAGGATAAAGATTTAAAAAGGACATGAGGGGTAGCATTTTTACACAGAGAGTGGTTAGTGTGTGCGGAATGAACTGTCAGAGGAAATGCTGGATGCAGGTACAGTTACAACATTTAAAAGACATTTGGATAAGGACATGAATAGGGAAGGTTTGGAGAGATATGGGCCAAATGCAGGCAAGTGGGACTAGCTTAGATTGGGGACAGGGTCAGCATGGACTGGTTGGACCGAAGGGTTGGTTTCTGTGTTGTATGACTCAGTGCGTGGCAATATAGTTTCAAGTCAGAATAGAATGTGACTTTGAGGGGAAATTGCACAAGGGATGAATGCAGATTTCTCCAGCTTCCTCATTTCCCCTCCCCCACCTTTCCTCAGTCCCAATCCTCAGACTCAGCACCGCCTTCTTGACCTGCAATCTTCTTCCTGACCTCTCCGCCCCCACCCCCTCTCCGGCCTATCACCCTCATCTTAACCTCCTTCCACCTATTGTATTCCCAATTCCCCTCCCCCAAGTCCCTCCTCCCTACCTTTTATCTTAGCCTGCTTGGCACACCTTCCTCATTCCTGAAGAAGGGCTTCTGCCCAAAACGTCGATTCTCCTGCTCCTTTGATGCTGCCTGACCTGCTGCGCTTTTCAGCAACACATTTTTAAGCTCTGATCTCCAGCATCTGCAATCCTCACTTCCTCCTTAAAGGATTCTTGGCAGTGTGGAGGAACAGAGGGATCTTGGGGTCCATATCCATAGATCCCTCAAAGTTACCACCCAAATTGATAGGATTGTTAAGAAGATGTATGGTGTGTTGGTTTTCATTAGTAGGAGATTGAGTTTAAGAGCCACAAGGTTATGCTGCAGCTCTATAGAGCCCTGGTTAGACCACACTTGGAATATTGTGTTCAGTTCTGGTCACCTCATTATAGGAAGGATGTGAAAGCTTTAGAGAGGGTGCAGAGGAGATTTCCCAGGATGCTGCCTGGACTGGAGGGCATGTCTTATGAGAAAAGGTTGAGGGAGCTAGGGCTTTTCTAATTGGAGTGTTGAAGGATGAGAGGTGACTTGATAGAGGTGTACAAGATGATGAGAGGCATAGATAGAGTGGATAGCCAGACACTTTTCCCCAGGGCAGAAATGGCTATGACAATGGGGCATAATTTTAAGGTGATTGGAGGAAGGTTTAGGGGAGATGTCAGAGGGTTCTTTACTCAGAGAGTGGTGGGTGTGTGGAATGCACTGCCAGCAGTGGGAGTAGAGTCAGAGACATTAGGGACATTTAAGCGACTCTTAGATAGGCACATGGGTGATAGTACAATGAAAGGTATGTAGGTTAGTCTGATCTTAGAGTAGGGTAAGTGGTCAGCACAACATCGATGGCCGAAGGGCCTGTACTGTGCTGTACAATGTTCTATGTTATTAACTTGCAGCCAAAGGATAGATCAGCCATGTTTATTAGAATGGCATACTTCCTTTGTTTAAGATGAAGCCAGTTCCCTTACATTCTGCTTAAAATAAATAGTTCTGATTCGTATATTTAATTCTCCATATAACTTTCAGAATATATCATTTACCATGTAACGAAGATTAACAGGATTCTTCAAATAGACACACCGTGCCTGGTCGATTCTGATCAATTTACTGATCTCATTTGGGCCTAGGATGAAAGATAAGACAATTTGTAGATATTGTGCTGTACGTTTTCTCCACTCCCTTCAGCAACATCCGTAAATCATCATTTGCTTTTGCTGGAATAAATCTCAAAGTCATCATATATTCCTTCATCTTTCCCTGAAGACTAACAATGCACTCAGCAAGAACTTCAATACAATACATCTACCTTCTTCAATTGGATTTGCTATTGCCACAATGCTTGATTGAAGTTTTTATATGTGGAATCAAGCTTTAATGAGATACAATAACTCAAAACTCAGTTAGGTAGAAGCTGTCAACAAGATCAAAAGAGGGGAACTTGTTTTCATTCTTTTGTCATAGGATTGTTGTGACTTATTGATTTTCACCCAGTTAATGGTGATTGGACATCATCTCTTTCTTGTTTTGTAATAATTTGTTTGGCAGAGTTTGAGTTTGACAGAGAGATAGAAATTAAACAACAGATGAAATGTCAGATCTAGAATTTAACAAGCATGCTCCACATCTTTGAGGATATGTCATTTGGGGAATTTTAAAGCCTCTCATGTTGTTTAATGCAAACCTGTGTCAATGTTTTGTATTAGTCAGATTTAACATCTAAACAGCAACATCATATCAAAGACCAATGAAAGAATGTCCTGTCTAGTGTTTGCTTCTTGCAATATCTCGACATGGTTTACAATTATGAAGAACAGCTACATAACAGGAAGCCACTTTCACAATATTTTGCTTTGTTATAGTGAACTGAAATTTCTCACAATATTTCAACAGATTCCCCAAAATATTATTATTCATGAAGTTGGGGTTACAGTCATTATAGAGTGATATTTGCAGCTCAGCCGCAGAGCTTTTATTGTGCAGATGTGCAGCTGCTAAATGCATTCTGGATCAGTGGTGCTGGAAGAGCACAGCAGTTCAAGCAGCATGCAAGGAGCTTCGAAATCGACTTTCGGGCAAAAGCCCTTCATCAGGAATCAGGATTTCGAAGCTCCTTGGATGCTGCCTGAACTGCTGTGCTCTTCCAGCGCCACTGATCCAGAATCTGGTTTCCAGCATCTGCAGTCATTGTTTTTACCTAGCTGCTAAATACAGATCAGCTCAAGTACTCAAGAGGAAATGGCATTATTGATCTACAGTGCCTTCTGAAAGTATGTAGGAAACAATATTAAATGAAGAATTTTTCAAACATGAAAAATAAAGTAAGCCCAACGATTGCAGCTTCCAACAAGTAATTTGGGAATTTGAGAATTTGGGAATTCGGTGAGTGAGGCAGGAGGTACAGTGGAGTGGGTCGGGCGAAAGAGCCAGAGACCAGCAACAGACTGTGAGATTGAAGCCCATTAATAAGGTGAGCAGTTGGTGGGTTTTAAATTATTTTTTTCCCTCTCAAAATGAAGCACAATCATTTAATCTGGTACAGGGGAGACATTGTATTGAATTAATAGCTTAACTGCTTACACCATGGACTCCACATCATCCACAGTGAATGCACACAGCTTTGAGAAACTTGGCTCAGAGTTAATGAGCTGGAGTCTGAGCTTCAGATCCTGTACTGTATCAGAGAGGTGGTACGTTCCTTAGGCCATGTTCCAGGAAGCTGCCACAACCCTTAGGCTGGGCTCACCTGGTTTAGTGGATGGTCAGGAACAGGACAATGTGACTACAAAGAGCCAGTACTGAGGGATCGAGCCAGTTGATATGGACAATTCTCAGCCTAATTGCATTGACCAATGGATTTTTGAGGCTCCCAGATGAGAAAGGGGACTGATGGGTCAGTGAGTGAACTGACCTTTGTGCTGTAGTTCAGGCAGCCATTAAAGTGTGGCAGTTATTAGAAACAACAGTTGTGCCATAAGATTGTAGTGATTGGAACAAGGGCCAGGTGGATCTGGTTGACTAGGAGATCCTCTTAACCTGGGCCAATCAAGGAGCCCTGGCTGACAGTTATAAGCCAGGGATTCACCTGCACACACACAACATGGGTGCTGGGGAAAAAAAAAGCACTACCACAGTTAGGCAGGAGTGGGGGGGTTAAAATATTTTAAAAAAACAGGAGTGTTAGAAAAAAAAGGCCAGGGATTAGCCCAATGGTATGTAGGGGCAGACCAAGAGTCGGAAGGCCGCCCTGACCGCTGTCACCCAGGCGGACTGTCCTAGGGGTGGTCGAAAGGTGTGTCAGGGTGGACTGAGAACTACAAGGGGCATGGGGGCAGGCTGCCTCAGAGTGGCCGGAAGGTGGGAGGGACGGGGGCTTGTTGGGTCTGTATTGTATGCACTGCTTTTTTTTTAATGTAACTGGATTGTCTTTTTATGTAAAAATGTCATTGTTGCTGTCTTGTCATGCTTGAAACTGGAATTTGAGGTTTGTCCTCATTTCCCCGTAAACTGGTTGAATGTCAGGGTTCGGGGCCTGGCTTTGCTGCCCCTCTCCCTTGTAAAATTGCTGTTTCTCTGTATGCAGCTGTAAATGTTAACTGTTTTTTGTAAACTGTTTTGTAATTGTTTAATAAAAAAAACAGGAAAAAAAAGTAAGCCAGGGATTCAAAGAGTCTCCTCACTGCAGGGCCTGGCTCTGAGCTGGTTGGTCAGAGTCCATGTGCAGTGTACATGTGAATAAAGGGGGATATGGTGGTCAGATACCAGCCTCCGTGCAGCTATTTCATTGTGACATGTGAAAGGTTGCATGGTCTAATCTCTCAAATCTTTACCAAGAATAGATAACATAAGAAGTCACATGATGATTACAGGTCACAGTGCATAATGGTAACAGTGTACAAAGGCAACAAAAACAGAAATAGCTGGAGAAACTCCGAGTTCTGCATTGTTTTCTATCTTCCAAATCTGAATATGTGAATGATTTATTTATTGTTGCATCTATCTAGGGCGATAGAGTGAAAAGTGCTCTGTTGCCACAAGTTGGTGCCATGTTGATGTACAAGAAGAATAAAAGAAAGCACCTAAACAGAGATCATCTTCATTAGCTGGGATCCTAAATACAGATCCAGAACTTCGGCAAGGACCCCACCCCGGCCCTACGACATCCAGGAGTCCCTGCTCCGGGCCTACTGCAGCCAGGAGTCCCCACTCTGGGCACTGACACCGCTACAGTCAATGACCCACTGATGCTGCCAAGAGTTCATGCTCTACCACCGTTGGAGCTGACACCCTGCTGCTATTCCAGAAGCCCACGCATCAGGCCTACAAATCCACATCAGGCCTACAAATCCATATCAGGCCTACCTATCCACATCAGGCCTACAAAACCACATCAGGCTGACAAATCCACATCAGGCCTACAAATCCGCATCAGGCCTACAAATCCACATCAGGCCTACGAATCCGCATCAGGCCTACAAATCCACATCAGGCCTACGAATCCACATCCAACCTACGAATCCACACCAGGCCTACAAATCCACATCCGACCTAGAATCCACATCCGACCTAGAATCCACATCCGACCGACGAACCCGAGTCCCCAACAACACTCTTCCTACCTCCCTGCAACATCAGGAAGATGAAGAAAACAAAAACAGAAGAAAAAAAGAAAAAGATAGAGAGGAAAATAATGTGGCCAGCCTGGATCAACAAACAATAGACAATAGGTGCAGGAGTAGGCCATTCTGCCCTTCAAGCCTGCACCACCATTCAATATGATCATGGCTGATCATCCTCAATCAGTATCCTGTTCCTGCCTTATCTCCATAACCCTTGATTCCACAATCCTTGAGAGCTCTATCCAACTCTTTCTTAAATGAATCCAGAGACTGAGCCTCCACTGCCCTCTGGGGCAGACCATTCCACACAGCCACCACTCTCTGGGTGAAGAAGTTTCTCCTCATCTCTGTCCTAAATGGTCTACCCCGTATTTTTAAGCTGTGTCCTCTGGTTCGGCACTTACCCATCAGCAGAAACATGTTTCCTGCCTCCAGAGTGTCCAATCCTTTAATAATCTTATATGTCTCTCCGATCCCCTCTCAGTCTTCTAATCTCAAGGGTATACAAGCCCAGTCGCTCCAGTCTTTCAGCGTAAGATAGTCCCGCCATTCCAGGAATTGACCTCGTGAACCTACGCTGCACTCCCTCAATATCCAGAATGTCTTTTCTCAAATTTGGAGACCAGAACTGCACACAGTACTCCAGGTGTGGTCTCACCAGGGCCCTGTACAGCTGCAGAAGCACCTCTTTGCTTCTATACTCAATCCCTCTTGTTATGAAGGCCAGCATGCTATTAGCCTTCTTCACTACCTGCTGTACCTGCATGCTTACCTTCATTGACTGGTGTACAAGAACACCCAGATCTCTCTGTACTGCCCCTTTACCTAGATTGATTCCATTTAGGTAGTAATCTGCCTTCCTGTTCTTGCCACCAAAGTGGATAACCATACATTTATCCACATTAAACTGCACCTGCCATGCATCTGCCCACTCACCTAACCTGTCCAGGTCACCCTGTAATCTCCTAACATCCTCATCACATTTCACCCTGCCACTCAGCTTAGTATCAAATTTGCTAATGTTATTACTAATACCATCTTCTATATCATTAACATATATTTTAAAAAGCTGCGGTCCCAGCACTGATCCCTGCGGTACCCCACTGGTCACTGCCTGCCATTCCAAAATGGAGCCGTTTATCACTACTCTTTGTTTCCTGTCAGCCAACCAACTTTCAATCCAAGTTAGTACTTTGCCCCCAATACCATGCGCCCTAATTTTACTCACTAACCTCCTATGTGGAACTTTATCAAAAGCTTTCTGAAAGTCCAGGTACACTACATCTACTGGATCTCCCTCATCCATCTTCAGAGTCACATCCTCAAAAAATTCCAGAAGATTAGTCAAGCATGATTTCCCCTTCATAAATCCATGCTGACTCTGACCTATCCTGTTACTACTATCCAGATGTGTCGTAATTCCATCCTTTATAATAGACTCCAGCATCTTTCCCACCACTGAGGTCAGACTAACTGGTCTATAATTTCTTGCTTTCTCTCTCCCACCTTTCTTAAAAAGTGGTACAACATTAGCCACCCTCCAATCTGCAGGAACTGATTCCGAATCTATCGAACTCTGGCAAATAATCACCAACGCATCCACGATTTCTCGAGCCACCTCCTTCAGTACCCTGGGATGGAGACCATCAGGCCCCGGGGACTTATCAACCTTCAGACCTAACAGTCTCTCTAACATCAATTCCTGGCAAATATAAATTCCCTTCAGTTCAGGTCCTTCAGCCACTGTTACCTCAGAGAGATTGCTTGTGTCTTCCCCAGTGAACACAGATCTGAAGTACCAATTCGATACTTCTGCCATTTCTTTGTTCCCCGTAATATATTCCCCTGTTTCTGTCTTCAAGGATCAGATGGGCTTGGCCCAGGACCTGTTCCTCACTCACCAGGCGACCCCAGGCTGGGGTGGAGTCATACCTGGCTTGCCCTCACGTTGCTACCACCTGAGACCTCCTCCTTTATTTCCCCACTCCCCAGGCTTTAAAGAAAACAAAACAAAGAGTAAAGAAGGAAAAGGAAAGCAGGTGGGAGTGGGGGAATAAAGGAGGAGGTCTCAGGTGGTAGCAACGTGAGGACAAGCCAGGTATGCTGCAGTTCAGGCAGCATGTGAGGAGCAGGAGAATCGACGTTTCGGGCAGGAGCCCTTCATCAGGATGAACGGTATATGCCCAAAACTTCGACTCTCCTGCTCCTCAGATGCTGCCTGACCCCCTGCTGTGCTTTTCCACTCTCGACTCTGATCTCCAGCATCTGCAGGCCTCACTTTCTCCACACTTTCAGCCCATCAAGTCTACACCAGCAGCCAATGAGATCACAGCCAATATGATGGGCTTCAACTCCACTTTCCTCTACAGCTTCTGATTCTCTTACTGATTAACAATGTGGCTACCTCAGCCTTGAATGTTTTAAATATTCTTAATGACCCAGCCTCTCCAGTCCTCTGCAGTAAAGAAGTCTGTAAACCTACGATCCTCTGTGAGAAGACATTCCTCCTCAACTCTGTCTTCAATGAGTGACCCTTTACACTGAGGTTAAGTCCTTGAGTCCTAAACTGTCCCCACATGGGAAACAACCTTTCAGCATTTACCTTCTCAAGCCCCCTGAGACCCTTATGTATGTTTCTATAAGATCACAGTGGGTGGCACAGTGACACAGTGGTTAGCACTGCTGCCTCACAGCGCCAGAGACCTGGGTTCAATTCCTGCCTCAGGCGACTGTCTGTGTGGAGTTTGCACATTCTCCCTGTGGCTGTGTGGGTTTCCTCCGGGTGCTCCGGTTTCCTCCCACAGTCCAAAGATGTGCAGGTCAGGTGAATTGGCCATGCTAAATTACCCGTAGTGTTAGGTGTAGGGGAATGGGTCTGCATGTGTTGCGTTTTGGTGAGTCGGTGTGGACTTGTTGGGCCGAAGGACCTGTTTCCACACTGTAAGCAATCTAATCACCTCATGTTATTCTGCACAGACCTGACCTACTCACACTTCCCTCAGACAAAAATCCCTCCAGGCACAGTATCAGTCCTGTGAACCTTCTGTGAACCACCACCAATATTAACATGTCTTTCCGAAGATAAAGTTTCTGAAACTGTTCACAATATTCCGTGCATGGTCTCACTCGGGACTCAAAAAGTTAACTCCGTTTCTCTCTCCACAGGTGCTGCCAGATCACCTGTGTTTCTCCAGCAATATATGTTTTTAGGGTATCACCACTGCCTTGTATAGTTTTCACAAGACTACCCTATTTTTATTCTCCATTCCATTTGGCTTGCCTCTTATCCATTGAACTTGCGAGCTAGTTTAATAAAAACCGAAAGAACTGCGGATGCGGTAAATCAGAAACAAAAACAGAAGTTGCTGGAAAAGCTCAGCAGGTCTGACAGCATCTGTGAAAAGAAATCAGAGTTAATGTTTCAGGTCCTGAGGGAACTGAGGGAAGGGTCACCAGACCCGAAACGTTTACTTTGATTACTCTTCACAGATGCTGTCAGACCTGCTGAGCTTTTCCAGCAACTTCAGTTTTGGTTGTGTGCTAGCTTTTTGTTTTCATTTCATGCGCGAGGATTCTGAAATCCTTCTGATCTACAGCTTTCTGCAGTCTTTCTCCAGCTAACTGATATTCAGCTCCTCTATTCTCCATGCCAGACTGCATAACCTCACATTTTCCCATGTTTTCTTCCATCAATATGTTTTTGTGCACTCGGTTAGCCTGTCTGTGACTTTCTGCAGACTCTTTGTGTCTTCTTTAACATTTGTTTTACATTCTATTTTTGTGTCAACAGCAAACTTGGCAATAGCACATTCACTTTCCATCCGAGTCATTAATATAAATTGTAAACAATTGTGGTCCCAGCAGTGATCGCTGTGGCACTCCACTCGTTACAGGTTACCATCCTGAAAATGCCCCCCACCCCTTTATCCCAACTCTCTGTTTTCTAGTAGTTTGCCAATCCTCTATTCATGCTAGTATCCTGAGCCCAAATCTGTGGGCCCTTATCAAATAAACTAACCACTTGTGCCTAACTTTGTTGAATGGCTTTTGGAAATAAAAACGTATTTTATCTACTGCTTCCTCTTTATCCATCCTGCTTGTTACCTCAAAAAACCTGTATTAAGTTTGTAAGGCACTTCAAGAAGCTGTGCTGACGCTGCTTGATCATGAAATGCACTTTTAGGGTATCAGTTAACTCAGTTGGCTGGGTGGAAATACAAAGCGATGATACCAACAGTGTGGGTTCAATTCCCACACCAGCTGAGGTTACAAAGAAAATTCTCCAGCTCATTCTCTACCCTTGCCTTCTCATGGTGACCCTCTGGTCAGATCACCACTTGTTATCTCTCTGTCCTGAGGAGGAGTCCATTGTCTGATGAGAATATGGCAACTGTACCTTGACTGTGTAATATTGAATGCTCTGCTTTGCATCTTTTATAATTGGCTCTAACATTTCCCCAATAACAGATGTTAAGCTAAATATCCTCTAGTTACCTACTTGTTGTCTCCTTCCTTTTTGAGTAAGTTTTACATTTATAGTTTTTCAGTCCTCCAGGACCTGTCAGAATCTAAGGATTCTATCTGTGAGCCCATTATAACTGCTGCTACTTCCTTTAAACACAATTTTATGTTTAATTCCTCTCGTAATAAAGGCTACTATTCCGTTAACCTTCTTGAATATGTGCTGTCACTCCATAAGGTATGTTGCCTCCCTGGTGCCAGGGTCCGGGACCTCTCTGATCGGGTGTATAAGGTTCTAAAAGGGGAGAGCGAACAGCCAGAAATCTTGTTACATATTGGCACTAATGATATAGCCAGGAAAAGGACTGAAGATATAAAAAGTGATTTCAGGGAGTTAGGATGGAAGCTGCAAAGCAGTACGAACAGAATAGTGTTCTCTAGTTTACTACCGGTGCCACAAGATAGCGAGGCAAGGAACAGGGAGCGGACGCAGCTTAACACGTGGCTGCGCAGCTGGTGTAGGAGGGAGGGCTTCAGAGATGTAGATAATTGGGATGCCTTCTGGGGAAGGTGGGACCTGTACAAGAAGGACGGGCTGCATCTGAACTGGAAGGGGACCAATGTCCTGGGTGGAAGGTTTGCTCGAGTAGTTCGAGAGGGTTTAAACTAGTATGTCAGGGGGGTGGGAACCTGAGCTGTATACCGGTGGTGAGAGTTGATGCAGATGAGGCAATAGCAAGAGGTAGACCAGCTAGTGGGAAGGATTTTCCTGGGAAGGAACCAAGGGATCAGTTAAAGTGTGTTTGCTTTAACGCAAGGAGTATCAGGAATAAAAGTGACGAATTTAGAGCATGGATCAGTACCTGGTGCTATGATGTTGCGGCCATAACAGAGACATGGGTTTCTCAGGGGCAGGAATGGTTGCTGGATGTTCCAGGATTTAGTGCATTCAAAAAGAATAGGGAGGGGGGAAAAAGAGGAGGGGGTGTAGCACTACTAATCAGAGAGGGTTTCACAGCTACAGAAGCTTCCATTGTCGAGGAAGATCTGTCTACCGCGTGAGTATGGGTGGAAATTAGGAACAGCAAGGGAGCAGTCACCTCATTAGGGGTTTACGACAGGTTCCCCCAATTGCAGCAGGGAGATGGAAGAAAGCATAGGTCGGCAGATTTTGGAAAAGTGTGGACGTAGTAGGGTTGTTCTACAAGAGAGACGGTTTGCACCTTAATATGTTAGGGACCAACATTCTGGCAGGCAGGTTTTCTACTGCAGCACAACTACGTTTAAACTAAGTAGCGGGGGGGGAGGGGACAAACTGGATGTTTAAAAAGGAAATTGAAGGGAAAGTTAGAACAAGAGAAGTCAAGAAAGACAACTGTATCAATGAGGCAGAAAACTCGGAAAGGGATCATGCTGTAAGGTTGAGTGAAATAGGAATTGATGGGAAGGGTGAAAATACTATACATGAATGCACGAAGCATTAGACATAAGATGGACGAGCTTGAGGCTCTTTTGGAAATTGGCAGATACGATATTTTGGGGATAACTGAGACGTGGCTTCAAGTGGACAGGGCCTGGGAAATGAATATTCAAGGCTACACGTGCTATCGTAAGGACAGACTGACAGGCAGAGGGGGTGGGGTGGCCTTTTTGGTAAGGGAGGATATTCAGTCCATTGCGCGGGGGGACCTAGAATCAGGGGATGTAGAGTCAGTGTGGATAGAGCTGCGAAATACTCAAGGTAAAAAGACCCTCTTGGGAGTCATCTACAGGCCCCCAAACAGTAGTCTGGCTGGTCGGATGTAAGTTGAATCAGGAGCTGAAATTGGCCTGTCGCAAAGATGTTACTGCAGTTGTTATGGGGGATTTTAACATGCAGGCAGACTGGGAGAATCAGGATGGTATTGGACCTCAAGAAAGAGACTTTGTGGAGTGCCTCAGGGATGGATTCTTAGAGCAGCTGGTGCTGGGGCCGACCAGGGAGAAGGCAATTCTGGATCTGGTATTGTGCAACGAACCAGAATTGGTCAGGGACCTCGAAGTGAAGGAGCCATTGGGAAGTAGTGACCATAATACAATAAGCTTCAATCTGCAATTTGGAGGGAGAGGGTACAGTCGGAAGTGACAGTACTTCTGTTGAATAAAGGGAATTATGGAGCTATGAGGGAGGAGCTGGACAAAGTTCAATGGTGCAATATACAGCAGGGATGACCGTGGAGGAACAATGGCAGATATTTCTGTGTATAATGCAGAAGTTGCAGGATCAGTTCATTCCTAAAAGGAAGAAAGATCCCAGGAGGAGGCATGGGTGGCCGTGGCTGACGAGGGAAGTTCAGAAACATATAAAGTTAAAAGAGAAAAAGTATAACATAGCAAAGATAAGTGGGAAAACAGAGGACTGGGAAGCTTTTAAAGAGCAACAGAGGATTAACGAAGAAGGAAATACGCAGAGGAAAAATGAGGTATGAAGGTAAACAGGCCAATAATATAAAGGAGGATAGTAAAAGCTTTTTTAGGTATGTGAAAGGCAAAAAAATGGTTAAGACTAAAATTGAGCCCTTGAAGACAGAAACAGGGGAATATATTACGGGGAACAAAGAAATGGCAGAAGAATTGAATTGGTACTTCAGATCTGTGTTCACTGGGGAAGACACAAGCAATCTCTCTGAGGTAACAGTGGCTGAAGGACCTGAACTGAAGGGAATTTATATTTGCCAGGAATTGATGTTAGAGAGACTGTTAGGTCTGAAGGTTGATAAGTCCCCGGGGCCTGATGGTCTACATCCCAGGGTACTGAAGGAGGTGGCTCGAGAAATCGTGGATGCGTTGGTGATTATTTTCCAGAGTTCGATAGATTCGGGGTCGGTTCCTGAGGATTGGAGGGTGGCTAATGTTATACCACTTTTTAAGAAAGGTGGGAGAGAGAAAGCAGGAAATTATAGACCAGTTAGTCTGACCTCAGTGGTGGGAAAGATGCTGGAGTCTATTATAAAGGATGAAATTACGGCACATCTGGATAGTAGTAACAGGATAGGACAGAGTCAGCATGGATTTATGAAGGGGAAATCATGCTTGACTAACCTTCTGGAATTTTTTGAGGATGTAACTCTGAAGATGGACAAGGGAGATCCAGTAGATCTGAACTGCTGTGCTCTTCCAGCCACTAATCCAGAATCTAGAGGATTACAGGCAGGCGAGGAAGGAGCTCAAAAATGGTCTGAGGAGAGCCAGGAGGGGGCACGAGAAAGGCTTGGCAGAACGGATTAGGGAGAACACAAAGGCATTTTACACTTATGTGAGGAATAAGAGAATGGTCAAAGAAAGTGTAGGGCCGATCAGGGATAGCATAGGGAATTTGTGTGTGGAGTCTGAGGAGGTAGGGGAAGCCCTAAATGAATTTTTTGCTTCTGTCTTTACGAAAGAAACGAACTTTCTAGTGAATGAAACTTTTGAAGAGCAGGTGTGCGTGCTGGAATGGATAGAGATAGAGGAAGCTGATGTGCTGAAAGTTTTGTCAAACATTAAGATTGACAAGTCGCCAGGCCCGGACCAGATTTGTCCTCGGCTGCTTTGGGAAACGAGAAATGCAATTGCTTCGCCACTTGCGAAGATCTTTGCATCCTCACTCTCCAATGGAGTCGTACCTGAGGACTGGAGAGAGGCAAATGTAATTCCTCTCTTCAAGAAAGGAAATAGGGAAATCCCCGGCAATTACAGACCAGCAAGTCTCACGTCTGTCGTCTGCAAGGTGTTAGAAAGGATTCTGAGGGATAGGATTTATGACCATCTGGAAGAGCATGGATTGATTAAATGCAGTCAACTCGGCTTTGTGAGGGGCAGGTCATGCCTCACAAACCTTATCGAGTTCTTTGAGGATGTGACTAGAAAAGTTGATGAGGGTCGAGCTATGGATGTGGTGTATATGGACTTCAGCAAGGCATTTGATAAGGTTCCCCATGGTAGGCTCATTCAGAAGGTCAGGAGGAATGGGATACAGGGGAACTTAGCTCTCTGGATACAGAATTGGCTGGCCAACAGAAGACAGAGAGTGGCAGTAGAAGGAAAATATTCTGCCTGGAAGTCTGTGGTGAGTGGTGTTCCACAGGGCTCTGTCCTTGGGCCTCTACTGTTTGTAATTTTTATTAATGACTTGGATGAGGGGATTGAAGGATGGGTCAGCAAGCTTGCAGACGACACAAAGGTTGGAGATGTCGTTGACAGTATAGAGGGCTGTTGTAGGCTGCAGCGGGACATTGACAGGATGCAGAGATGGGCTGAGAGGTGGCAGATGGAGTTCAACCTGGATAAATGCGAGATGATGCATTTTGGAAGGTTGAATTTGAAAGCTGAGTACAGGATTAAGGATAGGATTCTTGGCAGTGTGGAGGAACAGAGGGATCTTGGTGTGCAGGTACAGAGATCCCTTAAAATGGCTGCCCAAGTGGACAGGGTTGTTAAGAAAGCATATGGTGTTTTGGCTTTCATTAACAGGGGATTGAGTTTAAGAGTCGTGAGATCTTGTTGCAGCTCTATAAAACTTTGGTTAGACCGCACTTGGAATACTGCATCCAGTTCTGGTCGCCCTATTATCGGAAAGATGTGGATGCTTTGGAGAGGGTTCAGAGGAGGTTTACCAGGATGCTGCCTGGACTGGAGGGCTTATCTTATGAACAGAGGTTGACTAGCTCGGACTTTTTTCATTGGAGAAAAGGAGGAGGAGAGGGGACTTAATTGAGGTATACAAGATAATGAGAGGCATAGATAGAGTCAATAGCCAGAGACTATTTCCCAGGGCAGAAATGACTAACACGAGGGGTCATAGTTTTAAGCTGGTTGGATGAAAGTATAGAGGGGATGTCAGAGGCGGGATCTTTACACAGAGAGTTGTGAGAGCATGGAATGCGTTGCCAGTAGCAGTTGTGGAAGCAAGGTCATTGGGGACATTTAAGAGACTACTGGACATGCATATGGTCACAGAAATTTGATGGTGCATACATGAGGATCAGTGGTCAGCACAACATCGTGGGCTGAAGGGCCTGTTCTGTGCTGTACTGTTCTATGTTCTATGTTCTATGTTCTATAATAACATGGTGTGATTCATGTAACAGAATATCAGCAACACAGAATTGTGCGGCCATTCTCTGCAGAAGTAATAGTCTACTTTTTTATTCTTCTTTAAGAAGTGAACAACTTCACATTTTCCAACATTACATTCCTTCTGCCAAGCCTTAGTCTGCTCACTTAACATGTATATTGTTTGGGTTTTTTTATCCTCCTTACAAACCATTCGTGACATCAATACCTATTTATCTTGGTGCCATCTGCAAATTTAATCTCTATGCCATTGTTTTTCTTATTTAAATTATTTAAATAAATTGCAAAATAGCTGAGGCTCCATTGTCAATCTTGCAGAGCTTCACACGTCTGATCTTGTTCATCAAATTATGACCCAGGTGTGCATCTTCGCTGTTTTCTGAAAGTCAGCCAATCCTCTATGTTACACACTACACCATAAACTCTTACTCAGTGCAATAGCTTTTTATGTGATACCTTGTTCATTGCCCTCTGGTAACCCAGATACAGGGCATTTACACCTCCCTGTCCCTCCCCCTTTATCAACAGAACATATCACAGACATCCAAAAAATTGTTTAAACATGAATTCCCTTTGACAAAACCATGCTGATTCATCCTGATGGTCTTAAATTGTTTTAAGCTCTGAGTTATAACTTCTCTAATTATCAATTCTAAAGTCTTCCCCAAAACTGCCATCAAGGTAACTAACCTACCTGGTTCCTGCCTCACTTCCTTCTTGAATAGTGGAATAATATTTGTTGTTTTCCAGTTGGTTGGAACTTTCCCAAAGTCGAGGGAATTTTGGAAAATTAACATCAATGTGTCGATGACATTACCAGCCCCCTCTGAAAGCTCGGTTGGCTGGATGGCTGGTTTGTGGTGTACAGGGATACCATCAGCATAGGTACATTTCTTGTAAAGGCTGAGGTCACCATGAAGGTACCACAATAGCCCCTTGCCTGAGGCACGGTGACCCTCAGGTTAAACCCCTGAGTTTAAACTCCCACCACAAACTATCTCTCTGTAATCAGAGAGCAGCTCGATGGGTCGATGGCAACTTTACCTTCGGCCATTTGTAAGACCCAAGATTGACACAAAGAAATATTTAGAGAGATTGGGCTTGTCAGTTGCAGAAGTGGCCAGGGCTGGGTCAGCATGCAACAGCAGGTTTCTAAGTCTTGGTCTCACACCAGGGAAGGGAGCTAACACCTGAGGGAGGGGTGGAGACAGAA
This sequence comes from Chiloscyllium plagiosum, assembly GCF_037043375.1. NCBI lineage: Eukaryota > Metazoa > Chordata > Chondrichthyes > Orectolobiformes > Hemiscylliidae > Chiloscyllium > Chiloscyllium plagiosum. The sequence continues at coordinate 2,518,988 of NW_028270142.1, forward strand.
TTGGAGAGGCTGGATGGAGTACTCGAAGGAGACAGGTCTTGGAAGGGGCACCAAACGTGGAATTGAAGGAAACTCCTGCCATTTTCCTACTCAGGGCCTTCCCACACTGCCCTTGGACTGAGGGCAGCAACTGGGCTGAGGGGGTGTCAGGCTACATCTGCTCCATTTAAAATTGTCCATGGGCTGGGAGGCTTGAGGAATACTACACATGGAACCTTACTGGTAAGCCCAGCCTGAAACCCCCCACAGGGCTGTACCAGTTAGCCCCCTGGCTCTATTCAATGATATGCTCCTGCCTCATTCACTTTTCCAGCTCCCTCTAGCTCCCACCTCATCCTGTACTTGGATGTGAAATACAAGCTGTGGATATGGTGATCCTGGGCCTCAGTCATTATGCTTCATGACTGCTGCCTCACCCCAAACGTCCCCTTCTGATATTACAATGGGAAACCAAGAATACTCACCCTCCCAGACATAGCAGCCTGAAGAGGAAGAGTGGGAGAGAGACTGAAAGAGAGAAATAGTACAGGAGTGATGAGAAGGCCCTGATAGGTGATTATTCAGACACTGGTAATACACATACCCTTATTGGACAGCAGCCAGTGAGTGACCCAGACATCAGCGATGCCAGGTATTCGAGGTAAGCTGCTGAGTTCTACCACAGGGGACTCAGAAAGGACAGCAATAGGGGAGAGTGTACAGGAGAATACAGAGTGAGTAGCAGATAGAGATGCTTGGTGTTTTGGCAGGTCAGCCATACAGTGTGTTGTCACTCATAAAGAGTGTCGAGGGAACTGACTCCAATGAGATACAGGGTACTACTCAGAGCCTGGAGTGCACCTCTAACGGAGTATAAATGGAGGACAACTCCCTGACAGCACTTGAACATCCCAACAACAATGTAGCAATTTGTGGTGATGTTTCAGCTTCAATCCCACGTTCCTAGGTTGGACATTATTTGATGGGTAGAGCTAACTTAGACTGCCAGAGGGGGAGGTTGGAAGAGTTGGATCTGAGTGTTCACATTTGCTTCCTGACATTGGGAAACTGTCCCCAATAAAGTTGGAAGCTGGAAGCCCGAGGGTAGAAACTGCATGAATGCACCAGCTGGCAGGAATTCAGTGGCACCTCAGGAACCAACTGGGTGCTAACACAATTCTCCCATGCCTCCCAAAAGCCAAAAACAGAACTCTGCCATGTTCCCAGTAATCTTGGGAGAAGGGTTGCTGGCCTTCATCATTGTTCATCCTGCGCCAGGCCAAGGGAGCTGGCATCAGGAGCTGCCAAAAGCCTGGTTTGCCTCAAACCCTTCTTCCCTTCCATGTCCTGTATCTCCATTCCTTGGGAGCCTTTGGCTGAATCTTTGGAGGGTCCCTGGTTACTGGCTCTTCTCCTGGGGAGGTGCTGCTTTTGATTGACCAGGAATTCTCAGGAGACGTGTCTAGAGTGCAAAATCCTGAGGAAGGCCCTGTAAAGGCAAGTAACAATTGCCAGGCTTCACCCACTGAGGAGACACAGTGGACCCAGAGGGAGAGGAATGTCAATGTCTCTGTGTGCTTTGGAAGCTCAGACTGAGGTCAGCGGGTGCTGACTTGCTGCCAGACTAGCTATAAATCCCAGTGTTCACAGAGAGATGCAGGCTCCCACTACAACCTGTGGTTTCTAACAGATTGCTAAGATTGGCAAGATACCAGCTGTCAAGGTGAAGCCTGAAGTCAGTGCTCTCTCTCCCACTGCCCCACCATGCCTCTGTGCCAGTGGAGTTTCAGCCAGTCCATATTAAGGCAACAGTGTCATCGCCAGGCCACGCAGATCCACAGCTACATAAGTGCATGGTCCAGCACTATCTGCAGCTTTACCCTGCAGCCACTGGGGGAGCCTTATACAAGGCAAAGGAACCCATGAAGAGGTCATGGAGAGAATGAATTAGATTAAAGTGTTCAATTTTGTTTATCTAGTTGGCTGTGCTGTTGGGTAAAATGGAAGTGCAAAGTTTGTTTTTTTGTTAGCAATGATTTTTTACTGACCGAGGGGACATGATAACCAGTTAGCTCAGATGGAGGGTGAAAGGAATGTCGTCCTATTGAAAGTTGAATGTAAGTGGCCTGTCCGGAACAAAGGAATCCAAGATGCCTTCTTTCCGTCACTGCCTCTTTCTCCTCCATCTCTTCCTCATGGAGCCTCTGGATTGCTAGTTGCCATGGCTCCACACTTACATTATAACACAGCGGTGTACCCCACTGTTTAATTAAACCAAACACCCAGAAAAACTCACCTCACCTCGTAATCTGTTAAAGTATGAGTGACAGAGAACTCCCAAGTTTCACTATTTAAAGAAAAAACATCAATCTATTCTTTAACTCTAAACGTGAATGTTAAACAACTACTATTTACAACTCTAAGCCTCCTTTCCTCTTAGATGTTTGTTATCTCCCTCCACCTCTAAAACAACTTACTGTCCCCATAAAAACCTGTATTAAAATTATATCAACTTAAGTTCCATACCACACAGCGGCTGTCGTCTCCAATATCCTTCTCCTTTCGGCTGTAAATCTCTTTGGGTCATCTTCAGTCCTCTACTGCAAACATATTTCATATGAGAAAGATACCTTCGATAGTAAGTGTTTTGACTGGCAGCCCCTCTCAATGACAGTTACTCTCTGTCTAACTTTCAAAATGCTTCCTTCTTTATGCCCCAAACATTGGATCATCACATAGGTTCAAGGTTGGCAAAAACAATAAATTCAAAATTGATTTTGTTGTAGTATCCTGGGGCATAATTTAAACTGATTGGTTAAGTTTGAATTGATGTCAAAGCAGCAATGAACTCAGGTATCTGTTTCACAGCCATACGTTACATATTTTCAATTTTTCAGTACACTCTAAGACTACTAGCTAGTCATACAACAGGTGCTGGTAAGCTCTCAGTGCAAAACAGTATTCACTCTCTCTTAAAGGTATAGTACACATCTTCAACTTCATAACCCTTATAATTATGATATTTTGAGAGAAGGAGCAAAACCTGACCTTATCTTAGGAAATAAGGCAAGACCAGTGACAGATGTTAGTGGTGGAGGGGCACTTTGGGACTATTAATCATAATTCCATTAGTTTTAAAATAGTTATGGAAAAGCATAGGCTTTGTATAAAACTTTAAGTTCTAAATTGGAGAAAGGCCAATTTTAACGGTATGAGACAGGAACTTTCAAAAGTCGATTGGGGTAGACTGTTCATTGGTAAAGGGATGAGTGGCAAGTGGGAGGCTTTCAAAATTGAGATTTTGAGAGTTCAGAGTCAGCATGTCCCTGTTAGAATAAAGGGTAAGGCTGGTGAGAGTAGTGGGGAGGAGTGACTACCTGGTCAGGTCAACGCCCCCAACAACCCACTCTCCCTTCCTGGCACCCTCCCCTGCCACCGCAGGAAATGCAAAACCTGTGCCCACACCTCCTCCCTCACCTCCATCCAAGGCCCTAAAGGAGCCTTCCACATCCATCAAAGTTTCACCTGCACTTCCACACGTCACTTACTGTATCCGTTGCTCCCGATGCGGTCTCCTCTACACTGGGGAGACTAGATGCCTACTCGCAGAGTGCTTTAGGGAAAATCTCCGGGACACCCGCACCAATCAACCACACTGCCCTGCGGCCCAACATTTCAACACCCCCGCCCACTCGGCCAAGGACATGCAGGTCCTGGGCATCCTCTACCGCCACTCCCTTACCAGCCAAAGCCTGGAGGAAGAACGCCTCATCTTCCGCCTCGGAACACTTCAACCCCAGGGCATCAATGTGGACTTCAACAGTTTCTTCATTTCCCCTCCCCCCACCTTACCCAGTTCCAACCTTCCAGCTTAGCACCATCCTCATGACCTGTCCTACCTGCCTATCTTCCTTCCCACCTATCCGCTCTACCCTCCTCTCTGACCTATCACCTCCATATTCACCCCCATTCACATATTGTACTCTTTGCTACCTTCTCCCCAGCCCCACCCCCACCCCCATTTATCTCTCCACCCTGGAGGCTCTATTCCTGATGAAGGGCTTTTGCCCAAAACATTGATTTTTCTGCTCCTTGGATGCTGCCTGACCTGCTGCGCTTTTCCAGCACGACTCTGATCTAGATTCTGATCTCCAGCATCTGCAGTCCTCACTTTAACTTTGGTGAGAGTAGGGAACAATGGATGAATAAACATATTGAGGTTCTGGTCCAGAATAACAAAGAGTCACACATCAGTTTAGGTTCCCTCTAGTATAGAAACAGGCCCTTCAGCCCAACACGTCCACACTAATCCTCCAAAGAGCAACCCACCCAGATCCATATCCTATATTTACCCCTGACTATGGGCAATTTAGTTTGGCCAATTCACCTGACCTGCACATCTTTGGATTGTGGTAGGAAACCCACGCAGACACGGGGAGAATGTGCAAACTCCATGCAGACAGATGCCCGAGGCAGGAATTGAACATGGGTCCCTGGTGCTGTGAGGCAGCAATGCTAACCACTGAGCCACCATGCTGCCCCCATTAGATCAAGTGAATCTCTTGAAAAGTATAAAGGGTGTAAATGCATTCTTATAAAGGAAATCATGAGTACAAAAACGGGATATGAGATAGCATTATCAGATAAGGTCAAGGATAATCCAAAGAGATTCTACAAGTACATTAAGAACAAAAGAGTAACTTGGGAAAGAATAGGGCCCCTTAAAGATCAATTTGGTCATCTATGTGTTGAACCTCAGGAGAAGGGAGAGATGCTAAATGCATATTGCGTCAGATTTTACTTTGGAGAAAGGAATGCAGGCTAAGGAACCTGGGAAAGTAAATATTGATGTCTTGAAGACAGCCCACATTGCAGAAGAGGGGGTGCTGGAGGTCTTAGAAAACACAAAAGTGCATAAATCCCCAGGACATTGTAGGACGCCAGGGAATCTCCTAGCAGAGATTCATATATATCATCTGTCACCACGTGTGAGGTGCTGGAGGACTGGACTGTCGTTAATGTTGTGCCTTTGTTTAAGGAGGTCTGTAAGCTGAAGCTTGGGAACGATAGGCCTGTGAGTTTGACATCGGTGATGGGTAGGTTGATAGAGGTGATTCTGACAGTTCGGATTTATATGTATTTGGAGCGGCAAGGACAGATTAGGAGTGGTCAGCTTGGTTTTGTGCAAGGGGATTGTGTCTCACAAACTTGACTGAGTTTTTTCAGGAAGCAAATAAGACTATTGATGAGGGCAGAGAGTGGGTGTTATTCACATGGGCTTTCATTCCACATAGCAGACTAATTAGTAAAGTTAGATCACCTGGATTCAGGGAAAGTTTGCTAATTGGATAAAAAATTGACATGACGGCAAGAGACCGAGCATGATGGTGGGTTCTTTACCCAGAGAGTGGTGGGGGCATGGAATGCGCTGCCTGTGGGAGTGGTAGAGTCAGAATCTTTGGCGACCTTTAAGCGGCAATTGGATAGGTACATGGATAGGTGCTTAAGCTAGGACAAATGTTCGGCACAACATCGTGGGCCGAAGGGCCTGTTCTGTGCTATATTGTTCTATGTTCTATGTTTTATGGTGGAAGGTTGTTTTTCAGACTGGAGGCCTGAGGAATTGGTGCTGGGTCCATTTTTGTTTGTCATTTATATAAACGATCTGGATGAGATTTTAGGAAACGTGGTTAGTAAGTTTAAGGATGACACCAAAATTGGTGGTAAAGTGGACAGTGAAGAAGTTTATCTAAGATTACAAACAGATTTTGATCAATTGGATCAGTGGGCTGAGGAATACCAGATGGAGTTTAATTTGGATAAATGTGAGATTTTGCAATGGCAAAACAGACAAGGGCAGGACTTACACAGTGACTGTAGGGCCTGGGTAACGAGAAACAGGTACATAATTGTTTGAAATGTATGTCACAAGTAAACAGTGTGGTTAAGTAGGGGTCCAGCACACTTGCCTTCATTGCTCAGACCTGAGTGTAGGTGTTGAGGTTGTACAGGACATTAATGAGGCCTCTTCTGGAATACTGTCCATAGTTCTGGTCATCCTATTATAGGAGGGATATCCTACATTCGAGAAGGTTTAGAAGAGATTTAGGTTAGAGTCCCAACAGTGTGGAAACAGGCCCTTCAGCCCAACAGGTCCACACCGACCCTCCAAAGACTAACCCACCCAGACCCATTCCCCGCCCCTATATTTACCCCTGAATAATGCACCTAACACTGTGGGCAATTTAGCATGGCCAATCACCTGACCTGCACATCTTTGGATTGTGGGCGGAAAGCAGAGCACCCAGAGGGAACCCACACAGACAGTGGCCAGAGGTGGGAATCGAGCCTGCTAACCACTGAGCCACCATGCCAGCCATTTACCAAGCTGTTGGAAAAGTTTGGGTTATAAAGATAGACTGGAAAGACTGGAACATTTTTTGCTGGTGTTTCAGAGGTTGAGAAGCGACATTATAGAGGTTTCTAAAATCATGAGGGGCATGAATAAGGTGAACAGCAAGGTCTTTTCCCGAGAGTGGGGGAGTTCAAAACTAGGGGGCATCTTATTAAGGTGATAAAAAGGACATGAGGGGCAATCTTTTTCCACAGAGTGTGATTCGTGTGCGGAATGAACTTCCAGAGAAAGTGGTGAATGCACCATTTAAAAACATTTAGATAAGGACATGAATAGAAAAGGTTTAGAGAAATATGCGCCAAATGGAGGTAGATGGAACTAGCTAAGTTTGGGGACATGATTGGATTGGAGGATGTGTTTCCATGCTGTATGGCCCTATGTGTAAGGTTATCTAATCTCTTTGTGACAGCCTTCAGTCTCACATGTTAATGGTTAGTGCCATGATGCGTCAAGTACTGTCGGTAGTAAGCAGAGTCTCCCACTGACCTTGCCACCTTAGCCAGATTTACTGCAGAGGAGGTCTGTGTGTTGTGAAATTAGTGCAAGATTCGCATTTTCTCTAGAAACAGAAACAAATTGCTGGAGAACATCAGCAGGTCTGGCAACACTGTGGGAAGAAAGCAGAGTTAAAAATTTGGAAGAAAGATCACCAATTTTAAGGGCATTTAAATGGTCTTTGGATAAACATATGGACGACAATGCAGTAGTGTAGGGTAGATGGGCTTCAGATTGGTTTCACAGGTCAGCGTAACATCGAGGGCCGAAGGGCCTGTACTGCGCTGTAATGTTCTGTGTTCTGTGTCACTGGACCTGAAACATTAACTCTGATTTCTCTCCACAGATGCTACCAGACCTACTAAATTTCTCCAGAAATTTCTGTTTTCCAACATTCGCTGTTCTTGTTTTTTTTTCCATTTTCTCTGGACTCTTCTCACAAGCACTGCTGCCTCACAGTGCCAGGGTCCCAGGTTTGATTCCAGCCTCAGGCGACTCTCTGTGTGGAGTTTGCACATTCTCCCCGTGTCTGCATGGGTTTCCTCTGGGTGCTCTGGTTTCCCACAGTCCAAAGATGCGCAGGTCAGGGTGAATTGGCCATGCTAAATTGCCCAGAGTCAAGATTAGAGTGGTGCTGGAAAAGCACAGCAGGTCAGGCAGCATCCGAGGAGCAGGAGAATCGACATTTCGACAAAAGCCCTTCATCAGGAATTCTGATTCCTGTGATTCCTGATGAAGGGCTTTTGCCCGAAACGTTGATTTTCCAGCTCCTCGGATGCTACCTGACCTGCTACGCTTTTCCAGCACCACTCTGATCTAAACTCTCTTCTCCAGCATCTGCAGTCCTCACTTTCGCTTAAATTGCCCATAGTGTCCAGGGACATGCAGGCTAGGTGGGTGGGAAGCTTCCAGAGGGTCAGTGTGGCCTTCATGAGTCAAACATAGGGATTCTCTAATTCTATGATTCTAAAAGCAGCTGAACTTTCCTTTTCTGCTCACTCTCCAAATGGCCTTCTGAAACAGTCAACTCTCCAGGTGACACAGCCATTAGTGACTATCAGAGCTGCCCGTGTCTATGTCCAACATTCATATCACACACACAGCAAACTTGTCTTGAAGCAGAATTATGGGCATCAGGCAATCACAACCCAGTGACCAGTTCACTGATCAATTGTTTTTTGGAGATATGTTTTCCATCCAATAATGTGGTCAAGCCAGTGCAGATATCATTGACTGAGCAGTGAGTGTATTCAAAGGATGGGTCAGGACCAGTGGGCTGGTTGACCTTGTCATGCAATATTAAACAGATTCAATGATTTTTAGAAACTCACAAACTGGAACAAAACTCATATTGAAGATGTAGGTCAGCAATGAAGAAATCCAACCCAAGGCCTTCCACAGAGAGAGCTCCAGGTAGCTATCTTGTAGACCACAGAGGGCACAGAATGGCAAAATATGAACACCAGAAATAAGGTGAGATTTGAAGAATCATACATGCACACACCTGTATCCTCCAAATGCATATTGAAATGAAACTTATTTTATGCATTAATATAAACTATAGATCCACCAACTAACAAGCAACATAAATGCCTTCGCCAGATATCAAATCTGCAAAGCATTGGAACACTCCATTCTGCACTTTTTCTGTCCTGTGATTGTACCAGGAGCACAAAGGATGGAAACTTCAGAGTAATCATTCCCTGTTCCATGCTGAACATAGATATATCACCTGCAAATGTTAGTGTGAATAACAAAAATTGTCTTGCTTTTATTCCTTCAAATCTAGCATTTCTTATTTTACATACACATATAGGTTTCAAACATTATAGTAAGAACATCAAAAACTAAACTATAATTTATGAAAACGTAATGTTGCATCTCGTGTCAGATTTAGTTCAAGTGCATTTTGGGTTAATTTAGACTGTCATAATTGTTAAAAATTAAAAGCATGTCTTGTGTTTTTACACATTCGCATTAAACCGCCTTTCATGTTCACATGCTTGCAACCCTTTAAAGGGAAAAGAAATGTCAATCCAATCGTATCCTCAAAGTAATAACCCAGAGCATCAAACTAAATCACAAGGAAGCCACTGCATACTGAAGTTAATGGCATGTCAGTGTTTAATCATTATGATAGAATTTCCAAGTTGTTACCTATGTTAATATTGTTGCTTTTTGGTATATTTCATAGTAAGCAGAGCAAAATATCGACAAAATAGAGAGAAATGTGCTAGAGCCCTCACTATCTTAAAAACTGGTTTGTATTTCAGTCTCTAGCTTTCCAATATAAAGCAAATGAATAGACCATTGTCCTCGTGGAGCTGTGCCTCAATAACTGCACATTTTCTGGGTCTGTGAGTTTTTACAATGAAATATCAAATTCAATCTATGTACATAATGCTCCAGTGACTGTCAGGAATGGAGTTAATATTGATTGCCTGCAATATAGATCACATCATTGCTGGAATAAATGATGGTTAACGAGTTTAATAGAATAACAGTAACACTGAAAGATAAAGCAAATCACAAAAACATTTGTTTGATGTGAATGTATGCTATTTGCACAAGTGCATTAGTTATCAACAAATGAATGTTAATACATTTAACACATTATTCTAAATATGTGGATTATGTCTATAAAACCATCAAGCTCTTGGATTACATTGTTGATGATATATTCCAGTTTATGTTATTTAATTGTAGCATTCAAATATCAGAATAACAATGCTAAGTAACAAAGAATTCTCCAACCTGTGATCCATCTGTGTAAATATATCTGACCAAATCTTGCCCTCTCCTGTTTCATTCTTTATCCACAATAAAATCTGAATCCCCCAACAATCTGTAAGACCGCATTGAATGTCAAACAGGGGGATAAATGCAGCACACAAAAGCCATGAAAAATGAAAGAAAAAGCTTTTCCATTTTCCAATTTCATAAAATAATTTCATAATTTGAGCAAATGCTTTTTTTTAATGCTTGGAACCAATTCACATTGAGGTAATATATTGTATTTTTGAAATTATATAGTCCCATTTAACTCAACGACGTTTTCATATCATAAAGTTGACAAGCCTATGGCACCAATTTATCGTTCTCATAGACTTAAATGAAGACTACATGGGGGTAAGAAGTCTTCTTTCTAGAAGGGTCAGGAGCCCCACATGGTATGTGCCTACCTGGTGCCAAGGTAAGGAACATCTCGAACCAGTTTGAAAAGACATTGGAAAGGTGGAGGGGAGGATCCAGTTGATGGTGTTCATGTTGGCACCGACAACATTGGCAAGAGTAGGCAAGAGGTCCAGATTCGGAAATATCAGGAATGAGGAACAAAATTGAAGAACTGGACCTCTTGGGTTATTATCTCTGGATTATTACCCAAACCATGTGCAAATTGGCACAGAGATAAGAAAATCAATCAATTAAACAGGTGGCTAAAGAATTCATGCAGGAAAGAGGGAACAATTTCATGGAACACTGGCATCAGTATTGAGACAGGAAGGAATTGGGACAGGCTCCCCCTGAATCAATCTGGGATTAGTGTGCAAGAGGAAAGGCTAAATGGATTGGTCACAAAGTAAATATGGAGGAGGGCTCCAGGGAAATCGATACGATTTCAAAATCAAGTAACAGGACAGAGAGGGAAGCAAGGTTACAGGAGCAGGTCAGAGGCTGGGAATCCTGTGGCAAGTAACTCCCCTCCTGGCTCCCCAGAGCCTCCCCACCATCTACAAGGCACAGCTCAGGAGTGTGAGGGAATACTCCCCACTTGCCCTGGAAAGGGGCAGCCCCAACAACTCTCAAGACATTTGACACCAACCAGGACAAGGCAGCCTGCTCAAGGGTTCTAATGAAGGGTCACTGCACCCGAAATGTTATCTCTGCTCTCTCACCATGGATTCTGCCAGATGTGCTGAGTTTCTGCAGCCATTTGTGCCTTTGTTGTTGATAGACGAGATTAATGGGCAAAACTGTGGCAGGTGGAACTCAATGTAAGCAACTGCGAGGTTTTCTGTTTTGAAACGAAACAATAGATCAGAGTACTTTCTAGATGGTTTGAAGTTAAACAGTGGATGTCCAACGAGATTTGGGGGTTTCAGGTGATAGGTCTTTAAATTGTCATGAACAGGTGCAAAAAATAATTAGGAAAGCATATATCACGAGAGCTGAAGTACAGAGGTCCAGGCATTATGCTGCAGTTATACAAAACAAAGGCTGGACCCCATTTGGAGCAGATCTGGGCACTGAACCTGAGGAAGGATAGATTGGCCTCGGAGGGAGTACAATGTAGGTTCATAAGAGTGATACCCTGACTTCAGGGGTTACATTATGAGGAGAGATTATACAGATTAGGTCTGTTTTCTATCGAATTTAGATGATTAAGGGATGGTCTGAACAAAGTCTTCAGGATATTAACAGGAAAGGACAGGGTAGACAAAGATAAACTATTTCCACTGGTTGGGATTCCAGGATGAGCAGCATTGTACGAGGATTGGGGCCAGGCCGTTCAGGAGAGATATTCAGAAACACTTCTACTCACAACGGATGGGAGAGGTTTGGAACTCTCTGGATCAGTTGTTAAATTTTAAATCTGAGATAGATCAATTTTTGTTAAGCAAAGGTATTAAGGGATATGGGTCAAAGATATATGGAGTGAGACCATCGATAAGCCATGATCTCATTGAATGGCAGAACAGATTTGAGGGATGAATGATCTCCTCCTGTTCGTATGTTCCTGAGATGAATAATACCTCAAGAACAATTTGAAGATTTTAAGTTAACAGTAACGATTTGAATGTCCTTTGTTACAAAAAGAAATTAGCAAATCTTTGATGTGGGCAGAAGGCAGTCCTGTATGTTTCTCTATGTTAAGAATATTGCTAAGCATGACTGAGACTATCACGGCTTTTAACAACTTAAAAGCCACTCAGAAAGTGCAATCAGTGCCATCAATTTGCTTTCCCTTGTGACAGTTCACATGGGATCTCTCAGGAAGCAACCATTCCCTGGCCTGATGTAGAGGTGCCAGTCTTGGACTGGGGTGGACAAAGTCAAAAGTCACATGACACCGGGATATAGTCATAGAGCTACAGAGACGTACAACACGAAAACAGACCCTTTGGCCCAACTCATCCATGCCAACCAAAAGTCGCTCCGAAAACTTGCCATTTCAAATAAACCTGTTGGACTATAACCGAGGATGGTATGATGTTTGATATTATTCCCTGGCCTAGGTGACAGTGCCATTGTCCTGCACCCCTCCTCCCCTTCTGGTGTCAGGCAGAGTCTTGGATGTGGGTCTTCCAAAAGCAGTCAGGTTCGGTTTAACCTGACAGAGAAATTCCCTGGACATTCTCAGGGCACCACAGTCATGATGGCCATACATAACAATGGGCTGAGAAGTGGCAGATGGAATTTAATTCAGATAAATGCGAGGTGCTGCATTTTGGGAAAGCAAATCTTAGCAGGACTTATGCACTTAATGGTAAGGTCCTAGGGAGTGTTGCGGAACAAAGAGACCTTGGAGTGCAGGTTCATAGCTTCTTGAAAGTGGAGTCATAGGTAGATAGGGTAGTGAAGGTGGCGTTTGGTATGCTTTCCTTAATTGGTCAGAATATTGAGTACAGGAGTTGGGAGGTCATGTTGCGGCTGTACAGGACATTGTTGGAATACTGCGTGCAATTCTGGTCTCCTTCCTATTGGAAAAATGTTGCAAAACTTGAAAGGGTTCAGAAAAGATTTATAAGGATGTTGCCAGGGTTGGAGGATCTGAGCTACAGGGAGAGGCTCAACAGGCTGGGACTGTTGCCCCTGGAGCGTCGGAGGCTGAGGGGTGACCTTATAGAGGTTTAGAAAATTATGAGGGGCATGGATAGGATAAATCGACAAAGTCTTTTCCCTGGGGTCGGGGAGTCCAGGACTAGAGGGCATAGGTTTAGGGTGAGAGGGGAAAGATATAAAAAAGACCTAAGGGACAACTTTTTCACGCAGAGGGTGGTACGTGTATGGAATGAGCTGCTAGAGGATATGGTGGAGGCATTTGGATGGGTATTTGAATAGGAAGGGTTTTGGAGGAATATGGGCCGGGTGCTGGCAGGTGGGACTAGGTTGGGTTGGGATATCTGGTCGGCATGGACAGGTTGGACCAAAGGGTCTATTTCCCTGCTGTACATCTCAATGACTCTGTAACGACCAGGAACATTTCAGCTCAAAGTAAAAGAAATACTGCACCACTGCACGGTTTCAGAATTTGTCTTTTTAATAGCAATACCATCAAAGTGATAATGAACCAAATGATGCCTTTGTCTCCACCAAAACTGATATGCTAATCCAGAACACTTATCCTGTCTCCGCTTTTCGGGACCAATATGGATGGAATACTGAGAAATGTATGGAAGGGGATGTGATTGTAGCAATGCTGGCATCATAACTAACAAAGATATTGGACATGGTTATCATTTATATGTATTAAGAATCTATTTATATTGTATTTAAAACATTTATCAATGTATCTGTTCAAATCAGTAGATATTTAAAATATATATTTCCCTTATACACTGTGTTGCTGGATTAAAAATTACACTCTATTGTCATTTCCATATAAATAGCAAACATTAACATGATTCAATGAAAGTGGATTTGCAAAAAAAATCAATTTAATTGAAAGCCAAAATAGCCCATCATAAATTGGTGACCTGGTGATTTAAATATCTTGGAATGGTTTCAAATTGCAATGGGGATAAGAGAGGAATTGATGTTGTTTGTGAAGTTAAAATATGCAAGAAATGACTCAGAGAAGGAATGTGTATATTTATTGAATCCATCGCTGACATGATTTGCATTCACATCATGGCTTTACTGTGCGCACTAAACACTTGCTTGATAACCTGTTTGCTTGAATATATTTTCTTTAAAATTTAAACAAAGGTAGCAGAATAGAAAAGAAATCTCTAGTTTTTTTAGCTTGCTGTTGGAAATATTTATATTTCATCGGATCTGTATGTAACTTGCAGAGAAATTGCAGAAAACACATTTGATTTTAGTTGTATTGCTACATATATACTAGGAGCAGATTAAAGGTTAAAACAATGCAGAATGGCTTTGGATTACAGTGTGCTACAGGCATTGATTCTTAACATTGTTTGGTGGGTCAAGTCACTAGTTTGACTGAGCTAGGACACCACTTGGGCCTTATCTATCTGTTCCATGCTAGCCTGCATCAATCTCCGAACAAATGAGTTGGATTTACACATGGATATAGAGACAGTATCATATGGCCTATCCATAATGTTGCTTGATCTCCTACATTCCAGGTCAGACCAACATGGTCAAAATCTTGCCCAGATTTCCTGCCACCAACCAGACAAATAACCCCCTTTCCCATCCCCCAATTCCCTTCCCAGCCCCTCCCCCTCCCTCCACCCCTCCCAGCCACCAACCGGATTCCTTCCTCCCATTGACTAACCAGGTCGTACCCTCTACCTGTCTTCACCTATCCCCACTTCAACATCCTGCCCCCACTACCCCCTTTATGTGCAGCTCCCCCCCCCCCCCCACATCCACCCCCTGTCCTGAAGAAGGGTTACACCCCAAATGTTGACGTCTCCATCTCCTGATGCTGCCTACCTTGCTGTGTTCTTCCAGCCTCCTGCCTGTCCCTCCTGATGCTGCCTGCCTTGCTGTGTTCCCCCAGCCTCCTGCCTGTTTCTCCTGATGCTGCCTGCCTTGCTGTGTTCCCCCAGCCTCCTGCCTGTCCCACCTGATGCTGCCTGCCTTGCTGTATTCTCCCAGCGTCCTGCCTGTCTACTTCAGATTTCTACAGTGCAGGATGAGTTTCTATACATATATTCAACTTGGAAGGTTGATGGTTTGGGTTTGTGACTGTACGGTCCAAGGAATGGAGTTGGAGCTGAGTCAGAGTGGATTACGATGATGGTCACATGCATGGACCAAAGATCGCTCCACAACCCTAGGTCTCACAGCCTTGCCAGGACAACTCATCAGCCAGTATAGAGACCTCTGCACTACCAACCATGCCAGCTCCTAAAGCCTTGCCAAAACTTTCCTACGCGCTCTCTATTGATCTGACCAACAGACCCTCTTCCTTCCCCTTCCCTCCCTGTGCATAATAGAATTTACCCCTCAACCCTGATCTCAAGGTCTGGCCAGCACCCTCTCCTCCTATCAGCACTTTCTCATCCAAGTCCCAAGATTTTGGCAATATCCCGGATGGTAAAATGTTCCATGTTTCTTCCTCCAGAGTTAGTCACCATGATGTAAATGATGTAAATCTCTCTTACATTTCAACTACAACCAGAGAGACAAAGCCATTTATTTTGTAATGTATTGCATCGTCATTCTGAATGCATGGATCTTGTGACAGTTCAAACACATTCTACCAAAACTAATTACAATGTTTTCCAGCTTTGGTTCACTTCAAGAAAATTTGGAACCTCCCTACACATGTCCAATCATCCTGAGGTTATCAGACCCTGGCTCCTGAAGGCCTTAGGATAACAAAAGGGTCAGTCTTTGTAGAATGTAGGCTGACCAGAAAACCAAGGGGCTGTGCAACGGGCACCAGTTATTCTGTTGTTTGGTGTGGTTGTCCATTGGCTTGAATGATTAAGATTACTGACCAACACAACACAGACTGCCAGCAGTTCCAGGGCCAGGTATATGAACAGGTGCCTACAAGGTGGGGGGGATGGAAGGGTGGGAGTAGATCAAGATATTGTCTGAGCTGCCTGATGCCTCAGACTTGGAAAGGCTTTGAGGAAGGCAGACAGAAGACTGCGGCCAGCAAACCGTCAGTGATGAATATTCTACCAACTTGGCTACAGGGGTCTAACACTTCTGTAACGTATTCCCAGACATTTGGCAGTTTTCAGGCATTTCTGTCAGAGGTTACTCACCAAATGTTGCATTCCTCCTACAAACACTGCCACATCCACAGGGACTCCATTTCAAGCACTGAATCATTCTCAAAGATCTCTCAATTCCAAGAACAAATGTCATTTCCCAAAAGGAAAATAATGTTCTCTTGGTAGGAAAACATTTAATTAACAAACAACAATAGAAATTATTTGCCAGTAGATCTACAAATAAAGAGAAATACAATAAAAATATAGAATGTAGAATTCCCAAGGTATTTTGCACACCTCCACAAACCCAGAGATGCAGAAAGAGAACATAAATTGCAGAAAATGGGTGGCCCCACTATAGGATCACTCGTTGTTCCCTCCACATTGCATTTTTGTTTCACCTTAATGTTAGGAATACAAGAACATTAACACAGGAGGAGGTCACTCAGTCTCTCTTTAATACGCTTCCCTATTTAATTACAATGTAACTGATCTGCACCTCATTCCATTTTCTTGTCTTTGCTAACATCCCTTTACAAACAAAAATCTATTCCAGTTTTAAAGATTCTAGTTGCCCCCTGCACCCCAGCATGTTGAAAGAAGTTTAGGTTTCTAACATCTTTTCTATGAAGGAATCCCTCCAAATTTTGCTCCTGGTCTCGATCTAATTTTAAGGTTATATGCTATTGTCTTGTTCCTCAAGTTCCACGAGGAAAGGTTTATCAAAGACCTACCAAGATTATATTATTATATCATTCTCAAAATAAGATGGCTGCCTGAGTAGGGCATTAGAGGCATAATTTACATTGGTGTACGCGAGAATGAGAGGAATACCTTTGTAAGTAATGTAAGGGAGTTTAGGAGTTGTGTTCATCTTGGGATGGTGTTTCTAGGGAATAGCTACCCTCCTCCTTTTGGGGTATAAGAAATGGTTCATAGATTTCATGTTGGAATGCTCTGGGAATCCGACTCTTGTTGGTAACCTACATTTGTACTTGCCTGAGTAAAAGAGGAGATTTGTGGTGACTCTCACACACAGAACTTTGATCTCGTTTATGTTGAAAGTGAAGTAACTGTCTCATGTGGTTGGTTTTCTTCCAGTACCTCAAGCTGCCAATAGGTAATCTAAATATCACAAGGATGTCTTCTTAAATCAGACTTCTGCAGATATTTCATACTCCCTCAATTCTGAGTCTTTCTGATTAACAAACAGGGCAGGTGCTGTTGTCCCTGGGCCTGCTGGGGCCATTGGGAATTGTCTTGATGCCAGTTACACGAGATGGTCAGAGGGCTGTGGGAGAGAGGGCAAGTGCGTAGCTTCCTGATCTGAGTATTTCCATTGAAAGGTCAGTTTCTTACTTACTATGAAGTATCTGATAAAGTGTTCAGATGAATCCTGTGCCTGCCTGGTTTCTGGTTTTGTGTAGTTTGTTTTGCAGGAAATTTAAATCAACGTCTGGAGGCAGCTGGCCAAGTCATAATGACCTCAGAAATGTCTGTATATATTTTTACATTCATGCTCCTACCACATGTAATGTTAGCAGAGCTTCAAGTGATCACATTGAAAACGTTGAGTGGTTTGGCATTGACTAATCTTCATACACGTATACACGTACTTAATGGATAAACTGACTGAGTGGAAATATATTGATGGAAATTTTTGTCTTCATGAGTGCATGCTCTTGACTTACAGAAGTGTGCATGTGTCTCATCACAATAGTTTCTACTCAACCTGTTCAGAGATGTCATTATAAACTTCTAGACCAAGTTGGGACTTGAACTCACATCTAAGCCTTCTGGCTTAGATGTAAAGACACTACCATTGCACTACAAGAACCCCTAAAATAGGTATTATCTTCACAAGTTAGAATATTCTTAAGTGTTGGCAACACACTAGGCTCTCCAGTGCAAGGTTCCCATCCTAAACTGATTCCACTTACCTGTGTTTGGCCCACACCTCTTCAAATCTTTCCTATTTATTACATGTCTTTCAAATGTTGTAACTGTACTTGCATCTACCACAACCTCTGGCAATTCATTCCACACATAAACCACCCTCTATGTAAAAAGGATTGACCTTCATGTCCTTTTTAAATCTTCCTCCTCTCACCTGAATAATATGCCCCCTAGTTCTAAATTCCCCAACCCCAGGGAAAGAAAACCTTTGCTATTCACCTCATCTATGCTGTAATGATGTTATAAACCTCTAGAAGGTCACCTCTCAGCCTCCAATGCTCCAGGAAAAGAAGTCCCAGCTTATTGAACCTTTTATCCCAAACCTTCATGTCCTGACAACATCCTGGTAAATCCTCTTGTTCTGCACCATCTCAAGTTTCACAATATCCTTCCTTTAGAAGGGTGACCAGAATTATATACAATATTCTAGAAATGGTCTCACCAATGTCCTGCCCAGCCCCAGGTGAGATCCCAACTCTGACACTCAATGTTCTCACCAATGAAGGCAAATATGCTCAACGTGTTCTTCATCGTCCTGTGATTCCACTTTTGAGAAACAATGCACCACATTCAGCATCACATCCCAGGGCCTGACCATTTATTCTATAAATCCTGCCCTGATTTGCCCTACCAAAATGCAACACCTCATATTTATCTAAATTAAACTCCATCTGCCACTCCTTGGCCCATTGGCCCACCTGATCAAGCTCCTTTTGTACTCTGAGATAAACTTATTTTGGTGTCATCTGCAAATTTACTAACAATGCATCCTATAGTCACATCCAAATCATTTTTATAAATGAGAAAGCATAGAGGACCAAGCATTGATCCTTGTGGCACTCCACTGGTCACAGGCCTCCAAAACAAAACACAATCTTGGATCACCACTCTCTGTCTGTTACCTTCAGTTGGCTAGCTCCCCCTTGATTCTATATGATCTAACCTTGCTAACCAGTTTATCAGACAGAATCTTATTGAATGTCCATATTGGTAAAGTCTACTGTTGTTGATGGTCATGAAGAAATTGTACCTCTGAAATAGTTTGCATATGTTTAGTTATCTATGGTAGCCAACTTAAATGGAATTGAAGGAACAGAATAAGGCCAGTTAGCTCAGATGTGCTGAGCTCAGACAGCATGGGTTCCATGTCGATTAGGGCTAAGGTAGTTTTTACAGTTTGTACATTTTCTATTGGCCCCTGTAGGATATTCTGGAAAGACTTTGAGTGTTGGAGATTTGTGGAGAGGAATGATTAGCAACCATCATATAACTGAGGACAAACATGAAGAAATTGCTTTTCCGTATGTTCGTAACATGCAATCTGGCCTTTGTCCCAAGTTCCAACTTGTTTCTTTGAATTTACTCTTTCAGTGGTGTTTATAAGACATCATTTTAATGCCAGACCGAGCTGCCAAGTGAAGATTGATTCTGAGCTGACGGAACATCACAAATTGTTGTGTATAAATTGTAGTCTTGTTGGAGTACATGGGCAGAATAGAAATAGGAAACAATACATTTATAATGTGCACTTGGTAACAGGAAAGCATCCATTTTGCAACATATACAATATTATCGATGAACTGACTGACAACAATAAAAATGAACTGTTTAAGGTTTCAGAACTGATACAAATGTTTTCTTTACAATCATAGAACTCAAGATAAATCTTCATTAAACAAAAATACAGGGCAACTGAGATAAACAACATTCCAGACATGAGGGCTGGAACGCTGTGCAGTGAAATTGTTGAAGAGATTTGGCATCAATCATTTAATCTTAGAGCATTTCCAGGGGTCTCTCATATTGTTTTCACTACTCATTTCATCTCTTCTAATATTGTAAACTTACATTTGTTTATTTATTAAAACATAGAACAAAGGAGCAGGAGGAGGCCACTCAGCCCTTAGAGTCTGCTCCACCATTCAATAGGATCATGGTTGATCATCGAGCTCAGCTCGGTCCCCTGTTCCCACTTTCTCCCCACACCCTTTAATCACTTTAGCACAAGACTCCTTCCTGAAAACAACCAATGTTTTGGCCTCAATTACTTTCTGTGGTAGAGAATTCCACAAGCTCCCTACTCTCTGGGTGAAGACATTTCTCCACAGCTCAGTCTGAAATGGCCTACCTTATCCTTAGACTGTAACCTCGAGTTCTGGACTCCCAGTCATCACAAATATCCTTCCTGCATTTAACCAATCGAGCCCTGTTGAGTGTCATTATTTTTCTGAGACTCACCCCTCATTCTTGTAAAATCCAGTGAATATAATCCCAACTCCTAACATCAGTCCTGTCATCCCAGGAATCAGTCTGATATATCTTCGCTGCACTCCCTCCATCACCCGAACATCCTTCCTCAGACATGGAGACTGAAACTGCGCACAATACTCTGGGTGTGGACTCACCTGGGCTCCTGTGCAATTGCTACAACACATCCCTGCTCCTGTACTCAAATCCGCTTGCAATGAAAGCCAACACACCATTTGCCTTCTTCACCATCTGTTGCACTTGCACACTTACTTTCAGGGACTAGAATATGAAGACACAAGGTCTTGTATCTCTCCTTTCCCAATCTATTCAAATAATAATCTACCTTTCTGTTTTTACTGCTGGGGGGAGAACTCCTCTATTGTCCACACAAACTGTATCTGCTGTGCATGGACTCACTCACACTCAACTGATCCAAACCACACTACAACATCACTGCATCCTCCTCATAGCTCACCCTCCCACCCAGCTTACTGTTCTCTCAAGCCTGGAGATGTCATGTCTAAACCTTTAATATATTGTAAATAGTTGGAATCCAAGCACTGATCTCTGGAGTGCTCCACTCTGTATCCATGTCAGTACACTATTCCCCCAAACCCATGCACTCTACTTTTTCACACTATTCTCTTAGGTGGGACTTCACCAAAAGCTTTCTGAAAATCCAAGCAAACCACATCCACCAGCTCCCCCATATCAACTCTCTGACTTACATACTCAAAAAACTCTCGTAGATTTGTTAACCATGATTTCTCTTCCATAAATCCATGCTGACTCTGTCCGGTCCTGTCACTGTTTTCCAAATGCTCTGCTACTAATTCTTTTGTAATGGCTCTAGCGTTTCCTCAGGCTAGAGGCTGACCGGTCTATAATTCATGGTTCACTTCCCACCTCTTTTTTAAAACAGTTCCAACCTGTAGGAAATGTTCTAGAGCCTGCAGGAACTGTTCTAGAGCCTGCAGAATCTTGGAAGATGAACCAATGCATTGACTATTTCTAGGATCACTTCCTTAAGTATCTGGAACATATAGTATTAGTCCCTCAGGCTTTATAAGCATTTAATCCCATCAACTTCCCCAAAACCACTTCCCTACGAATACTGACTTCCTCCCACTCACTTTAATTCCATGTTCTCCAATATTTTTGAGACATTATTTGTGTCCTCCTTCATGAAGACAGAACCAAAATGTCGATTGAATCAGGGTGCTATCTCTCTGTTCCACACTTCAGTTTCCCTTGTTTCTGACTGTGAGGAACCGATTTCCCTTCATTTGCCTATTGTAGCTATTACAATCAAACTTACTCGTGTTCTGTATTTTCCCCTTTCTTAATCAACCCCTTTGCCCCTATTGCTGAAATCTAAACTGCTCCCAATCCTCAAGTCTTATTGGTTTTAGTTTCGATACAAATGGGAAATGCTTTCCCCAGCTATTCCAAGCCGGAAGTGGTTTATTGTATGCTAACAAGCCTTATTAGTACATGTCTGATACTGTGCAGCTTCACAAATAATGTATCAATCGAGTAATTTGACACGTCATTGTACAAAAACAGATCGATCAGCTGCTCTATTTTTAGTTTGTGTTGTGGGTGTAGAACATCAGATCAGAAGATAGAAGAGAAATCAGATTGTTGTCCACTGTTCCATCACAAGCAGATAAGAATACATCTGCGTTTTGAGCAAGGTATTGAAATCAAAAACAAAGCTTTCAGTGAAATGAATGCAGAGGTAGGACAATGCACAGGTGGAATGTTAAGGGTCTTAGTTTCCCCTCCCAGACACACAGACTCTCTCTCTCACACACAAACACACACACACTCTCTCTCTCTCTCTCGCACACACACGCACATACTCTGTCGCGCGCACACACACTCTCTCACGCACACACACACTCTCTCACACATACAAACACAAACACACTCTCTCTCACACACACACAGACACACACAAACACACATACACTCTCTCACACACACACAAACACACACACACAAACACACTCTCTCTCACACACACACAGACACACACAAACACACATACACTCTCTCACACACACAAACATACACACACAAACGCACATGCACGCACACACAGACACACAAACACGCATGCACTCTCACACACACACAAGCACACACACACACAAATACACAGACACTCTCTCTCACACACACTCACAAACACACACAGACACATACACAAACACACACGCACACACAGACACTCACACACACAAACACACACACAAACACACGCAGACACATGTACACACAGGCACACACACACTCTCTCTCACACACAGACACATACACACAAACACACACACTCTCTCTCTCACACTCAAACACACACATACACAGACACATACACACAAATACACATGCACACAGAGACACACACAGACACACACACAGAAACACTCATGCACGCACGCACACACACACACAAACACCCCATACACACACTCACACACCCCATACACACTCACACACATACCATACACACACACACCATTACACACACCTATACACACACACCATATACACACTCACACATGCACTCACACACCTCATACACACACTCACATACATACATCCACACACACACTCACACACATCCATACATACACACACTTACACCCCTACACACACCTACACACACACCATATACACACACACCATGTACACACTCACACACACACTCCATACACACACACTCACACACACCGCATAAACATCCACACACACCCATACATACACTTGCACACACACCCCACACACACACCTATACACACCCCATACACACTCACACACACCCTTACACATACATACACACACCTATACACACACATTACATACATACTCACACTTCATACACACACTCACATACACACACACCCCATACACACACATATACACCCCTACACACACCTACACACATCTATGCACACACACACTATATACACACACTCACACACACACACTCCATATGCACACACACACTCACACACACCCCATACACACCCACACACACCCCATACACACCCATACACACACACACACCCGCACACATCACATATACACACTCGCACACACTCCACATGCACACACACTCACACACAGCATACACACACTCACACATACCCCATACACACCCACACACACCCCATACACACCCACACACACCCCATAAACACACTTGCATACACTCACACACACCATGCACACACACTTACACACATCATACACACCCCATACACACTCACACATACCCCATACACATCCATACACACACCATATAAACAGTCACACACACCCCATACACACATTCACACACTCACACCACACACACCCAATACACACACACTCACACACCCCACACATATATTCACACAACCAGACACACACCTCTAAACACACCTTTCCCAATGGTGAGGGGGAATATGTTGGTAACAATGGCCTCTGCTGCTTCAGAGTCAGAGTCCCCAACGCCAAGAAATCAGACTTCAAACCTTCAGAGAAAGGAATCCTGGGAAAAACACGCTGGTGACCTGGAAGATTTCAAGATAAACAAATTCTGCTGATTGCTTATGATTGAGAACACCAGAAATCTGTGGTTCCCATTCAGTACTGAAGGATATTCCAGGAGTGACACCAAGGGCATTTCAGACCTGATAGAAAATGTGCAGGAGCAGGAAGACATCTGCAGGACCGAGAGAAGGGTGGCATTGTGAAGTGGTGATCTACAGAGAGATTCCAAATTCAAGTGGAGCTGGTCAACCAACCAAACGTCTCAGATGCCACATAGTAATGCCTACCTTGTACATCAAGGGAAACCTTAGAGACCAGACTGTGGTGCTGGAAAAGCACAGCAGGTCAGGTAGCATCCGAGGAGCAGGAGAATCAACGTTTCGGACAAGGGCCCATCATCAGGAAACCTTAGCGAACCCTACAATTCCAGCCTTCAGGGCAGTATATTTAAAACGTAATAACAGCACAATTGGGGGGGTGGGGGGGATGAGTACAGAAACAAGCAAAGCTGGAGAAGAGTGTGAGAGAAACCTTGTATCACCTGGGAGCACGGTACCAAGGAGATTGGTGACTAACAGAAAAGCACTGGGCAACTTAAAGACGTACATATGTTCTGATCTAACAATGAACCCATAAGAGCAGCTAAAGGCACCATTATCTTACCAGACCATGGGGCTGCTCTTTCATTACAGAGAGACAACTGGCAGTGGTTTAACCTGAGGGCCACCACACCTCATGTGAGGAAAGAACTTGAGAAGGTGAGTCCTTCATGGTAACCACAGTCAGTGCAGGAATTGATCATAAACACTGTACATCCTGATACATTGTGATACAACCGGCCAGCCAACTGAGCTAGCCTGTCCCTCAACAGGAGAGGTATACACCATTCAATATGGTCACAGCTGATCACCCAACTCAGCCCCCTGTTCCTGCTTTCCCCCCCAATACCTTTCGAGCTATTATTCAGTAAAACCTCCACGACAAAAACAGAGCATGAAAACCGTGCTGATACAGCAGAGAAATGCCATTACACTGGAATAACAAAAACTTAAAACAGGATAAACTACCTAATTAAAGCAGGAAACCTCAGAAATAGCAATGCCAAGAAGATTTAATTTCAGAAATGGATCAGATAGAACAAAATATTGGACATACTAGAGAAGACAATTCATGAGGTACAGAACATCTTTTAAACTGGGGACTAAGACAGAAATTGAGCAAGTAAATCTATATCTGAACACAACTGGGGACTATATAAACGATATTATTGTTCATCAGGGGATAGATAAAACATCAAACAGATACAAAGAAATAGTGAAAGCCTTTGCTGATTATTTGAATCTCAGAACCATTAAAATTCTAAGCAGGGTAAGATTAATAAAAGAGTGAAACATTAGGTGATTCTCCAGTTGGCCTTCCCAGGCTTGTGTGGAGATGTAGTGATGGTGATCGGGTTGTTGGAGGCAGTTCTGAACTTTAACCTAAACCTTTGTTCTTTACCTTGGAGTTCAGTCCAGACAAATGTGAGATGACGCATTTTGGAAGTTGCAATTCAAGAGTGAACTGTACAGTAAATGGAAAAGTCCTGGGGAAGATTGATGTACAGAGAAATCTGGGTGCTCAGGTCCATTGTTCCCTGAAGGTGGCAACGCAGGTCGATAGAGTGGTCAAAACGGCATACAGCATGCTTTCCTTCATCGAACAGGGTATTGAGTACAAGAGTTGGCAGGTCATGTTACAGTTGTACAGGACTCTGGTTTGGCCATGTTTGGAATACTGCATACAGTTCTGGTCACCACATTCCCAAAAGGATGTGGATGCTTTGGAGAGGGTGCAGAGGAGGTTCATTGGGATGTTGCCTGGAGAGTGCTCGCTATGAGGATAGGTTGAGTAGATTAGGATTATTTTCATCGGAAAGAGGGAGGTTGAGGGGGAACCTGATTGAAGCCGACAAAACCATGAGAGGGTGGACAGCAAGAAACTTTTCCCCCAGAGTCGGGGACTCAATTACTAGGGGTCACGAGTTCCAAGAGAGAGGGAAAAAGTTTCGGGGAGATAAACGTGGAAAGGTCTTTACATAGAGGGTGGTAGGGGCCTGGAACACATTGTCAGCGGAGGTGGTAGAGACGGGAACAATAGAATCATTGAAGATGTATCTAGACAGATACATGAATGGGCAGGGAGCAGAGGGATACAGACCCTTAGGAAATAGGTGGCAGGTTTAGACAGAGGATCTGGACCGGCGCAGGCTTGGAGGGCTGAAAGGTAAAAGGTTCTTTGTTCTTTATAGCAATGCACCAGGTTGTTAGTTTCTCAGCGTTGGCCTGAAGAGCATCACTTCATGGCCACAGAGAAGGTTCCCTGGATGAAGATCAGAGTTCAGAGCCAACTGCATCATGGGTAGGTGAGAGGAACAAGATTATACACAGCATTGGGTCATTTGGACACTTCAGGCCCCCCTTGTGCAACCTGCCTATTTTATCATGGTGTCAAAGTCCAAACCCCAAGCCGTCACTGAGTTGATCAGCAATGTCAGTAACAGAGGGAGTGCAGCATACCCTGAACATCCAAATCCCCCCTCCCACAGGCTTCACCCTCCCCCAGATCCCCACCCAAGCCATCAACCTCACCCTGCTCCTGCCCACCTTTCCCTTGCAGTCCCTGAGCTGGAGTCAGGGAACTGTGTACCAATGGAGATTTGGCTGGAAACCAAGGTAACTGATTGGCTGTGAAATGGTGACCAATTATTGATGACAAAGCTATCCTGCCTGCCAACAGATATGTGATTGGTTTCCAGGGAACAGGCCAGCTTGGGGGTGATGAATATTTGGGTCAGAAACCAATCAGAGGTCTGGAAGAGAAGAATAAATTTTTGCTCTATAGTAAAAAGCAACTCAAGCCTGAAGAAAGCAAGTTTATTTCCCCTCATCAGTTGCTGTAATTAATGATTTATGATAATTGACCTTAATGAGTGAGAACCAGTCACCCTGTGCCTCCTTCAAATAAGAGGAAGTATCGGCAGAAGGAAGATTGAGCTGCAGCATCTGCCAGCACAAGGATCATCTCTCAGTCCCTGTAGATGGGGACAATGGAACTGTGTGTGTGTGAGAGAGAGAGAGCGAGAGAGAGAGAGAGAGAGGGAGAGAGAGAGGGAGAGAGAGAGAGAGAGAGATGGGAAGTTTTATAAGTCAATTAGAGTTCATAATTGTTTATCTGTAGGTAGAATCTATTTATTTAGAATAAATAGTAATTCTTGTTAAGCACAGAAACTAGGCTGTGCTTTCTGTTAACCTGGGTCTAAAGGACATATAAATGGGGCATTCCACAGATTTGTAAAAGTCGTTATCTTCTATGCTACCTTCAGGAATAGTACAGTGAGGAATGACAGTGCAGATCGGCACAGAGTGAGTGTGTCCTCAGGGAGGAGGGGAGAAGCCCTGAGATGCAATCTGGTCCAGTCCTGTGAGCTGTGTGTCTGTCTGTGTGCACAAAGTGTCCCTCCTGAAACCTTCCAATGAGAATTACTGGGCAACCTACAATTCACATCAGAGTGTACTTCCAGTGTATCGGAGAGTTACAATGATGGTCCTAAGGTGTTGGCAGATGCCGGATGCCAATCGCCATGAAGGAAGGGTGCATGTATAGATAGTGCTGATTAGGTGGTGCCATGCACTATAGCGTGGTCACGTGTAACATGGAGGTCATACTGAGCCATGAATTGAATCTAGGACCTGAGGGGATCTACCTCAGAATGCTGAGGGACGCAGATGAGGAAATTGCGAGGGCCTTGTATGAAATCTTTGTATCTTCTTTCGCCACAGGAGAGGTCCCAAATGGAGAACAGCCAATGTCAAATCTTTATTTAAGAAAGACAGCAGGGATAATCCAGGAAATTACAGGCCAGTGAGCCTTACACCGGTGGTAGAGAAATTATTGGAGAAGTTTCTTAAAGGCAGGTTTTACTCGTAGTGGGGAAAATATCGCTATTTTAAAGATAGGCAGCATGGCTTTGTGCAGGGAAGGACACGTCACACAAACGTTTTGAGGTGTTTTTTGAGGAAGTGACAAAGATGATTGATGAGGGCAGGGTGGTAGATGTTGCCTTTATAGGCTTTAGCAAGGCCTTTGACAAGGTCCCTCATGGCAGGCTGATACAAAAGGTGAAGTCACACAGGATCCACAGTGAGCTGGTAAGATGGAGACAGAAACTGGCTTCGTCATAGAAGACAGAGAGTAGCAGGGGAAGGGTGTATTTCTGACTGGAGATCTGTGCCCAGTGGGTGTTCCTCAGGGATCAGTGCTGGGGCCCCTGTTGTTTGTGATATACAGAGATGGTTTGGAGGAGAATGTGAGTGGACTAATTAGTAAGTTTGTGGATGACACAAAGATTGGAGGAGCTGTGGATAGTGGGGAGGATAGCTAGAGAATACAGCTGAAAATGTGTTGCTGGAAAAGCGCAGCAGGTCAGGAATCCTGAAGAAGGGCTCATGCCCGAAACGTCGATTCTCCTGCTCCTTGGATGCTGCCTGACCTGCTGCGCTTTTCCAGCAACACATTTTCAGCTCTGATCTCCAGCATCTGTAGTCCTCACTTTCTCCTCCAGCTAGGGAATACAGCAGGATATGGGCATGACGAAGATTTGAGTGGAGAAAAGGCAGGGGGAGTTTAATCCAGAGAAATGTGAAGTGATGCATGAGGGAAGTATACAGTAAATGGCAAAGTCATCAATATACAGAGGGATGTAGGTGTACACGTCCAATATACAGAGGGATGTAGGTGTACACGTCCAATATACAGAGGGATGTAGGTGTACACGTCCAATATACAGAGGGATGTAGGTGTACACGTCCAATATACAGAGGGATGTAGGTGTACACGTCCATAATTCCCTGAAAGGAGCAACACAGGTGGATAAGATGGTCTGGATGGTCTGGATGGTCTGGATGGTATATGGCAGGCTTACCTTCATCGGTCAGGGCATAGAGTATTAAAAACTGGCAAGCCATGTTGCAGCTGTATAGAACTTCAGTTCAGCCTCATTTGGAATATTGTTGTACAGTTCTGGTCACACACTATCCGAAGGATGTGGAGGCTCTGCAGAAATGATTTACCAAGATATTATCCAGTTTAGAGGGTGTTATCCTGATTTGGAGGAGAGATGAGAAAAACATGGCTTGTTTTCACTTGAACGTCAAAGGGGGCAACTAGTTCATAAAATGATGAGAGGCACTGGGATAGAGTGAATAGGCAAGAGTCTTTATCCCCGTTCTCCCACCACCTGACACCAGGGTAGAAATGTCAATTACTAGGGGCCACAGGTTTAAGGTTAAAGGAGGTGAATTTAAAGGAGATGCGAGAGGCAGGTTTTTTACACAGAGGGTGGTAAGTGCCTGGAATGCGCTGCCAGAGGGGGATACAATAGCAACATTTACAAAGCATCTTGACAGAGACATGAATAGGTGAGAATAGAGGGATATGGTCCGTGTAGAGGTAAAAGATTTTTAGTTTTGAAAGGCATTATGTGTCAGCACAGCCTTGGTGGGCCGAAGGGCCTGTTCCAGTGCTGTACAGGTCTTTATACTTTGTGGGTACCTGCCCTGAATTCCATGCTGAGTTTTCTTGATGTCTAGTATGTTGACAAGTTTGGTAAATTAGAAAGCTGACTATTGATTAGGTACATAGGGCCATTACACAAGCAAAAACAAACCTCACCCTGAACAAGGTGCTCTGAAGAATGATTACTAGACATGAAAAGTTAACTCTGCTTTCTCTCTACAGACTCGACAGGAATCCTGATGAAGAGCTTTTGCCCAAAATGTTGACTCTCCTGCTCCTCGGATGCCGCCTGACCTGCTGTGCTTTTCCAGCGCCACACTCGCGGCCCTAATCTCCAGCATCTGCAGTACTCACTGTCACCTTTCTCTCTACAGAGGCTGCCAGACCTACTGAGCTTTTCCAGCAATTTCTGTTTTTGTGTCAGATTTCAAGCGTCCACAGTCTTTTTGTTTTTTCTTGTTTCTTTGTCGAATGACCCTTAATTGGCAACTCACTGACGCCAAATGGGAAACTCAGGGCTCCACTTCTGACAAGGATAAAGGATCATACAAGGTGCTCCTGGCTTCATGTTGGGCCTCACTAAACTGCTCATCCCATTCAGCCGCATGTCTCTTCATAGCCACCTCACTCAGAGCCCTGTTAGATTCCAACCAAAGTTTTCCAAGGGAAAACCATTGACATAGTCCCACAATTTTATGTGAAAGAACATGTCAATAAATTCAATTTAGAAATGGGAACACATGTGACAATATTATCAGACAGTGCTTACAGCTGACAGGTGTTGAACTGTATGGTCCAAAGGCAACTGAACTTAACAATCTCCAACATAAGGGATAACAAATAGTAGAAAACCTATATGTACTTCATAACTGGAAGGGTCTTGACCACAATTTGAGACAAAATATGGAAGAGGCTAAGCAACAGAAACTAAAACATTCCCTTGAAAAATGATATCCCAATTTGTTCAGAGAGTTAGGAAGCAAGGTGTTCAATGTTTCTGTCTCTACGCACCCAGAAAGATACTCCAGGCTTAAGTGAAACAAGCTGAGAAGCAACTTATAGAAATAGCGTGAATGAGAATTATCTCCTTGGTCAGAAAAGCAGCAGAGTGGTGTTTGAGTATTGTTAATCATAACGAATCTTAATGGTGGTATTTATGTTCATAGTGACCTTGCATATCTCAACCAGATCTCATCCTATGTTCATTGTTGATCCAAAATACTGCCGAAACTAAAATACCTGTGAGAGCAGGGAGCAGCCTCAATACAATAAAAGCAAGATGTACATCTTGCAAAGTCTTCCACAATAACAATACAAAAGGTTAAACATCCTCCAGTTCAGAGGAGGACTATAAACCACAGAGCCATCAGAAAGACAGTCCAAATCAACAACCTTACCATCTGACATAACAGCCAATTCTGAAGGGAGCATATTGAATGGTGAAACTGAATTGGCGACATCAAAGACCTGGGGATTGGGAACATATTAAATGTAAGATTATAAAATACAATGTAAAAAAATAATTGCATGATAACTGTAATGTAGATCTTGGAAGTGCAAGTGTCAGTGTTAAATCACCATAGCATACAGAACTCAATTTCTTCCCCATGATATTTAAGTATTTTAATATTCTGTGCAGATTTTAATTTGTTGTAGAAAAAAATCTATTTTTCAAAAGGTTGTTGCTGAATAGGAAACAGATTGGCACAACTATAGAAATCCTCAAATAAATCAGACTCATGAATATTTTGTGCTTAAAGTGCTTATAGTCTCCTTGTTGAACAACTGCTTCCTCTGGATCAGGACCAGTCTTTCTACAGAACAACTGCTGCTTGCAAACCGAGTTGCTGCTCTGGTATAACAAACACTGCACACATAGAAACTTGCAGAGCTCTTCCAATAGTAAATATTCAGTAGGAGGTACAAGAGCTGGATTGGAATCAATTTTAATTTAAGTTTTCAGCACAGTGGCACATATATTTCACATCCTTGTACATTTCATCCTTAAAAAGAGTCATTTACTTTCTCTCTAAAACACAATAGTTATAATGAAATTTAAAATACATTTCATAACAATATTAGCTTTATTATAGTCAGTGATTTAATTGTTCGAAAATGAAAGTTGCATTGATGTGCTCCATCAGACAGATAACATAGCACCATATTCTCACCTAAATAATTCTGATTGTGCTGGTAGGTACTTGGAGCTTCAAGACTAAAATAATAAAGTTGGACTGTGCCCTTTAAAGCAATCATTTACATGTCTTGACATTTTCATTTAAAATTGAATCACGGAAAAGATCCCTTTTTGCAAGAATGTGGAAATGCAGAAAGGGAGTTGGATACTTTTGAAACTTGGATATTATATTCAGCAAAATGTTCAAAGTTTTATAGAATCCCTACAGTGTGGAAACAGGCCATTAGGCCCAACAAGTCCACACTGACCCTCCGAACAGTATCCCACCCAGACTCGTTCCCCTGACTAATGCACCAACCTACACATCCCTGGACATTATGTACAATTTAGCATGGCCAGTTCACCAAACCTGCATATCTTGGAACTGTGGGAGAAGACTGGAGCACCCAGAGTAAACCGACATACGCACAGGGAGAGTGTGCAAACTCCACACAGACAATCACCTAGGGCTGGAATCAAACCCAGATCCCTGGCGCTGTGAGGCAGCAATGCTAAATGCTGAGCCACTGTGCCACCCCTAATTCTGGGAATTGAACTGGCCTATTCCAGAGTACAGAGACTGTCTCAAAGTGAATCAGCAGCTGATTTATCACTGCACCTGAACTTCTCATTGACCTTTGTTGAATTGTTCAAACTCTCTTTGGAGACTCGTTTCCGAGACTTTGGAAATTTTGTGTGGTTTCAAATTAAAAATCTTGGTCAAATTTTTCAAAATAATAGGAAATAAAAGCTGGGCCACCAAAATAATCAGCTGCTGATATGCTTACGGACACTCTGACCATGCTGACAAAACCAATTTCATCTCTTCGGAGTTTTGAGGAAATAATTTGCAACGCTGCTGTTAATTTGCATGTGACTACTGGTACCTTGCACGGCAAGGGATAACAGAAGTTTCCTGATCATTCCCAATGGACAATGGTGAGAAATTTGGGAGAATATGGTGAGAAAACTGAGATTCTCAACGTCAAGTAAGAAATCCAATTTCCCTTTCACCTTTCACCTTTCACCTGCTGGAACCCGATTTCCAAGTGTGAGTATCTCACTATTAGTGAATCACACCACATTTCTTTGTTCTTTATTCACTCATCAGGGATCAGGGTGTGACTAGCCAGTGTTTATTAGCCATCCCTAATTACCCAGAGGGTAGTGAAGAGTCAATCACATTGCTGTGTGTCTGGGAGACATGGAAACCAGACCAGGTAAGAATTGCAGTTTCCTTCCCTAAAGGATACAATGAACCAAATGGATTTTTCCAAAAATTGACAGTGGTTCCATATTTTTTATTGATTTCATAATCCAGTATCTGCCTTGGCCGGGTGCCCCAGAACATTACCTGGGACTCTGGATTAATAATCTATTAGGCAATTGCCTCCCATTTATCTCCAATCTGTGATTCTCCCAGGTACCAGTGAGAAACCAGGCTGTGCCAACCCCTGATTTGAAAAGTTAAAAATCACGCAACACCAGGTAACCTGATGATGGAGCGGTGCTCCGAAAGCTAGTGCTTCCAAATAAACCTGTTGGACTATAATCTGGTGTTGTGTGATTTTTCACTATGTTAACCCCAGTCCAACATCGGCACCTCCAAATCCACATTTGAAATTCCTTGGTGGTTGTAGATTACCAGCGTCCAGTCCAGGTCTCCATGGTGACCATCATTCCTCGTCACATCATAGCATCCACCATTCCCCCCCGGGTATCAGCATTGGGAGAACTCCCGCCTCAGCACGACTTTGTGGCTGATCTCAGAAACTATTTCCACAGCACTGCAGCAAAGGGATGAACTCAATCAGGGGCCAAGGCTGGTTTGAGTTGTCCTTATAGCTCTGCCCAAGGAGAGGGTCATGGTCCATCTCATGGTTAGAGATGCGCTTATGATTCTGTCCAAGGAGTGGGCCCTGGTCTATCTCATGGTCAGAGATGCCCTTATAACTAATGCATGGAGTGGGCCATGGTCTATCTAATGGTCAGAGATGTCTCTATAACTCTGTCCATGGAGTGGGCCATGGTCTATCTCATGGTCAGAGATGCCCTTATAACTCTGTCCATGGAGTGGGCCATGGTCTATCTCATGGTCAGAGATGTCTCTATAACTCTGTCCATGGAATGCGCCATGGTCTATCTCATGGTCAGAGATGTCCCTATAACTTTGTCCAAGGAGAGGGTCATGGTCAATCTGGGCTGTTTGGCAGAAGATGTCGAGTGGTCCTTTTGAGGAATGCAGAGGGGATGATGACTGTGAAGGGGAACAACTCCACATTTAAGAATGGGGGCTGGCATAGCACTGATGGGCTGAAGGTGCCACAGATTGAGGTTTCCATAAATCACCAACATCCCAGCTTCAATAGTGACCAGGCTTTATGGCTTCTCAAGATGAGATTCCAGTGTTCTGATCAGCGTGGACAGGCTTTGCCATGCACTCCAGGAGGAATGAGCCATATATTCCTGTCAGGCTGGAGCAGGGCAAGAGGGAATATCAGGTATGTTCAAGAGTTGATGAAGAAGCTGGAAACATTGACTTGGAGAAACATCGCTTTCACTGTCAGAGAGTCCCACAGCATCAGAGCAACAAGACAGACAGAGCTTCATTGATATCTGCTTCCAAGAGACTGAAATAAAAACAGAGAGAGTGCTGGAGAGACTCAGCAGGTCTGGCAGCACCTGTGCAGAGAAAGCAGAGTTAATGTTTCAATCCTTTAGGACATCTGACAGGTTGGAGCTGAGTGAACACATCACTTACTGAAAATAAATATTTTTGTTGAGACAAGGACATGCAACCCCTTTCTGTGTGCAAAAGGAAATGCAGCCTCATCAGGACCCCCTCAGTTTTCTCAGCTCCAACGAAAACACCCCAACTTTATCCAGCCTCTCTCCAACGCTGAAATGTTCCATCTCAGAGCACTATCCTGGTGCATCTCCTGTACACCTCCTGCAGTGCAGTCACATCTCCAATAGTGAGGTGACCAGAACTACACACCGTAATCCAGCTGTGGCCTCATCTAAGCCCAGTTCAGCTCCAAGGTGGCCTCCCTGCTCTTATAATTGATGCCAGGGCTGATAAAGGTGTAAATGTGGCACAAATGCCAGAAAGTGCTGGCACCTACAAGTCCATCTGCTTCTGCAAGTGCACACTTTAACATGAAGGGCAGTGTGGAAGCTGGATGTGTAATGAATGAGGTGTGCAGCTTAAAATTGTGCAAAAAACTCACCATAGTCCCCAGGGGGAACCTCGATGGAACAGCATGATACTGACACTTTGCCAAAACACGGGAACACTCAGCTCAGCCAGCATGTGTCAGATGGAATCAGGACCAAATAGTGGCAGTTGTATTAGTGATGAGCAAATAATTTGATACAATAAATTTAAAAATTCCGACTTTATCTTAAGGCATTTGGTAAATCGGGAAACAAAGCTAACAATAATCTAAATATTTTCTCACAAAACCTCTCCACATCTTTATGGTCGTATCATTACCTTTATTGGGAGCTTTTGAACTTTTTAGTTGGACTAGCGAATTTCATACACCAATGCTCCTTCAAAAATAAGAATTGAAAATAAAATTGTTTTTTTCTAAAGGCCTACTCAAAGTGAGCTTGTGCATCTTAAAGTGAGACGTGCATTAAGTTTGAAAATGTCAATCAAAGGGTCCTCCAACTCCTTCCTTTTTCAATCCACAGCGTGTGGGGTGTGGCTCCGTGGAGGTTGTAATTGTCCATTAGTGGGCACAGGGACGCGTGGAATGGACAGACCATTGGAGAGTTGACCAGGCGATAAGCTCAGACCCTGGTTTTTCTGTAAAGGCTTTGCTTTTGAAAGGAAGATAATCCAAATACAGCAGCAATTGCTTGAATGTTAGACAGCCAATACAGGAGCTGCCACAGGATGTGGGAGAGTCTGGGGAAGTCCACACTCTGCTTGGGTTGACTCAAACCTGAAATGCCAACATGTTAGGAACCTTCATTTATAGTTTAATCACCCTAGAGATTGCTGTTTCTCATAAACATACATACAATGATCTTGCAAGACATCAGCACTCTAAAGTCTGCTATCGATCATGTAATCAGCTCGAGGACAGAGTGGCTTTCCCACTGTGCTGGAGTCTATGGCAGTACTATAACCTTGGAGTAGTGTAATCAGCTCGAGGACAGAGTGGCTTTCCCACTGTGCTGGAGTCTATGGCAGTACTATAACCTTGGAGTAGTGCTGTTCACACTCTGGGTTCCACTATTGACATTGTTTTTAGAAGGTGTAGATCTCAGTTTCAAGGACATCCGACAGATTCAAAGCTCTCCGAGAATCTGCCCTTCTGTGGATAACTGGGAAGAATGACCTGAAACCCCATCGGCTCAACTGGAATGTCTCATTGTGCTCTCTCTCACAATGACAGCTGTCCCCCACCAATCCCCAAACCAAGGTACACCATTCCATTAGGAAATCAGCTGGGCCTGACTGTCCCAACAGTAGCCTCGATGGTTTAGTGAACAGGTGAGACCTTCTGAGGCCTGAGCTCCTAAACATCCCAAAAACCACTGCCTGAAGATCAACAACTTTCCATCTTCCACACTGAGTGAGCCACAAGGTGAGTACCAAAAGGGAATAGCAGAATAAGAGTGACTAAGACAGAACTAACACAACTGAGAGCACCATGAGCTACCATCTGAGACAGTAAGGGCTGCAGATGCTGGAAGTCAGAGAGAATAGATGGGGAGCTGGAAGGGCTCAGCAGGTCAGGCAGGATCAAAGGAGCAGGATGGAAATCTGGACCTTAGTATTGCTTTTATAAAATGGTGTTATCTACAGAGAACCGCTGTCCTGCCAAATATATTAAACTGAGATTGCTTTGGACATCTGCAGAGCCCATCAAAAGCATTACAATAACTGAAAGTAATGAACATTATTCAGTCATGAAATATTACAGCAGCAGGGTCCTATCACCATGTAAAGTACACTAGAGATCAAGATACCTTGTACTTGCAATATTGTTCTCTCAAATTCCAGGAAGACCTATTAATCCTGAATTGTAAATCCTTGTGGATTGCAGTCATTAGTTTTGTGATCACTCTATTCCACATTGCTTGGATGTAGTATAATGTGTTATACTGAAGGGCATTGCATAGACATGTGAAGTAATGTGCAAATACGGGATAGTTGATGCACACAGCACATGACCGTGCCTGTTCTCCAGCCTGGTGTCTAACAGTATTATGCAATACACTGTGTTGCAAGATAATTCCCATATGGTTAAAACATGCAGCACACACCTTGGCAGCTGGAATTCTTATCAAAAATACTCTTTGCAGCAAAAGAATTCTGCAGAGAAGTTTACATCACCAAACGTTTAATGCTGAATAATGAAATCAGTATTGCTACTTCCCAAACCCAGTGGATTCTCTCCCTTTAGCAGCCTATGGAAATGCTAAATACACTGAATAATTCATTCATATGCTATTGGTGGAAATTTACAAGGCCAGTGTAGATATATCTGTGACAACAATGGAGAATTCAGTGACGGGCTGTTTAGTTATTGAATAAAATATTTAAACATATAATTACTCCATTTTATCAAGCAGAATGTGGACATTTTTAAATGTCATACGTTACCATTGCTTCAACATATTGATCATATTTAAAACACTCACTTCTACACATTACTAATACTGTAAACTGTACAGATGTGTAACCTAGATAATATTTCACTGGCACTCATTTAACATTGATCCTAGAGAAAGCTTGAGCACGAGCTAAAACCTACTCACCATGCTATCTGGATTGGTTAGCACGCATACCTGAGGATTGAGACAACTATCGTCAGGGACCAACTGCACCCAACAGGCAATGCCTCAGAATACTCAACAGTCACCTTCTCAACTCTCTACTGCAAGCTCCTGACAGTCAGAGATCACAAGGTGGGCAGTGGAACCACTTCATTAATGCTCTGTAAACTTACTCGACAGAGATTTCATTTTGACCTCACAGCAGGAAAGAGAGCGTGTTGAACCTTCTGTGACAGTCAGTCCTGCTCCACCAAGGTGAAGCCAGCCTTGAACAGAGCAGGGTGACAAAGGTAAACACAGGACAGCAAGGAGGAAGCTCAACGGGCCCTTATCGTACACAGGCCCCTTATCGTACACAGGCCCCTTATCGTACACAGGCCCCTTATCGTACACAGCTCCTTATCGTACACGGGCCCTTATCGTACACAGGCCCCTTATCATACACAGCCCCTTATCGTATATAGGCCCTTATCGTACACGGGCCCTTATCGTACATAGGCCCCTTATCATACACAGGCGCTTATCGCACACAGGCCCATTATCATACACAGCCCCTTATCGTACACGGGCCCTTATCGTACACAGACCCTTATCGTACACAGCCCCTTATCGTACACAGCCCCTTATCATACACAGGCCCCTTATCATACACAGCCCCTGATTGTACACAGTCCCTTATCGTACACAGTCCCTTATCGTACACAGGCCCTTATCGTACACAGCCTCTTATCGTACACAGCCCCTTATCGTACACAGGCCCTTATCGTACACAGACTGAACAACATATTAATGACTGACTACCAACATTAAACGTGGTCAGATGTCACACGACTCCAGCACTACCTCGGTCAGGTGATGAAGGCACTGCGCTCTGAAAGCTTGTTATTGCAAATAAACCTGTTGGCCTATAACCTGGTGTCATGTGACTCTGAGGAGAAAGTGAGGACTGCAGATGCTGGAGATCAGAGCTGTAAATGTGTTGCTGGAAAAGCGTAGCAGGTCAGGCAGCATCCAAGGAGCAGAAGAATCGACATTTCGGGCATGAGCCCTTCTTCAGGAATGAGGAAAGTGTGTCCAGCAGGCTAAGATAAAAGGTAGGGAGGAGGGACTTGGGGGAGGGGCGTTGAAAATGCGATAGGTGGAAGGAGGTAAAGGTGAGGGTGATAGGCCGGAGTGAGGATGGGGGCGGAGAGGTCAAGAAGAAGATTGCAGGTTAGGAAGGTGGTGCTGAGTCTGAGGGCTGCGACTGAGAAAAGGTGGGGGGAGGGGAAATGAGGAAACTGGAGAAACCTGAGTTCATCCCTTGTGGTTGGAGGGTTCCTAGGCGGAAAATGAGGCGCTCTTCCTCCAACCGTCGTGTTGCTATGGTCTGGCGATGGAGGAGTCCAAGGACCTGCATGTCGTTGGTGGAGTGGGAGGGGGAGTTAAAGTGTTGAGCCACGGGGTGGTTGGGTTGGTTGATCTGGGTGTCCCAGAGGTGTTCTCTGAAACGTTCCGCAAGTAGCCGGCCTGTCTCCCCAATATAGAGGAGGCCACATCGGGTGCAGCGGATGCAGTAAATGATGTGTGTGGAAGTGCAGGTGAATTTGTGGTGGATATGGAAGGATCCCTTGGGGCCTTGGAAGGAAGTGGGGAGGTGTGGGCGCAAGTTTTGCACTTCTTGCGGTTGCAGGGGAAGGTGCCGGGAGTGGAGGTTGGGTTGGTGTGGGGTGTGGACCTGACGAGGGAGTCACGGAGGGAGTGGTCTTTTGAGAATGCTGATAGGGGAGGGGAAGGAAATATTTCCCTGGTGGTGGGGTCTGTTTGGAGGTGGCGGAAATGACGACGGATGATACGATGTATATGGAGGTTGGTGGGTGGTAGGTGAGGACCAGTGGGGTTCTGTCCTGGTGGCGATTGGAGGGGCGGGGCTCAAGGGTGGAGGAGATGCGATGGAGGGCATCCTCGACTACATCTGGGGGGAAATTGCGGTCCTTGAAGAAGGAGGCCATCTGGGTTGTTCGGTATTGGAACTGGTCCTCCTGGGAGCAGATGCGGCGGAGACAAAGGAATTGGGAATATGGGATGGCGTTTTTACAGGGGGCAGGGTGGGAGGAGGTGTAGTCTAGGTAGCTGTGGGAGTCGGTCGGTTTATAGTAAATGTCCGTGTTGATTCGGTCACCCGAGACAGAAATGGAAAGGTCTAGGAAGGGGAGGGAGGGGTCTGAGACAGTCCAGATGACTCTGACCTTGTCCACTTCAGTCCAACATTGGCCCCTCCACAATATTGAATGTGGACTTTGAAGCTTTTTCAATGCTGCTTCTCCCTTAGCTATTTACGTCCTCTTTTTAATGTCCTGTATTTCCCACTGAAATCACTTTTCCCTAAACACTTCTCCCTCTTTCCCATCTCTCAGTTCGAACTCGTTCCCTCTCCTTAGCCTGAAACACCACAGTAAAACTCCGCCTTTCTCCAAGAGACGATCAAGAATCGACTAGAGGCATTTTGTAGGAAATGCGGGTGAGCAATCCATTCTTGGCATTATTAAAAATAACAATAGCATGTAGAGCCTGAACAAGAAAGATATTAGTTGGTAAAATAAGGGACTCCTCTCATCCTTTTTTGTCACATTTTTCTCTCTTGTGCGTCTGCTGCCCTCTACTGGAAATATGTGATTGAGCAAGCGGAGCAGTTAATAGCTTCCTCTTCCCAAGGGAATAATTACTGGAATTATTATGCAAAGCCTCTTGATCACTACCATTCATGATAACGACAAGAAAATAATCTCAAGAATTCAAATATCAAACTAATAATAATTAATACAACAAGAATAAGCCTGCTCTGATTGCAACATTTTTGCTTCAAGATGAGAATGTTGTGGTTCAACTTCATCCCCAGGAAGATGAATGTTTAACCAGGCTGACACAATGGCATAGGAGCTATTGCAGCAACTGACTTGTGGATGAGATATTAAACCAAAGCATGACCTGCTCATTCAGACAGACTTAAAGATCCCATGGTTCTGATCAAGTTGTCCCTTGTCCTTGTTGATTTTTTTTTATTTTATTAACCAGTACAAATCACAAACAAACAGTTAACACGAATAGCTGTGTACAGAAACAGCAGTTTGCAGGGAAAGGGGCAACAAGGGCAGCAGGCCAGACCCCAGACCCCAGACCCCAGACCCCAGACCCCAGACCCCAGACCCCAGACCCCAGACCCCAGACCCCACCGTGCAACCAGTCCACAGGGAAACAAGGATGAACCTTCAATTCCTTGCTGATATTTATACCTCTACAAACGTCAACACGAGCATTTAATTATCTATTTAATTAATTAACCATCTAACTATCTCTTTATCTTACCATTGCAAGAACTTGCTGTGTGAAACCTTACTGTCACCAAAAGCAGTGACCGTTGTTCAAAATTAAATTGGAAACTAAAGGAACACATTCCGTGCCAATGAGCAAGCTCAAAGAAGTCAATTACCGAGCTGTATCTCCAGTTCATTCAACCACCTCTTATCCAGATCCCTTACTAACCCTCACTAACCCTTCCTAACAAAAATCTATCAGCATCAGTCTTATAACCTCCAACTTCCTGCCGTCCAGAGGATATTCTAGAAGACAGTTCTAGATTTTTGCTCCTCTCTCTGTGTGATAAAGTGCTACCTGACCGTCTTTCTGAAATGCTTGGCTCTCGTTTTGGGATTACACCTTATCATTCTCTGGTGGCCACACCGGTGGAGATATTATGGGTCTGGACAGATACGCACTCCCCTCCTCCTCCACTCGAAGGACACGGAGCAGTGAGCCAAAAGCCTGATCCAGGCTTTGCCATGGTCATTACACACAGCCAGAGGGCTACCTCAGGGCAGAGAATGGGTTATACCCCTTTCTCCAACACAATGATCAGCTGGCAGGGCCAACCAGCAAGGACTGTGACCACCTAAACAATCCCAGACCCATGTAAGTAAGGGGCACTGAGCAGGTTAACCAATGTGAGGGAGGGAGCCAGAGGGGGCAGTTTTGAAATCACTGTGAGAGGTGGGCGGGGTAATACCTTCAGGGGAAATGGCCTTAGTGCACTAACAGCATCCTCCAGAATGAGCATTTCCCCTTTCCCTGCCACACTTCCCAAAACTACCATTCCCCCATTCCCACTCACATTTCTCAAAGCTAGTATTCCCCCCTTCCCACCCAAACATCCCAAAACTATAATTCTCTCCTTCCCTCTCACACTACCCAAAACTAGCATTCCCCTCATTTCCCCCACCACTTCCCAATTCTAGCATTCCCCCCTTTCCCACCACACTTCCCAAAACTATGACTTCCCTCTTCCCTCTCACACTTCCCAAAGCTAGTGTTTCCCCTTCCCACCCAAACTTTCCAAAACTAACATTTCTCCCTTGACTTCCACACTTCCCAAAATTAGCATTTCTCCATTCCCCCCACACTTCCCAAATCTAGTATTCCATCCTTCCCTCACACACTTCCGAAAAGTAGAATTTCTCCATCCCTCCCACACATCCAAAAATGAGCAATGCCCCCTGCCCTCACACACTTCCCAAAATTGCATTCCGCCCTTCTCCCCAGTTCCCTAAACTAGCATTCCCCCCTTCACCCAAACTCTTCCCAAAACTAGTATTCCCACTTCTCCCCCAACCACACTTCCCAAAACCAGCATTTCCCCTTCCCTCTCACAAATCCCAAAAGTAGCATTTCCTGCTTTCCCCCTACACTTCCCAAAACTAACATTCCCCCCTTCCCCCCCACACTTCCCAAAATTAATATTCCTCCCTTCATGCTCATATTTATTAAAACCCAGCATTCCCCCATCCCTCTCGCAATTCCCAAAACTAGCATTCCCGCCTTCCCACCCAAACGTCTCAAAACTAGTATTCCCCAGTACTCCCCTACACTTTCCAAAACTAGCATTCCCTCTTTCCCCCTGCACTTCCCAAAACAAGTATTCTCCCCTCAGTCCCACCCTTCCCAAAACGAGCATTCCCCACTTCCATCCCACACTTCCCAAAACTAACATTCCCTCCTTCCCCACACCCTTCCCAAAACTAGCATTCCCCCTTCCCTCGCACACATCGCAAAACCAGCATTACCCCATTCCTCTACACTTCCCAAAACTAACATTCCCCCTTCCCCACCACACTTCCCAAAACTAGCATTCCTCTCTACCTCCTACACTTCCCAAAAGTAGGATTCCTTCCTTCCCTCTCACACTTTCCAAAACAAGCATGCCCTCCTTCCTTCCACACTTCCCAAAACTAGCATTCTCCCCTCTCACAATTCCCAAGACTATCATTCTCCGGTTCTCCGCCCACACTTCCCAAAACTAGTATTCCCTCCTTCCCTTTCACAATTCCCAAAACTAGCATTCTCCCCTTCTCCGCCCTCCCTTCCCAAAACTAGTATTCCCTCCTTCCCTTTCACAATTCCCAAAACTAGCATTCTCCCCTTCACCGCCCTCCCTTCCCAAAACTAGTATTCCCTCCTTCCCTTTCACAATTCCCAAAACTAGCATTCTCCCCTTCTCCGCCCTCCCTTCCCAAAACTAGTATTCCCTCCTTCCCTTTCACAATTCCCAAAACTAGCATTCCCTCCTTTCCCCTCAGCATTCTGAGGTACTGAGGTCATTGCTGGATTGTGATTGGATGTTGGAGGATTATTGGTGGAAGGTGACCTGCTCTTGGGGGATCTTCGTGCTGGCTTTGGCCTAATGCTAATTCAGGGAAAGTCCAAAATCCCACAACACCAGATTACACTCCAGCAGGTTTACTTGGAAGCACTAGCTTTCGGAGCGCTGCCCCTTCATCAGGTGGTTGTGGAGAATAAGACGATAAGACACAGAATTTATTGCAAAAGATTACAGTGTTATTCAACTGAAATGATATATTGAATAAACTTGGAATTGTATTAGGGAATTCAGGGAAAAGCACCAGTGGCTCAGGCCCCAGAGTCTGGAACACAGTCAGGGTGACAGTGAAGGCACACTGATCGATCTGACCTTCTTCCACAACAGGATCTTGCTGGATAGCTGTGAGATCCAAGCAGCAGTTATCTCCTGCCTGCAGGATTATCCTGGTGCAGGGTATTTCGATATGACGTTCAGGAGGGTGAAGCAATGTGACTGTCTCCTGAAGGTATTTGAGGAGAAAGAAGGGGAGGCTTTCTCTCCATCCTGTCTGGGGGGGGGCGTCATTGTGCGTTCTCCCTGCACACAGGGGTTGGGTTGTTACATTGCACATGTACAACCCCCACGACCCAGCAGCTGATGTCCTGA
The DNA here is from genome assembly GCF_037043375.1 of Chiloscyllium plagiosum. NCBI lineage: Eukaryota > Metazoa > Chordata > Chondrichthyes > Orectolobiformes > Hemiscylliidae > Chiloscyllium > Chiloscyllium plagiosum. The sequence goes on from NW_028270142.1 coordinate 2,562,298, forward strand.
CCTTGCCAGGAAGGTACGCGCAGGTGGAAGATGACAGCACCGACGTTGTAGACCCCTTCCAAACGGGTACCCAGCAGGTCACAGTGACCCTGAGGGTGGATGCCAGAGGCAACATCCTCCACCCACCCTCCAGCTTTGCAATTGGAGGGAGCAGGGGTTACCTGACATACACTGGGCAGCTGAAAGTGTACCGAACCTGTGGGAGGTCAGGACACATGGCATCGGGCTGTAAGGTGACCATTTGCAGGAACTGTATGCAGGAGGGTCATCTGACCAAGGACCGCAAGGAGGCTAGGAAGTGTAACCTGTGTGGAGAGATGGGTCACATGTACAAGGCTTGCCCAAGAACAGGGGAAGGGGGAAGGGGGAGGCGCCACTTACACTCCGATGGCCAGAGGTGGCAACGTGAGCCGTGGAACTCCGAGACCAGCAAGGTCCCACCAATCAGCAGAGGAACGGAGACTAGGAGCACCCAGAAGGAAGGACAGGCTGAGGAGGAGCGGACAGCAGCCAGCGGAGAGGTACAGCAGCTGGACAGACGGAGGCAATGGAGGAGGAGGGAACCCAGGAGGCAGAAGAGGAGATACCCGTGAAAACCAGGAAAAGCAGAATGTGCCAGGCCCTCAAAGTCCCACAGCAAAGGGGGAAGCAGCAGTTGCTTGGGGAGAACTCCAGCGACTCCTCAGATGGAAAGAGGGGCAGAAGGACGGTCATCACCGAAAGAAGAGGCAGACCGTCACGGGGGAAAAAGGAGAGGAGTGTCCCCGCTCCCCCCCACAACCAGGAAATGACACACCCTCTGAGGGGATTGGTAAAACCCAGGGGGTACCCACCTCCCCTCAGCTCCAGGCAAAACCCAGGGGGTACCCACCACCCCACAGCTCCAGGTAAAACCCAGGGGGTACCCACCTCCCCACAGCTCCAGGTAAAACCCAGGGGGTACCCACCTCCCCACAGCTCCAGGTAAAACCCAGGGGGTACCCACCTCCCCACAGCTCCAGGTAAAACCCAGGGGGTACCCACCTCCCCACAGCTCCAGGTAAAACCCAGGGGGTACCCACCACCCCACAGCTCCAGGTAAAACCCAGAGGGTACCCACCTCCCCACAGCTCCAGGTAACCGGGAACAGCGACCCTCGGACAGCCCCGCTGTCAGACACAGACCTGGACTGAGCGGACCCTGGTCCCGGCCCGATGACACCAGAGCAGGGAAATGACCGCAGTGAGGATCTGGACAGCTACCTCAGCCCCACGAGGGTCCAACAGTTTGCCTTCACCATGGAGTTGCAGACAGCCGTCCCAGAGACAGGACCAGCAGCAAATGGACACTGGTAACTTTATAATCTGTAAAACGGGGGTTTAAATTGTGAGTGTTAATGTGCGTAGCATTAAATCTGCTATGCGATGTGTTTCTTCGTTGGCCTTTGGGGACAATGATAACTGTTCCTCCGGCCTGGGTATCCTGTTGAGAGGAGGCAACTTCACCATCTCCGAGGTTAAGGAGGTGGTGGGCGGGCGCCTCCTCATCACCGACGTCATGTACAGGAATGCTCCCCTGAGACTGATTAATGTGTACGCCCCAGTGGGTAAGAGTGAACGGTTGGCCGTCCTGCAGCAACTTCCACTGTTGCTGGCTACGTCCAGGCCGGTCATTCTGGCCGGAGACTTCAACTGTATCATTGATGCAGATGGACGATCCGGCGTGGGGACAGTAAACTGGACACCACGTCCAGAGCCCTGATGGACACGGTCAAAGATGCCAAGCTGCACAACGTCTTCAGCGCCCCTGCAGACGGAGCGCAGCGTAGATACACCTGGTCACGGGCAGACGGGTCTATCCGCTCAAGGATAGATTACCTGTTTGTGTCCCGAACGCTCTCGGTCAGATCCACCGACGTCAAGCTGGTGTTCTTCTCCGACCACTGCCTCCTGCTGGCCGACTGTCACCTATAGGACGAGCAGCGGGCTGGTAAGGGAACGTGGAAGCTGAACACCAAGCTGTTGACCCCGGGAAACATTGAGGAGCTCAAGAGGGACTACGCAGGTTGGAGAACCGTGAAGCCCCTCTTTGAGTCCCCAGCGGACTGGTGGGAAACAGTAAAAGGGAACATCAAGAGGTTCTTCATCCTCAAAGGTGTTCAGGAGGCGAGAGAGAGGCGGGGAAAACTGTCCCAGCTCCAGGAAAGTATGCAGAACCTGTTCCTGCTGCAGACGATGGGGGTGGATGTCATGGAGGACCTCAAGGAGGTGAAGGGCCAGCAAGCCTCGCTCTTTGCCTCGGAGGCCTCCAAGATAATCTTCCGGTCCAGGGTCCGCTCGGTGGAGCAGGACGAGACGTGCTCATGTTTCTTCTTCCAGAAGGTGCACAAAGAGAGCTCCATGCTCAGCAGCCTGAAGGAAGAAGATGGCTCGATAACGTCATCTCAGGCTGACGTCATGAGGATCAGTAAATCCTTCTATGCCAGTCCGTATGACGCGAAGCCGACCGACAGCACGGCCTCCCAGTCGTTCCTGTCCTCTATCACGGAGGTCTTAGACGACAGAACACGGGAGAGGCTGGACCAGCCGCTATCTCTGGACGAGCTGACCAAGGCCCTCGAGTCTTTTGAAAAGAATAAAACTCCCGGAAGCGACGGCTTACCGGTCGAGCTCTATTCCGCTCTGTGGGACTTGATTGGCCAGGACCTGCTGGAGGTGTATGTCAGTATGCTTCGGGCAGGTACCATGAGTGAATCCAGGAGGAAAGGCATCATCACCCTCGTCTACAAGCGGAAGGGGGAGAGGGAGGAACTCAAAAATTGGAGACCAATCTCACTGTTAAATGTAGATTACAAAGATGACCTTGTCCAAAGGTCATTGCCAACCGGGTCAGGTCTGCTCTAGGGTCGGTGATTCACCCTGACCAAACCTGTGCTGTGCCGGGCAGGAAGATCGCTGAGAGTCTCGCACTCCTCAGGGATATGATCGCCTACATGCAGGACAGAGGGTTGGACACCTGCCTGATCAGCCTGGACCAGGAGAAAGCCTTTGACAGGATATCACACACGTATATGAGAGACGTTCTCTCCAAAATGGGCTTTGGGGAGAGAATCTGCAATTGGATCAGACTGCTCTACACCAACATTGTCAGTGCGGTCTCAATCAACGGGTGGGAATCAGATAGCTGCCCAGTCAGATCTGGAGTCAGGCAGGGCTCCCCTCTCTCTCCTGGACTAGTGGTGCTGGAAGAGCACAGCAATTCAGGCAGCATCCAAGAAGCAGTATTGTTTTTACCTGCCCTCTCTCTCCTGCCTTGTTTGTGTGCTGCATGGAGCCATTTGCCGAGTCCATCAGGAAGGATGCGAGCCTGAGAGGGGTGACTATTCCTGGCAGTGGGGGCCTGCAGGTTAAGGCCTCCCTGTACATGGATGACGTCGCCGTTTTCTGCTCGGATCCGCTGTCCGTGCACAGACTCATGTGCATATGTGACCAGTTCGAACGGGCCTCGGGGGCCAAGGTAAACCGAGGCAAGAGCGAGGCCATGCTCTTCGGGAACTGGGCCAACCAATCCTCGATCCCTTTCACCATCAGGACCGACCACCTGAAGGTGCTGGGTATTTGGTTCGGGAAGGCAGGGGCGTGCGCCAAGTCTTGGGAGAAGCATATCAGCAAAGTGAGGCAGAAACTGGGCAGATGGAAGCTACGGTCACTCTCCATCGCGGGTAAAAACCTGGTCATCAGGTGTGAGGCACTGTCAGTGTTGTTATATGTGGCACAGGTCTGGTCTATTCCCAGAACCTGTGCTGCTGCAGTCACCCGGGCCATCTTCCAGTTTAATTTGGAGACAAAGATGGCCCGGGTCTGAAAGGACTCAATGTATAAAGATCTGGGCAACGGGGGAAAAAACACACCCAATGCCACCCTCACCCTGATGGCCACCTTTGTGTGTGGCTGCATCAAGCTCTGCGTGGATCCCCAGTACGCAAACACCAAGGGTCACTACGTACTGAGGTTCTACCTGTCCCCGGTGTTGCGAAGGATGGGCCTGGCCTCGCTGCCGCGGAAAGCTCCGAGTAGTTGGACTGTTCCGTATCACCTGTCCTTCGTGGAGAAGTTTATGAAGAAAAACACCTTTGACCACAAGTCCATCAGGAAGTGGTCAGCATGTAGTGTCCTTGAGACCCTTCGGGAAAAGGAGAGGGCGGATCCTATCGAGCGGTTCCCTGAGCAGATGGTCAAAGTCATTGGGCAGAATGCCTCATCGCCAGAACCTTCCAATAAGCACCAAGACACAGCTTGGCTAGAGGTGAGAAGGGCTCTGCCTGTGAGATCCTTTATGCATTAGCAATGTTTGAGATGATTTGTAGCTCATGTTGATGGTATGAGGGGCGGGACATACTACCAGCACTTCATCGGAGACTCTCACTGAAGATGTTACTTAGTTATGGTGACAAAACGTCTGAAAACAAACCTTCCAGCTCAGCGAGCTATCTTACAGATGTATCCTTTATGCATGACCGAACTCTCTGTACCACCACCCGCTGGTCTCAAGTGAGCTGTGGAGGCAACGAGACTGTCACACACCCCCTTCCAGAATGTGCCCATACAAAGAAAGTCTGGAGAGGATCACCCTGAGCAGCTCAGGTATAGAGTGAATGGCAGAACCCTCTGTGTCATCAACATACAGAGGGACCATGATGTACAGGTCCACAGCTCCCTGAAAGTGGCAACACAAGGGGATAAAGTGGTCAAGAATGTGTTACCTCCATCAGTTAGGTCATAGGGTAGAAACATTGGCAAGTTATATTGCAGCTGCATAGGACTTCAGTTTGGCCTCATTTGGAATATTATGTACAGTTGTGGCCACCACACTATCAGAAGGATGTGGAGGCTTTGGAGAGGGTAGAGAAACAGTTTGCCAGGATGTTGCCTGTATTTAGAGGGAATTAGCTATAAGGAGAGATTGGACAAACTTGGTTTGTTTATATGTCAAAGAATAATGGGCGACCAGTTTACAAAATGATGAGAGGAACTGGGATAGAATGGATAGTCAGAGTCTTTATCCCCACCCCGACCCCATTGTAGAAATGCTAATTACTGAGGGGCACAGTTTTAATGTAAAAGGGATAGGTTTAAAGGAGATGCAAGAGGCAAGGTTTTTACGCGGAGGATGATAAGTGCCTGGAATCCATTGCCAGAGGTGGTAGTGGAGGTGGATACAATCGCAACATTTAAGAGGCATATTGAGGTGTATATGAACAGACAGGGACTAGAGGGATACAGACCGCATGGAGTCAAAAGGCTTTTAGTTTAGAGAGATATCATGTGTCGACGTAGCCTTGGTGGGCCGAAGGGCCTGTTCCTGTGCAGTACAGTTCTTTTGTTCTTTCTCCATAAACACAGCGGCTACAAGAGCAGGTCAGAGGTGAGGAATACTGCAGCGAGTAACTCCCCTCCTGACTCCCCAAAGCCTGTCTACCATCTACAAGGTACAGGTCAGGAGTGTGATGGAACACTCCCCACTTGCCCTGGGTGGGGGCAGCTCCAACAACACTCAAGAAGCTTGACACCATCCAGGACAAAGCAGCCCATGTGATTGGCACCACATCCACAACCATCCACTCCCTCCACCACCAACGCTCAGTAGCAGCAGTGTGTACCATTTACAAGATGTACTGCAAAAATTCACTAAAGATCCTCAGACAGCACCTTCCAAACCCACAACCACTTCCATCTGGAAGGACAAGGGCAGAGCTAGATGGGCACACGATCATTTAGACATTAATCTTGAACCAATCTCACCAGCCCAACTTGGAAATATCTCGTCGTTCCTTCAGTGTCTCTGCTTCAAAATCCTGGAATTCCCTCCCTAAGGGCATTGTGTGTCAACCCACAACCCACAACCCACAACACACAGACTGCAGTGGTTCAAGAAGGCAGCTCACCCCCACCTTCTCAAGGGGCAACTAGGGATGGGCAATAAATGCTGAGCCCAGCCAGGGATACCCACATCCCACAGAATGAATTTTTTAAAAATAATGTTCTGCAACTTTTTCCTTTCTAAAGATTGAGCTGGTGTTGATTTTGCCAATATGAGTTGGACCAGGGTGGGGCAGATGATTGAGAGCTAGGAAATGGAGATTGTGCTGGCCAAATGCCGCTCCCCAGTGTGTGTTTCACACCATCCTCCAATCTCACTTTGTAATGGACTTCCAAAGGAATAGACACGTGGAGCCCGGGGACTGGGTTTCGCTGGAAGCAGGGTAGACAAGGGGGTTCTGATGAAAGTTTCAAAGGTGAAGCAGGAAGGGAGGAACCAGGAAAAAACACCTCCAATTCCCTGCATCACTGTGCTCAGTAACAGCCCTCAGAGGAGCAGGTATTACATTGAGTTGTGTGGCACAGGGAGCCGTCTGTGTATCCGACATGTCGGAGTACAGCTGATACAAGCACAGTGAAGAATCACGAGGGCTGTCTATTGGTCAATGTACAGTGAAAATTGGGGATAACATTTAGCTGCGTAGCCAGAAGCACAGCGTTGCCTTGTTATTACTGAGAGCCTTGCATTTATAAGCATTGAGTGGTAAGCCTTCTCAGATGGTCTTGGTATTCCTGAGGCAGCAGAGTAGACAGAGGAAGATCTCATGAACAAATGACCACCAGGTGAGGAAACTGAGATGGGAGCAGGTAGCACTGACACTGGACAGAGAATGTGATTCAGCAGATGCAGCCTCAATAACGATAGAGGCACTAACCAAGGCAGGCTCGATTCTTTACCCTAACCCCTTGACAGGTTTGCTTAATTGAGTGAGAGGACAATGGTTGAGAGTAGCAGGAAGGCTCATGTGCTATCTTACCTCCCTGATGCCCCTCTTATTAACCCAGCAGTGGACTGTTGGCTGGTCTTGCTCTGAGCAGGAAGGACCACATGAGGTTGATTGCCATCTTTCAGACAGAGACATTCAAAGACAAACTGCACCAGATCAATGTGTTTGGTACCAGGAAGCCTGAGGCCTACTCTACGCCTTGCTGCTGACCCCTGTATTGCTGACAGCCCCAGACTGCAACTCCCATGCCATGAAACCCTTCCACTCACGTGTGGACTAGTTTGATCCACAATGATGGGCCTCTGGTTGTGTGCTGCACTAACAGCTTCCTCAGGAACTCTACTGTTCAGTTGTCATCAGGCAGGTGGAAGTTCTCCTCAAAAAGCCTTGCTCTGATGTGAAGACCCACCCATGGCCTGTCAGTGTCTGAGTGGAACATGTAGCTGTGGGCTTTCCAAACACAGTGAAGAATCACGAGGGCTGGCTGTTGGTCAATATACAGTGAATATAGAGGACCCAGGGCGTTGGCTCGATCTCCATGTTGTGTAGATTCCAGTCACATGGTTTATCACTCAGAAGCCAGCTAATTACCATAGAGGTCCACTTTCCCAGGCAGTTACTTGAGGGGGGTATGTAGTTGTATTGAAGGTAGTTCAGAGGAGGCTCACTAGATGATTCCAGAGGTGAGGGGGTTTTCTATGAAGAGAGTTTGAGCAGTCTCGGCTAATACCAGTTTAGAAGAATGAGCGGAGATCTAATTGAGGAGTATAAGATGCTGAAGGGGATTGACAAAGTCGACGTAGAGAGGATAGTTCCTCACATGGAGAAATCTGAACATGAGGTCATCGTTTTAGGATATGGGGCAGCAGATTTGAAACAGAGATGAGGAGAAATTACTTCCCTCAAAGGGTCATAAAGCTGAGGAATTCACTCCCCCAGAGTGTGGTGGATGCTGGGACACGGAGTAAACTTAAGGAGGAAACAGACAGATTTTTATATAGTAATGGGTTAAAGGGTTATGGGGAGCAGGCAGCAGTTGAGGTCGAGATGAGATCAGCCATGATTGCATGAAATAGCAGGGCAGGTTTGAGGGGCTGAATAGCCTCCTCCTGCTGCTAGTTCTTACATTGTTCTGATCTGTTCAGTTGCTGTGTGTGCTGCTGACCACACAGTTAAAGGCCTATCATTTTGCCACTCACTTTTCTGGACCTTCTCGGGTCACTGAACCTTTCCTGAAACTTTACTTTGATCCTCCTGCTTCTTCCTGTCCTGGTGCTCTCACTAAGGCCACCTTTGTGTCAATGAACAAAGGTCTGCTTCCTGACCTCAGAGATAATATCTCTTATCTCTCAGACACTGTCTCAGTTAACAACGTGAGAGGTACATCAAGACGGATCCTAACTCATAGACCCCTGCCCTTTCCAGTGCTGGCATTTAACCCATCAAATTTGGGAAAGATTGTGTATTTTTCAATGAGCCCATATTCCTTCTTCTAAACTCTAGAGAATACAAGCGCATATTCTTCAAAGTCTTTTTGTCGGACAATCCTGCCACCCAGTAATCAGTCTGGTGGATAATTGTCACACTCTTTCTATGGTAAGGATACCAAAACTATCCACAATTCTACAGGAGTTTTCTCACCAAGGGTCTATGCAAGATAACTTAACTCCCATATTCAAATCCTCTTGCAATAGGAACGTGCCATTTACCTTCCTGCACCTCCCACTGCATCCTGTTTACAATGGTTGGGAATTCAAATTACAGGGTTCACATGGATTTCAACTTTCATCTGATTCTTTGAGCTTCCCTGTGCCCAGCACCTGGTCTCTCACCAAACCAATTCTCAGCAACATGTTGAGACCTTCCACAGCTTAATACCCTCCGTGGATTTGTTAGGAAGCATGCCAACAGCCCTCACCACAGGGACCCCTGACCCAGTGACTGAGCATTCACTGGGCCAGCCTTGAATCATGTGACAGGAAGCTACTTCACTAACATCCTGGCTGGTGGGTGGCACATCAACAATTTCTGCTGCAGACTGTGTTTGGAAATAGCTGGTAGCTCAGAAAATTGGGATTGCTTCTTTTTTATTTGATGAAAAAGGATTTGTTGGGCTGAATTTTGCCAAAACTCAGCAAAGTGTCAGTTTTGGGAGTTTGTTGGTGAGTTTCTCTCTGTGAGTCCCAGTGAGTCACACTGTTGACCTCACTGTGTGTGCACGCCGTCTCTGCAACACCACAAATCACACGAGCTCACACACTAGCTCAGGGTGACACGGTGGCTCAGTGGTTAGCACTGCTGCCTCACAGCACCAGGGGACCCAGGTTCGATTCCAGCCTCGGGCGACTGTCTGTGTGGAGTTTACACATTCTCCTCGTGTCTGCGTGGGTTTCCTCCGGGTGCTCCGGTTTCCTCCCACAATCCAAAGCTGTGCTGGTCCGGTGGATTGGCCATGGGAAATGCAGGGTTACAGGGAGAGGGTGGGTCTGGATGGGTTGTGCTTCAGAGGGTTAGTGTGGACTTGATGGGCCAAATGGTGTGTTCCCACTCTGTCGGGATTCTATGGTAGTTTGCACATTAGCTCACACACTCGCTTGTACACGAGCTCACATCGGCCAGCAATGGGTGGACATATCCATCAGGACTGCTGTCAGCTGTGCACAGTGAGCCAGGAGTAGGCCTTTCCCAGGCTCAGTGTGCTCAGGGGAGGGGGGGTGGGGTGCCTGACAGAGGGTGTCTGATTCACTGACAGGGGGTCAGAGCTCCTGCTGGATGGAATTTGGAGGGGTGTGCTATCCTCTTTCCTCAGGACCGCCAGAGGAGGACGATTCCTGGGGAAGCTGAGATCACCAGATCCCAGAAACCGTCAGGTTTATTGTCGAGTGTGGTGCTGCTTTCTCACGTTCTCCACGGTGATGAATATATCCCACCTCCTTGTTTCACCGCTCAGTCCCTCTCTTGTATCCTGTAGGCTGCTGGGACAGCCAGGCTGTGACCCTCCATGGAGAGACCAGCCCCACATAATTACCTCCTCCACCTCAGCCTCAGCTAGTACTGGCAAGGCCACCCCCTGCACCCCTCACTAACTCCGGTGCTGCCACCTCAGGTGAGTGTGTTGGCTGCGGTGCAGTTCCCAACACCAGGTACTTGTGGCTGCAGCTAAATGAGGAAGAGTCACCCCAGACCACTTACTCTCACAGGACTGGCAGAGAGGCCCCTGTGCTGTCAGCAATTAAGAACTTTGTTCAGATACACAGGCAGATCCCGGAGTATAGAACAGGTTTGTCAGAGACTCCAAGGTTGGAGGATTATGGTATAAGTGCCGTCTGCTTCCATGTTTGTGGTTGCCATAAGGCTCTCCCTGTCCACCCTATCTAACCCTCTGATTATCTTATATGTCTCTATTAAGTCACCTCTCAACCTTCTTCTCTCCAACGCAAAACAGCCTCAAGTCCCTCAGCCTTTCTTCATAAGACCTTCCCTCCATACCAGGCACCATCCTGGTAAATCTCCTCTGAACCCTTTCCAAAGCTTCCACATCCTTCCTATAATGCGGTGATGGAAATAAGAGAATAAGGGAGATTGACATCACTTCTGCTGCCCCTTCCTCACGTGGTGACAGGGCAGCACCAGTCAGTGCTCAGCTGGTGAAAGAACCACACACTGGACACCCCCAAAGGTCTCCTCTCAGCACAGACAAGATCTGCTTGACCACAGCCTACCCCCACTCCACCAGCTCCCCCCCCTCCCCCCCCCCCCCCACCCCCAACCTCAACCTCTAACCTGCCTCGACCAGCTCCCAAACCCATGAGATCAAGACGAGGAGGTAAGGGGGAGGCAGGTCCCATGTTGCAGGCCTGGCTCCGTAGCTGCAAACACAGCCTGAGGCCGTTCCACAGCCAGCCAACTGCCCAATGGGCCAGCTCCTCTCCGGTCCTGGTACAGAGCCCAGGACTGCACCCATACAGAGTGAAAGGCAAAGGAAATATGCTACATCGGTATCACTTCATGGAAAAGAGCTTCTCACATTTGGAACTGGATGTTCACCTTGCACCATCGATAGTCTGAGTAATTGGGATTTTAACAGCAGCTGCAAGACTGCAGGTAGCCAGCCTCACCAGCCTTACTGATGCACTATGTTCCTAACCCTGTCTGAATGATAGTTGCCCTTTCCATACCAGCAGGCAACTTTCACATGAAAGCAAAATACTTTGGATACTGGAGATCTGAAACAAACACAGACAAAGAGTCAGACTGGACTTGAGACATGAGCTCTGCCTCTCTCTCTCTCTCTTACTTTCTGCACAGATGCTGCCAGATCTGCTGAGTTTCTGTGTGTTTGTGACTGAGTGAGGAAGTACCATCCATTTGTAATATTAACTGTTATAAACATCAACTGCTCTGAGAGATCAGCCCACTTGTAGCTGGGATTATACTGAATGCTGGCCTCAGTAACATTGACAGTCAATGAAAGATGACTTCACACAACTCAGTGCCATTGATGGGAGTGGCCAGAGAAGATGGTGTCTGTTGCTGTGGCTAACACTCGTGCTGTGAAGGTACTGTTCCATCTGAAGAAGCCCATTATATCTTCCAGTTTATTCACATGCACTGATTGTCTCCTGGACCTGGCCTTTAGAGACTGAGCTGTAGAGAGAGCAGCTCCTGAACCTCCTGCAGCCTCTGGGACTTCGGAAGGGGATTGCTACCTTGGTAATGAGGTGAACCTTTGTAACCCCATGTACTTCACAGCTGTAAGGAGGAGTCCTTTGTAATGTTGAATGTTGTAGTTAACATAGAACATAGAAAAGTACAGCACAGAACAGGCCCTTCGGCCCACAGTGCTGTGCCAAGGATTATTCCTAATCTGAAATAAAATAACCTAACCTACGCACCCCTCAACTCACTGCTATCCATGTAAATGTCCAGCAGTCACTTAAATGTCCCCAATGACTCTGCTTCCACCACCACAGCTGGCAACGCATTCCATGCATTCACAACTCTCTGCGTAAAGAACCTACCTCTGACGTCTCCTCTATACTTTCCTGGAATATCTTCAAACGATGACTCCTCATACCCAGTCAATCCTGCCCTGGGAAAAAGTCTCTGGCTATTGACTCTATCCATGCCTCTCATTATCTTGTATACCTCGATCAGGTCTCCTCTCTTCCTCCTTCTCTCCAGAGAGAAAAGTCTGAGCTTATTCAACCTTTCATCATAAGACAATCCCTCCAGTCCAGGCAGCATCCTGGTAAACCTTCTTTGCACCCTCTCCAAAGCCTCTGTATCTTTCCTATAATAGGGCGACCAGAACTGGACACAATATTCCAAGTGTGGTCTCACCAGGGACTTGTAGAGCTGCAGCAAAACCTCGCGGCTCTTAAACTCGATCCCCCTGTTAATGAAAGCCAAAACACCATATGCTTTCTTAACAACCCTATCCACTTTGGTGGCAACTTTGAGGGATCTATGTACTTGCACACCCAGATCCCTCTGTTCCTTCATACTGCCAAGAATCATGCCATTAATCCTATATTCAGCTTTCGAGTTTAACCTTCTAAAATGCATCACTTCGCATTTATCCAGGTTGAACTCCATCTGCCATTTCTCAGCCCAGCTCTGCATCCTGTCTATGTCGCGTTGAAGCCTGTAGTAGCCCTCTATACTATCGATGATACCTCCAACCTCTGTGTCACCTGCAACTTTACTAACCCACCCCTCAACCTCCTCATCCAACTACAAAGAGCAGAGGTCTAAGAACAGAGCCCTGCAGGACCCCACTCAACACTGACCTCCAGGCAGAATACTTTCCTGTATCGCCATGCTCCTGTATCGCCATGCTCCTGTATCACCGTGCTCCTGTATCACCGTACTCCCCATCATAGTGCTTCTGTATAACCGTGTTGCTGTATCTCTGTGTGTCTGTATCACTGTGCTCCTGTATCACTGTGCGCCTGTATCACCATGCACCTGTATCACCGTGCACCTCTATCACCGTGCACCTCTATCACCGTGCCCCTGTATCACCATGATCCTGTATCACCGTGCCCCTGTATCACCGTGCCCCTGTATCACCGTGCCCCTGTATCACCGTGCCCCTGTATCACCGTGATCCTGAATCACCATGCACATGTATCACCATGTACTTGTATCACCGTGTACCTATATCACTGTTTTCCTGTATCACCGTGCTCCTGTATTACTGTGTTCCTGTATCACCGTGCGCCTGTATCACTGCGTGCCTGTATCACCATGCGCTGTATCACTATGTTCCTGTATCACCATGCTCCTGTATCACTGTGCTCCTGTATCACCATGCGCCTGTATCACTGTGTTCCTGTATCACCATGTTCCTGTATCACTGTGCTCCTGTATCACCATGTTCCTGTATCACTGTGTTCCTGTATCACCATGTTCCTGTATCACTGTGCTCCTGTATCACCATGTTCCTGTATCACTGTGTTCCTGTATCACCATGCTCCTGTATCACTGCGTACCAGTATCACCATGCACTGTATCACTGCATACCAGTATCACCATGCGCTGTATCACTATGTTCCTGTATCACCATGCTCCTGTATCACTGTGCTCCTGTATCACCATGTTCCTGTATCACTGTGTTCCTGTATCACCATGTTCCTGTATCACCGTGTTCCTGTATCACCATGTGCCTGTATCACAGTGTTCCTGTATGACGGTGTTCCTATATCACCGTGCCCCTGTATCACCTTGCTCCTGTATCACTGTGTGCCTGTATCACTGTGCTACTGTATCCGGGCGTATCACTGTGCACCTGTATCACAGCATTCCTGTATCATGTGCGCCTGTATCACTGTGTTCCTGTATCACCGTGCGGCTGTATCACTGTGTTGCTGTATCACCATGCACCTGTATCACTGTGTTCCTGTATCACCGTGCGCCTGTATCACCGTGTTCCTCTATCACCATGCGTCTGTATCACTGTGTTCCTATATCACTGTGTGCCTGTATCACCATGCACCTGTATCACTGTGTTCCTGTATCACCGTGCGCCTGTATCACCGTGTTCCTCTATCACCATGCGCCTGTATCACTGTGTTCCTATATCACTGTGTGCCTGTATCACCATGCTCCTGTATCTGGGCGTATTACCGTACGCCTGTATCACTGCGTTCCTGTATCACCGTGCTCCTGTATCACCGTGTTCCTGTATCACCGTGCGCCTGTATCACTGTGTTCCTGTATCACCATGCACCTGTATCACTGTGTTCCTGTATCACTGTGTTCCTGTATCACTGTGCTCCTGTATAGCCGTGTTCCTGTATCACCGTGCGCCTGTATCACCGTGTTCTTGTATCATGGTGTTCCTGTATCATCGTGCCCCTGTAAAACCGTGCACCTGTATCACCTTGCTCCTGTATTACCGTGTGCCTGTATCACCGTGCTCCTGTATCCAGGTGTATCACTGTGCGCCTGTATCTCTGTGTTCCTGTATCACCATGCGTCTGTATCACCATGTTCCTGTATTACCATGTCCCAGTATCACCGTGCTCTTGTAAATCCGTGCGCCTGTATCTCTGTGCTGTCTTCTATCACTGTGTGCCTGTATCACCATGCTCCTGTAGCACTGTGCTCTTTATCACTGTGCTCCTTTATCACTGTGCACCTGTATCACCGTGCCCCTGTAACACCATGCTGTTGTATCACCATGCCTCTGTATCACCATGTGCCAGTATCACCATGTTCCTGTTTCACTGTGCACCTGTATCACCGTGTGCCTGTATCACCATGCGTCTGTATCACTGTCCTCCTGTATCACCGTGCACCTGTATCACCATTCTCTTGTGTCACCATGCTCCTTTCACACTGTGTGCCAGTATGACCATGCACCTATATTGCCATACTCCTGTAAGACTGTGCACCTGTATGGCAAAGCACCTGTATCACTCTGCTCCTGTACCACCATCCTTTTGTATCACAGTGCGCCTGTACCACTGTTTTACCTGTATCACCATGCACCTGTATCACCAAGTTCCTGTATCGCCTTGCGCCTATATCACCAGGTTCCTGTATCACCATGCACCTGTATCACTGCGCACCTGTATCACTGCGCACCTGTATCACCATGCACCTATCTCACCATGCACCTGTATCACCATGCACCTATATCACCATGCACCTGTATCACCATGCACCTGTATCACCATGCACCTGTATCACCATGCACCTATATCACCATGCACCTGTATCACCATGCACCTGTATCACCATGCACCTGTATCACCATGCACCTGTATCACTGCACACCTGTATCACCGTGCACCTGTATCACCATGCACCTTAAGCACTGAGTGCCTGTATCTCCATGTGCCTGCATCACGGAGTGCGTGTAGCACCGTGCACCAGTATCATTGTGTATCTGTATCACAAGTGCCCATAACACCATACACTTTTATCACCGAGTGCCTGTATCACCGTTCTCCTGTATCACTGGGCACCTGTAGCACAGTGCTCCTGTTACACCGTGCTCTTGTCTCACCGTGGTCCTGAATCACTGTGCACCTGTATCACCATCCGCCAGTATCACCATAAATCTGCATCACCATGCCCCCTTAAATTGTGTGCCTGTATCATCTTGCACCTGTATCACTGTGTCCCTGTATTGCTGAGTGTCTGTATCACTATCCTCCTGTATCACCGTGCTCTTGTATCCCATGCTCCTGTTTCACTGTGTGCCTAAATAACTGTGCACCTGTATTGTCGTACTCATGTATCACTGTGCACCTGTATCACAGTGCATCTGTATCATCATGTGTCTGTATCACTGTGCTCCTATATTACCATGCACCTGTGTCATCGTGTGCCTGTATCGCAGAGTGTCTGTATGACTGCATGTCTGTATCGCTATGCACCTGTATCATCATGCACCTGTATCACCAAGTGCCTGTATTACTGTGCACCTGTATCACCGCGCACATGTATCACTGCAGCCTGTATCACCATGCATTTGTATCCCGTGCTCCTGTTTCACTGTGTGTCTGTATGACCATGCACCTGTATTGCTGTACTCCTGTATGACTGTGCACCTGTATCACAGTGCACCTGTATCATCATGTGCCTGTATCACTGTGCTCCTATATTACCATGCTCTTGTATCACTGTGCACCTGTATGATCGTGCACCTGTATCACCGTGTTCCTGTATCACAGAGTGCCTGTATGACTGCACACCTGTATCACCGTGCTCCTGTATCACATTGTGAGTACTCATGCTACAATGTTGGAGCTTCTACCAGGGAACGAGAGGCTCCAGGTTCATATCCTACTCCAGGACTCAATGACTATAGAAAGTGCATACATATTATAATTAAACAGCTTGATTATCAACCTTTGGTTCCTCTTCCTGCACCTCTGAATGTGAGAGTGTCCGGGTCAGCCGTGCTTAACTCAGAGCAGCACTCCTTTCGCTGTGTAGCCTCTGGCAACAGGCTCATGCCTCATCCTGTGGAACTGACTGAAGAATACGTTTAGTTTGCCTCATACACCACTTGACCTGAGAAGGTCTGCCATATACTAACCAGTGTAGCTGTTAGAATTATATCAATGATGTGGTTATAGAATCTGAATTATTTGTGCCTGTTTCATACAGGCTACTATTTAGAGGCTATAGAAATGAAGGGATCTGAATCACTGATTCTCTGTAATCCTTATTCATGGTCTTCCTTGATCAGTTGATGTAAACAACCCTTTGATTTGCAGTGGTCCAATCTTTCTTTCCAACAAAATCAAAGACTCCATTTTCCAAATTGCATTTTATGTCCAAAATTAACAAAACTGAGTTACAGGATACACCAAACTCAAACTTGTAACTGGGAAGAAAAAAATACAATTTAGAGAGCCATGCCTTGCTGATGTAAATTTGATATCAATTTCTAAGACTTCTATTAGCTAAATCCATCTGTTGTTATATCCCTGTAATGAATGATTCTATAATTGAATAGTATTGTCTGAACTTACCTACACCATCCTAAAATTGTTCAAATCTTCATGTGTTCTAAGTTGGTTTAAGTCTCTTGGAGTGATGTCAAAGAAGTAGCCTACGTTATTTAGAATTATTGTCCTGTTTGTTGGGTATATCTACTTAGTCTTTACTGTTTGAGCTTGTTTTATTCACTTTGTATCATGACAATTCTTCCAGTGTTTCATGTTAAACCTGGAGTCCAGCTGATTATTTTCCAACCCTTGGTTTTTCCATTCATTATATTCTTTAAATTATTATGGTCTATCGAGCCAGCTCCTCGCCATTCTCACAACCAAGATCATACTCAGGAAATTGGTCATCATTGTCCAATCATTTCCATGAGAGAAAACAGACCCTCAGTTGTGAATGTTTTGCTGATAATACTTATCAAAGCGTTTGATTGTGAATCATTAATTAGACTTACCTTATAGTGAAAAATGCTCTAAATCTATTTTTATGCAAGCTGTAAATGGAAATTAAGAAATTTATCTAAAGTTTTTGTCTCGATATATTTGATATAGACACGTGGTGGCGCTGTCATGCTACATGGCTAGGTTTCCTGTGACTATCTTAACTAAATATGAAAGAATGAACCTATACTCAACTCAAAATAATATCAGAAATTTGAAGGGCTGTTGTTGCATAGTTTCTCACGTCTCTGACTCATTCACCTGTGGTTGGTGGAACACAGAGACATCCTGAAGCAACAGACATTTATACAAATTCACACGTTCAAAATAAAGCAAAGAAATGCACAGAAGGTATTACATTGGCTGGGATTGTTCACTTGCTTTCCTGCTCTTCACCTCAATTGTTTTAGCAACAAGCAGCCCGTATTTTAAATTGAAAACTTCCAGTTAAATGTGTCAATAATATTGCTGTTTTGTTCAGGTCTCTAAAAAGGGTGAAAGTGTTTATTTCCCTAAATGGATGCAACAGTTAATGTATGTAATTATCTATTAGTCATGGTGTTATCAATTAAATCCATAGACCATTTATAGAATGTTCTTCTGTTTCCCTTCTGTACTCAAAATTACAAATCACTTCAAATGCTGTGTTCCAGAAACTCAATTAATTTCCTTCCAGTCTTTATTAATACTCATAATGAAGAAATGTGGTTTCTATTACATATGTTTGGCAGAGCAGAAATTTCATGGCTTCTATCCAACAAGCTTGACTTTGAGGTTTATAAATGTAGAGAGAAATAGAGTAGAGTTAATTAATTCAAATTCAATTGATCCATACACTGATTTAATTTGCTGTGTAAATGAGATTTAAGACTCCAGGCTAATTTTAGAATGACTTCATAATGATGTTTGACATACATCTCACTTAATTACTACCATTTAGCATTTGTTTCAGAAGGAGCTTCCTCACAGCTCGAACTTTAATCAATGGCTGCACTGCTCCAAACTAATCATTCTGGGCTAATTTGCCACAAGTAAAAATGACTTCTCAAGCAAGAATTCTATGCAAAGCCAATAGTTTGTTTCACAAAAAGAAAATAATATTTTCAATCATTGTTTTGCCTTCTATATTTTGTATTTTCCTGGAGTTATCCACTGTCTGTGGACAATGTGAATGAGCAATAAATGCTGGCCCAGTCAGAGACGCTCATATCCTACCAATGAGTCATTAAAACATTCTATGGATATGACTATTAAATATTGGGTACATCTTAATTATTCCCAAGAGTACACAGATTAGTCTCTCAGGAGTAAAATACCAGCATTGTAGGTCTATGCAATCTCATTGATTATATTTATATAATACAAGTCAATGTCAGCATTTCAGGCATGGCATGTCTTCAAAGAATCAAGAAACATAAGAATATTTAACATACTCTCGGCATAACCAAAGAGAAAGGAATTTAAATTAAAATACATGTTGTTGTTCCTGCTGCACCGGACCCTGGTGTTCAGTTCATAATATTATAGTGAAACTTTTCATAACTACATTAAACACTACAAAAGTTAATATAAGCATGTAAAATGTTGGAAAAGTCATAAGAATCTATATAAATGTTGAAAATTTAGCCAAAGCTTGCACCTAAATATAGCAGCAATGACACTAGAACTGATTTGTCAAAATGTAATGAGAAAATAGTCTGTCTGCAAGAGCTGGATTTCAAGTAGATGTTCAGACTTTGTGCAGATTTGTTAAAGTGGTCCAACTTGCCTTACAATGATAATGTGATTCGGGTATATTGATGTGATTAAGCAAGTTACCAAATTTCAGCTTAAAGTTCCCAGTTTACTGAAGGCAAGTTTATTAATTAAGTTAATCAGAAAATGACAGTTGTCAGTAAAATATCTACTTGTTTTCCCAGTAACACTTTGACAAGGGACAGAATCAGACCTGGTTCGAAATGTCAGGGGTGAGGATGAGATGAATGGCAGAATCAGGAGAGATGTTTAGCGTAGTCTCTCTCAATGTTGAGGTCATCGCGCAGCACCTTGTACCCTCCCTCAGACGGACTGGTGAGCTTCTCACTGGGCAGCAGTGAGGTTCTATTGATGCTGATCATTACCCTTCCTGCTGCTTTCAAAAGCAGCCAACAAGTTCCCCTCCTCCCTCCACAACCTCTTGCAAGGATGCCTACCTTGAAGAAGCTCTCCTCCTCTTTCCAGAAGAATCTCAGTGAGTCTCTCTCTCACTGCAACCCCCAGGTCATCTCCTTTGCCTTGACTCTTTGCTACCTTCTCCCCAGCCCCACCACCCCCCCTCCCCCCCCACACACACCTCCAATTTATCTCTCCACCCTGGAGGCTCCCTGCCTCTATTCCTGATGAAGGGCTTTTGACCAAAACATTGATTTCCCTGCTCCTCGGATGCTGCCTGAACTGCTGTGCTTTTCCAGCACCAGTCTGATCTAAACCCCTCCCACCCTATTCATTCTCTCCTCCACCCTCTTTCATTGGGCAGAAGATATAAAAATTTGAAGTTATGCACATGCTGAATGAACTTCCTGAGGAAGTGGTGGATGTGGGCACAATGTTTAAAAGACACTTAGATGAGCACATGAACAGGAAAGGTTTGGGGGGATAAACGCCCAGGAGCAGGCAGCTGGGACTGGTTTAATGTGGGATTATTTTCAGTATGGACGAGTTAGACCAAAGAGTCTGTTTCTGTACTGCATGATTCTATGACTATGACTCCATAACAGATTTAAAAACAGCTTCTTCCCCGCTGTTGTCAGACTTATGAACAGACCTCTCATGTATTGGAATTGATCTTTCTCCGCACCTTCTCTGTGGCTCTAACACTATATTCCACATTCTGTTCTATTAGCTGTAAGGAATGATTTGTCTGGTTAGTGCACAAAACAATGCTCTTTCACTGCATCTTTGGACATGTGACAAAAATAAATCAAATCTAAAGTATGAGAAAGTGAGGCCTGCAGATGCTGGAGATCGGAGTCAGAGAGTGCTGGAAAAGCACAGCCGGTCAGGCTGCATCCAAGGAACAGGAGAGTCGATGTTTTGGGCAAAAGTTCTTCATGATGATTCCTGATGCTTGAAACGTCAATTCTCCTACTACTCAGATGCTGCCTGACAAACTGTGCTTTTCCAGCATCACACTCTTCAAATCTTATCTATGTCCTGTGTGTTAAAAGCAGGACAAGTCCAACGTGGCCAAACGACCATCCTATCCACACCCACTTAATCATCAGCAAGTGATGGAAGGAATTGGTGACGGTGCTATCAAGCAGAACTTGCAAAGGTATAACCTGCTCCCTGTCTGGTTGGGTTCTGCCAGGACATTCAGCCCCTGACCTCATTATCGCATTTTGGAAAATCAGATCACAACACTGTTCTTCTCCTCCCGGCTTACAGGGAGAAATGGAAGCATGAGGGCCCAGTGCAGAAACTAGTGCAGACATGGTCTGAGGTAACAGAGGGACCTCTCGGGGACTGCTTAGAGTTGGTCGACTGGTCCATATTCAAAACTCAGTGGCCCACCTAAATGAGCAAACAACGCCACCATTACAGATTTCATTAGTCAGCGTGTAGATGGCTGTGTGCTGAAGAGGTTGATCTGAATGTTCCCCAATCAGAATCCATGGTTAAACCAGGAGATCCACTCCTGAAATCCAAGTCTGAGATGTACAAGACAGGTGACCCTGACCTATTCGGGAGATACAGGATAGGTATCTTTGTAAGGCTATCAGAGACACCCAGAGGCAATACCAAACTAAGCTTGTGCCAAGGCTTACACAACATAACGGGCTACAAAACGCAGCCAAACAGAATGGCTGGCATCAGTACACTCCCACCCAATCAGCTCAATGCATTCTACGCTCGCTTTGAACAGGAGTTTGGTGAAACAATGTTTCATCAGCCTTTGCTGCTCCTGTACCACAGTCACTGCCATAGACCTTCTTGAGAGTGAACTCATGGAAAGCGCTTGGCTCGGATGGAGTCCCTGGCTGTGCACTCCGATCCTGTGCAGACCAGCTGGTGGGAATATTCACATCTCGAACCTCTCCTTCCTCCGATGTGAGGATCCCCCCTGCTTCAATAAGACCACCATCATCCTGGTGTCAAACGAAAATCAGGCAGCATGCCTTAATGACTATCACCCAGTGACTCCGACCTTCTTCATTATGAAGTGCTTCAAGAGGTTGATCATGGCTCACATTAACTCCAACTCCCCAGATTACCATGATCTCTTCCGATTCACCAGCTGTCACAACAGGTCCATGACAGACACCATCTCCTTGGCCCTACTCTCATCCCTGAAACAACTGACTAACAAGGATAGCGACGTTAGGTTCCTACTTATTGACTACAGTTTCACCTTCAAAACCAAAATTCTAAACAAACTCATCTCCAAATTCCAAGACCTAGATCTCTTCGACTCTGTCCTAGGAGTTGAATCTCAGACAATGACAAGATGGAGTACAGGGAAAGCATTGTATTCCTTTGGCATTGTTAAAGACAGTGATCTCTCCCTCAACATCAGCAAAAGGAAGCAGCTGATCAATGACCTCAGGAAGTGGAGTGGAGGACACACTCCTGTCTCTATCCATGGGGCTGAGGAGGAGATGGTCGACAGCGTCAAGTTCCTGGGAGTGACAATCACCAACAATCTGTCCTGGACCACCCACATTAACGCCTCAGTCAAGGAAGCAGACCAACATCTCTACTTTATTGGGAAGCTAAGAAAATTCAGCATGTCCACAATGACTCTCAGCAATTTTGATAGATGCACCACCGAAAGTATCCAATCTGGACGTATCAGAACATAGTATGGCAACTGCTCTGCTCAAGACCATAAGAAACTCCACAGAGTTGTGAACACAGCCCAGTGCATCACCCACTGACTCCGTCTCCACCTCCTACTGTCTCAGGAAAGCAGCCAACATTATCACAGACCCCTCCCACCCCAGTTAGACTCTCTTCCACCCTCTTATGAAGATATAAAAGCTTGTATACACATACAAACAGAGTTAAGAACTGCTTCTTCCCCTCTGTTTTCAGACTTTTGAATCAACCTCTTTAATGTTAATGTTGATATCTCTCTGCACCTTCTCGGGCAGCTGTAACATTATACCCTGCGCTCTGTTCTGTTACCCTGATGCTCATATATAGTACAATCTGCCTGTAAAGCATAAAAGACCACACTTTTCACTGTATATTGGTACATGTGACAGGAATAAATCAAATCAAATTAAAATTTTTGCCTGTTGAATACTTTGTTAAGTGCCCAACTCACCAAATGTTGCAATCTTCTTTGAGGACATTACAAGTGCGGTGGACAGCGGGGAACTGGTGGATGTGATGTATCTGGATTTCCTGAAGTCATTCGACAAGGTGCCGCACAAAAGGCTGCTGCATAAGATAAACATACATGGCATTGTAGGAAATCTCTTCATATGGACAGAGGTTTGGTTAACTAACAAGAAGCAAATAGTGGTGATAAATGGGTGTTTTTCTGGTTGGTGATCAGGGATCGTGGTTTCCCACCCACTGTGCGATAGGGCCCTCACCCTTGCCCCTTGCCATCACTCACAACAGCATGATCAGGTTCCCCTCATCCTCACTTTTCAAATCATCATTCTCCACCATTTCAGACAACTCCAGCAGAAAGCCATCACCAAACACATCTTCCCCTCACGACCCTTGTCTGCATTCCACAGAGATCGTTCCCTCCGGGACACTCTAGTCCAAACACCACCCTCCCTTCCCACGGCACCTTCCCCGGTAACAGCAGAAGGTGCAACACTCGCCCCTTCCCCTCTTCCCTGCTCACCATCCAAGGGCCAAAACAACCTTTCCAGGTGAAGCAGCATGTCACCTGTACGCCCTCCAATCCTGCGTATTGTATTCGCTGCACCCAATGTGGCCTACACTATCAGATTAGATTAGATTCCCTACTGTGTGGAAACAGGCCCTTCGGCCCAACCAGTTCACACTGACCCTCCGAAGATTAACCCACCCAGACCCAGTTCCCTCTGACTAATGCACCTAATGCTACGGGCAATTTAGCATGGCCAATTCACCTGACCTGCACATCTTTGGACTGTGGGAGGAAACCGGAGCACCCGGAGGAAACCCGCACAGACACAGGGAGAATGTGCAAACTCCACACAGACAGTCGCTCAAGGCTGGAATCGAACCTGGGTCCCTGGTGCTGTGAGGCAGCAGTGCTAACCACTGAGCCACCGTGTCTATATTGGAGAAACTGGGTGACCGCTTTGTGGAACCCGTCCGGCCTGTGGGCAAGTAGGAGCCTGACCTTCCCGTGGCCAGTCATTTTAACCCAGCATCCTGCTCACATGCCCATGGGCCTGTCCCTCGGCGTGCTGCTGTATTCCAGTGAATCACTGCGCCAACTGGAGGAACAACATCTCCTCTTCAGACTAGGCACTTCGCAGCTTTCTGGGATTAATACAGAGTTCAACACCTTCACATTGTGAAGCATTTCTTCCCTTTCTTTAAGCTTGTTATCATGTCCTTTGCCTCCCCCATCCCACTTACTGTCCTTTCAAGTCTGGCAGGAGGCATACCATTGTTCTGCTATTCTCACAGTCCAATCACTTCATGTAAACTGTCATCTTCAGCAGCACCCTACACCCAATTTCCCCCTTGCCCCACCCTCCCCTCCCACAGCATGTGGGCTATAGCATAGATGCTGCTCCCTCCACACTTCACTTCAGTTCTGAAGAGTCTCTAGACTAGAAGTGTTAGCTTGCTGTCTCTCCATGGATGCTGCCTGACCTGCTGTGAACTCCTGCATTTGTCGTTTTCAGTGTTGGGACCACAATTGTTTACAACGTGCATATATGATTTAGAGTTGGGGACCACGTGCAGTGTGTCACAGTTTGCAGATGACACTAAGATGAGTGGTACAGAAAAGTGAGCAGAAGACGCTGACCTTCTGTGGAAAAATATCGATAGTTTAGGTGAGTGGGAAAAGGTCGGGCAGATGGAGTACAATGTTGGTAAATGTGGGGTCATCCATTTTGGTTGGAATAACAGTAAAATGGGCATTTATTTGAACGGTGAAAAATGGCAGCATAGAATGGTGAAAGTATGCAACAGGGTCCTGGGTGTCCTTGTGCGTGAATCACAAAAATGTGGTTTGCAGGTGGAGCAGATAATTAGGAAGATTAATGGAATATTGTCCCCCATTGCTAGAGGGATGGAGTTTAAAAGCAGGGGAGTAATGTTGCAGCTGTACAGGGTGTTGGTGAGGCCACATCTGGAGTACTGTGGACAGTTTTGGTCTCCTTACTTGAGAAAGGATGGACTGGCACTGGAGGGGGTGCAGAGGGGGTTCACTTGGTTGATTCCGGAGTTCAGGGGGTTGGCTTATGAGGAGAGACTGAGTAGACTGGGATTATATTCATTGGAATTTAGAGGAATGAGGGGGGAATCTTATCAAAACATTTAAAATTATGAAGGAAATAGATAAGATAGAAGTAGAGAGGATGTTTCCACTGGCAGGTGAAACTAAAACAAGAGCTCATAGCCCCAAGATTAGGAGAAGCAGATTTCAGACTGAACTGAGGAGGAACTTCTTCACCCAGAGGGTTGTGAATCTGTGGAATCCCCTGCCCAGGGAAACAGTTGATGCTACCATGTTGAATGATTTTAATGCGAAGATAGAGTTTTGAACAGTAACAGAATTAAGGAATATAGTGAGAGGGTGGGTAAGTGGAGCTGAGTGGATCAGCCATGATCTTATTGAATGGTGGAGCGAGTGTGAAGTGCCAGATGGCCTACTCCTGCTCCTGATGTTGTTATGTCTTACCAAACCCACCACACAAACTAGCTGTTGGGAAAACTCAGTGTAAAAACCAGAGTGGGTGCTTGGCAGATTCAACTTAACACATGTTCCAAAAAACCTCCATGTTGAACACCAGGCACCAACATGTCTGGCACAGTTCCTGGACAATAGTCACACACAGCCCACAGCTGGGAACGTGAACATCCGAGCTCTACCAGCATCTGTGGAATCTCATGGGTATAGCCAACCACTTACAGGATCTCAGGCTGCCCCGGTAACTCTGATTGTAATGCTGCAGCATGGACACAGTGTGCTCAGGGACACCCCTCGCCCCACACCCCACCCGCAGCTCAGGGACTGCACCGGGCTGTATCTCCGGGATCCCCACTCCCTGTCAGAGCACTCCCTCATTCCCTCACTCACTCAGTCACACTGAGCCTACTCCGATGCACACAGCCTCCTGGCTTGTATTGCCTTACCTTGTCTTTTTGCACCTTTCCCCCGAGCCAGTGATACCAGCCTCATATTAGCACGACCTCACTGTGCCACTTAGCAAGGAGGCTTGTCATGGTTGTGTACAGAGACTTTGCTCAGGGACCCTCGCACAGCAGGTGCTGTGATCCCAGTCCAGGGCCTGCTCGGGGGGGGGGGGGGGGGGGGGGGGGCAGAGTCAGGACCCTCTGTGAAATGCCACCCGTCCTGACTCTTACTGTCCTGTTGTTGGCTGTTTCCTTGCTGGAGTGAGAGTGAGGAGATGGAAGTGGTTGGCACAGCTGTTACAGCTGGAGTGAGTGGGCAGCTCAGACGCCAGGCAGGTTAGTGGTTTTGGGGCTTGGGATGGTGACGGTGAGTGGGGAACATGCCGCGTGAGATAATGAGAATGATAGAGCCTGAGCCTTGCTGGGAGCTAGGTTCAGCAGGAGAAGGAGAGTGAATGCATGGGAGTGATGATGGGGCACTCACCCTGGCAGAGTGGAGAAGGACATTGGTCTCCTTACTGCATTTGTCCAGGTGGTTGAGACTGCTTTAGCCCAAGTGACAACACAGACAGTGCTGGTATGGTCTGGGTCCTGGCCCCTACTGCTCCTGCTGCCTGTCCATTGCCCTGTCCAGTGGGAGCACCAGGGCCTGGTCCATCAATCACCCTCCCCCCCCCACCCCCTGTCTCCCATGTTCAGGGCAAACATCAGGGAAGCTCCAGGCTGTGTGTGTCCAGGTACGTAACAGACTTTCAAATATGGCACCGGTGTTAGGGAGGCTGGTTAATCCTGGGATCTCGGGTGAGTGGGAAATTGATACAAGGTAAGACGGAGTAGGAATCGGGTGTGATTGTCATCACCAATTAATGCAGCAAGTTTGGAAAGTTACAGAGAGAAAACGTGCTCAGTGGGAATCCATCCACCAAGTACATTGTGTCTCACATTTAGCCAAAGAAAACGTAAGATTTCACCTGAAGTCTTTACTCCTGGAACTGCAGGTCAGTTTGAAAAAAAATGTTTTGATTCAAACCTGTAACTTGGTCTAAGTTGATCTTTTGAAGCATTTTATTGGAACCAATTGTTTTAGGAGAAGTTGCCATTTCATTGTCAGTTTCAACAGGTTTTGACATGGTACAAGAAATGCATGTTTCCATATGTCCTTGAATTGTTCACTTCAGCAAGAGAATTAAAAAGGATCCCTGCCTACTTAACCAGGGACATTCAGTTCAGGAGCTGAACCACAAACAAACAATTTACTCTGTGACATATCCTGTAACTGAAGTGTTTTAGGCCAGGGGTTTTCAATACGATGTCAGTGAGCTGCTAGATGTTCACAATAAAACATCAAGGGATCTATCAGCAGCTTCTTCTGTACATTGAGACAACAGGAACAGTCTGAGTGATGAAAGACAGTCCATTGTTACAGCCATTATCCTCTTTCTATTTCCACTGGTCATTATATAAACTTGAATGTTTAGCGAGTTACTGGTATGACTAATCACTTATTTTATCATAATTAGGTTTACAATAAAAAGGTCAATCTAACAGATTTCTTTATTAAACAACAAAATTATTAATTTATTGTCAAAGCAGGTCCTCTTCAGTAAACATAGAGTCATAGAAATGTACAACATGGAAACAGACCTTTCATCCATGTCGACCAGATATATAATTTTATCTAGTCCCACCTGACTGCACTTGGAGCATATCCCTCCAAACCCTTCCTATTCATATACCCACCCAGATGCCTTTTAAATGTTGCAATTGTACCAGTCTCCACCACTTCATCTGGCAGCTCATTCCATACACGTACCACCCTCTGTGTGAAAAAGTTGCCCCTTAGGTCTCTTTTAAATCTTTCCCCTCACACCCTTAACCCATACCCTCTAGTTCTGTACTCCCCCACCCTGGGTTTTCACCTTTTGCATGCCCCTCGTGATTTTATAAACCTCTATAAGGTCACCCCTCAGTCTCCGCGACTTCAGGGAAAATACCCCAAGACAATTCAGTCTCTCCCTACAACTCAAAGCCTCCAACATTGGCAATATCCTTGTGAATCTTTTCTGAACCCTTTCTAGTTTCACAACATCCTTCCTGTAGAAGGGAGACCAGAATTAATGTGGATTCCAAAAGTGGCCTAATCAATGCCCTGAGGAGAAAGTGAGGTCTGCAGATGCTGGAGATCAGAGCTGAAAATGTGTTGCTGGAAAAGCGCAGCAGGTCAGGCAGCATCCAGGGAACAGGAGAATCGACGTTTCGGGCATAAGCCCTTCTTCAGGAAGAAGGGCTTATGCCCGAAACGTCGATTAATCAATGCCCTGTACAGCCGCAACATGACCTCCCAACTCCTGTACTCAATACACTTACCAATAAAGGCAAGTATACCAAACTCCTTCTTTCCTACCCGGTCTACCTGTATGAGGCTGATTAATGCACAGTTTGAAATCAGAAAGTCTGAATATTTATCCTAGACCCACATATGGAATCATAGAATCCTACAGTGTGGGAAGAGACTATTGAGCACATCAACTCTTCATTGATACTTCAAACAGCATCCTACCCAGAGCAAGCCCATACCCTATCCCCATAATTACCATGGCTACTCATCCGAACTGCACACCTTTGCACTGTGGGAGGAAATTTACACAGACCCGGAGAGAATGTGCAAATTCCACACACACAGTCACCCGAGATCAGAATCGAACGCAGAACCCTGGCGCTAGGAGGCAGCAGTGCTAACCACTGAGCCAAAAAAAACCTTTCATTACAAAGCTGAATGGGAGGTGGCAATACTTTGGCCAATAATTGTTAGTTCCTGAAAGAATAAGGTTTGTCATGTTCAAGACAGCTTTTAGTCTGTGTCCTGACATACATAGACGGGTCTCGTTAGACACAGATCATTGTCACCAGGTGAGTTGCAGATGTAATTCAGCAGGAATCATGGACTATCCAAAGGCAGTTTCAGAAGATTTCAAGACTCAGGGGCAATCCTTTTACACAGGGTGTGGTCTGTGTGTGGAATGAACTTCCAGTGGAAGGAGTGGATGTGGGTACAGTTGTAATGTTAAATGACATTCGGATACGTACATGAATAGGAAAGGTTTGGAGGGATACGAGCCAAGTGCAGGCAGGTGGGACTTGTCTATTTTGGGATTATGGTCAGCATGGACTGATTGGACCAAAGGTCTGTTTCTGTGCTGTGTGACTCTATGATTCTAAGAACATCAATATTTATTTTGGGGAGTGTCTTTGATCCCCTCTATTCACTTACATGTTCCTAAACCACTCCCCATTTTTAATTATTAAATAAAATAGTGTAATAGTCTAGAGTCATAGAGATGTACAGCATGGAAACAGACCCTTCGGTCCAACCCGTCCATGCCGACCAGATATCCCAACCCAATCTCGTCCCACCTGCCAGCACCCAGCCCATATCCCTCCAAACCCTTCCTATTTATATACCCGTCCAAATGCCTCTTAAATGTTGCAATTGTACCAGCCTACACCACATCCTCTAGCAGCTCATTCTACACACACACCACCCTCTGTGTGAAAAAGTTGCCCCTTAGGTCTCTTTTACATCTTTCCCCTCTCACCCTAAACCTATGCCCTCTAGTTCTGGACTCCCTGATCCCAGGGAAAAGACTTTGTCTATTTATACTATCCATGCCCTTCAAAATTTTATAAACCTCTATAAAGGTACCCCTCAGCCTCCGACACTCCAGGGAAAACAACCCCAGCCTGTTCAGCCTCTCCCTGTAACTCAAATCCTCCAAATCTGGCAACATCCTTGTAAATCTTTTCTGAACCCTTTCAAGTTTCACAACATCTTTCCGATAGGAAGGAGACCAGAATTGCACGCAGGATTCCAGCAGTGGCCTAACCAATGCCACAACATGACCTCCTAACTCCTGTACTCAATACTCTGACCAATAAAAAAAAGCATACCAAACGTCTTCTTCACTATCCTATCTACCTACGATTCCACTTTCAAAGAGCTATGAACCTGAACTCCAAGGTCTCTTTGTTCAGCAACACTCTCTAGGACCTTACCATTAAGTGCTAAGTCCTGCTAAGATTTGCTTTCCCAAAATGCAGCACCTCACATTTATCTGAATTAAACTCCATCTGCCACTTCTCATTGGTCAAGATCCTGTTGTAATCTGAGGTAACCTTCTTCGCTGTCCACTACACCTCCAATTTTGGTGTCATCTGCAAACTTACTAACTGTACCTCTTATGCTCACATCCAAATCATTTATGTAAATGACAAAAAGTAGTGGACCCAGCACCGATCCTTGTGGCACTCCACTGGTCACAGGCCTCCAGTCTGAAAAACAACCCTCCACCACCACCTTTGAGCCAGTTCTGTATCCAAATGGCTAGTTCTCCCTGTATTCTGTGAGATCTAGCTTTGCTAATCAGTCTCCCATGGGGAACCTTGTCGAATGCCTTACTGAAGTCCACATAGATCACATCTACTACTCTGCCCTCATCAATCTTCTTTGTTACTTCTTCAAAAAACTCAATCAAGTTTGTGAGACATGATTTCCCACGCACAAAGCCATGTTGACTATCCCTAATTTTCATCGAGGGGATTAACGACCAGCTGAGGAGCAGAGAAATCTGTGAGTTAAACGTATGTGATGAGCAGTCGCAGCATAAGCCACTCTTTCAATGTTCATCTTTCAGCTTGTACAGAGCCGCCCAATGTCAGTTCGATAGTGCACATATGTTCCGTAAGAAAGGGCTTGTTACTACGTTGTAATAATCTGGATCATACACAAATCTCTTCTCTAATGTCTTCACTGCTCAGAGTTTTCAGAAAGCTGAAAGTGATATCAAACTTTTATTCTCATTTCATTCAGATTCGAAGCTTTAAAGTCTGACCACAAATGCACCTGGTGTCCTTTGATATACAGACTGAATATTTGTAGAATTGCACAGACTGGCAGTTCTCCCTTTCACTGATAAGAGAAATGGGGCAAGCATGAAAATCACAGACATTGAACCATCTGGGCTATTTAAACACAGTAAACAGCACTGTGCATGGTGCTTAGGGCAGCACATTGGCTCAGTGGTTAGCACTGCTACCTCCCAGCACCAGGGACCCAGGTTCGATTCCTGCCTCAGGCGACTGTCTGTGTGGAGTTGGCACATTCTCCCTGTACCTGCGTGGGTTTCCTCTGGTTTCCTCCCACAGTCCAAAGATGTGCAGGTTAGGTGGATTAGCCATGGGGAATGCAAGATTGTAGGTGGTGGGCCTGGGTAGGATACTCTTTGGAGGGTCAGTGTGAATTTAATGGGTTAAACACCCTGCTACCAGACTGCAGGGATTCTAACCCACTTTCTGTTTGCCAAATCTCTCCCCATGTCCCGAGACAATGACCACAGCATCTGGGAAGCTTTCTCCTCCAGACAGTTACATTGAGCTGTGTATGTTCCCAAATGAAGCTGCTAACGTTAGGAATGAAGTTAACTTTATTCTTGCATGGGATGTGAGCATTGTTGGTAAGTATTTATCCCTAATTACCCTTAAACTGAGTAGTTTGCTAGGCCAGTTCAGATGGAATTCAAGATTCGATTGCATTGCTGTCGGGCTGGAGTCACATAGAGGTCTACAGCATGGAAAAAGGCCCTTCAGCCAAAGGCCAAGCCACCCAGTTTTCACAATAGAACTAGTCCCATTTGCTTGTGTTTGGTCCATATCCCTCCATACTATCCCATCCATGTACCTGCCTAACTGTTTCTTAAATCACAAAATTATACGCACCTCCACCACTACCTGTGGCAGCCCGTTCCTGATACTCACCACCCTCTGTGTGAAAACATTACCCCCCTGGAGCCTTTTGTATCTCTCCCCTCTCACCTTAAACCTATGCCCTCTAGTTTTAGACTACATTACAACAGGGAAAACCTGTTAAGAGTGTGGTGCTGGAAAAGCACAGCAGGTCAGGCAGCATCCGAGGAGCAGGAGAATTCATATTTCAGGATAAACCCTTCATCAGGAATAGGGAAAAGCTGTTGGCTAGCTACCTTATCTATGCCTCTCACGATTATATAAGCCACTATAAGGTCACCTCTCAATGCCCTATGCTCCAGAGAAAATGTCCCAGCCTATCCAACCTCTCCTTATAACTCAAACCCTCCAGTCCAGGTATCACCGTAATAAATCTTTTCTGCATTCTTTCTAGTTTAATAATATCCTTTCTATAGTAGGGTGACCAGAACTGCACGTCGTACTCCAAATGTGGCCTCACCAATGTCGTGTACAGCTGCAACAAGGCTTCCCATCTCCCATACTCAATTCTCTGACTGATGAAAACCAACATGCTGAAAGCCATCTTCACCGCCCTGTCTACCTATGAGTCCACTTTCAAGGAACTAATGAACCTTTATCTCTTCATTCTATAACACTCTCCAGGCCCCTACCATTGACTGTGTAAGTACTGCCCTACTGACCTTCCAAAATGCAACACCATTGGAAGACCATGTAACACCAGATAAGGACAACAAATTTCCTCCTTTTTGTACAGCGTATTCATCCCAGTATAAAAACAGCTATTAAAAAGTGATCATAAAACAGTTAATTCAAACAGAAATGCATTCCTCGGCAGGATGGTCAGCATATCCCTCATTGGCTGAAACACCTTTGAGGCAATAAAGACAGTCCTGCCTCTTTACTCTGGGCCCGTCGTCTCTCTCAGTTTACCATATTACATCATCACTGTGTGACATCTCTTCTAACCAGATACCTTTGTGAGGAAACAATGTGCAAATGCTGCAAAACAACATTCTGGGGAAGCTCGGAAAAAAAATATTTCCTATTATCCAGATTTTGAAATTAAACTTTCTGCATACCAGGTTTGCAGTTAACCAGAAAAGCCCACTAGAAATACACATCAAACATCCGTAGCCTCCTGGGACAACAGCCTTTCCAGCTCATTGCCATTAGCAAGGGCAAATCCAAAAGGTTGTTATTTGGTGAAGCAAATAGGTTTGAATGACAATCAACAAGGTCCATGGCCACCAACTGGCTTTTAATTGCAGGTTTTATTGAATTCAAATGTTGTCGTCAGTCATGATGGGATTTGACCCCAAGTCCCCTGAACACTTGCTTCCACCGCTGTGTTAGGGCTTGGCTATAAAATAAGTGGGAAATTCTGAAATGGAGCACATTGTTGTGGAATTTTAATCCAATTGAATTAAATATTCACAAACATGTCTGTAATGCCTGCACCCATGCTTGCTGCTCCGAGTTAAGTTCTGGTTAACAAGAGCGAGGAACATTCACAGGAAGGGGACACACACTGGGGACATAATAAATCCTTCTTCACATAACACACAAGAAATCTGTTTCAGCAGGAGCAAGGTAAACTAGAAAGTGCAAGAAAAATTGTAAGCTCACACAAGAAATATCAGATATGGTTGAATTGTTAGTCTGACTGTCAGCTTAAAAAAACCCAAACCCACAAACTTCCTTCTGAGAGGGTGAGAAAGATCAAAAAGGTGCGGGTAAGAGGTCAAAAAATAAAGTCTCGTTAACTCTGCAAAATTAAGTAAACATAAGATGAACTTCACACTGAAAGTGGAGACATATTAACTGCAGCATTTTGCACATGACCATCTAATACATTTTCAAACTCACCCAAATTACAGAGATAATTCATTAGCAAATACAAAATAGGAGAATTTCTTTCTGAGTAAAAGAACTACTTCATCGTAAAGCAGTTATAAAATTCTCAATTACAGCTAATAAAATCATCTATTACATGGCACAGAAACGTGTAAATACAAAACGTGATTGCATGTGATCCCTCAGTGTCATGCTCTGTGACATGGAAATGGTTGGAGAGCAAGAAAGCCAAGGAACTGGAAAGTAACATTAATGTCAAATGAAATAATCAAACAATAGATTGATTTAATGTCAGAAGACATTATGCACAGAATATTCCCCTCCCTGGAGGTGGTGAGAGAGGTCATTGGAATGGGAAATCATTGGGTAAGTTGGCATGATGAGATACTGAAATCTTTTCTGCCACCTCACCAATTAAATGTGGGCAAAGAGATAGCAGGCAAGCTTCTGAACCCATCAACTATTAATGCCCTTAAGGGACCAATGAATAGGGTGCCTTAATCTTAGGGCAAAGAGAGACATGAATGGGGTGTATAGCCTCTGAAAGCCGCTGTCCCCAAAACCCTCTCTCCCTGAAACCCCCTCTCCCCAAAACACCCTCTCCCCACCCCAACTAGACAATTATAATCATGTCACTTCTCACTGTGGGATCCCCAAAGACGTCACATCCTCTTATTGGGTGGTAACCTCTTGTGACCTGGGGAACTAGTGTTGAGGCCTGTGATAGGTCAAGAGACCTGCCCACCATCACCTGTCAGCTCTTCGCAACCTGATTGGTGCACAATTGGTTGTCTATCTCAGTAATGTTAGTCATGTTAGTCAACATCTTACACACCCACACACGCACTCAGCCCCAAATAGTTAATGAGGCGAGATTGGGACAACAGCATGAGAAAACTCGTTAAGCCTTGCAAACAGAAACCCACCATCAAATTCAACAAAAATGATATTTTACCAGAACATGGGAAGAGTCAACCCCTTTTATTGTTGTTTGTCAGGATGTGCAGGCAAAGGATATTTCTGTGCTCATACACAGAGCGATGAGATAATTATCTTGAGACACAATGCTTAGCCATATGATTTCATTGCAAAGAAATACAGCTTGGCTGATAACAATCAGAACTTACAGAAATGCTGGCTGATGCAACACAGCTAATGAAACTGAGTTACTTTGCAGACATATTCAGTGAAATAAATAAGCTGAATAAGCTGTGAAAGCTGAAAGAACATTCTTTGCCCAATGTGAAAAGAAGTCAATGCATCTAAAAGTCCGGAACGTTCTTGTATGTGTGGGGAACGACAGTTATATTTGAGCTCTTATCTTCCCTTGTTCAAGATAAAAAATAGACTGATTGATGCAATTAAGCTATTGCTGGTAATGCATCTCTTTGGAATGTGTAACAAATTTAATCCTGGTATTCCAGAATTCACAACAGAACAATCAGGTACAAAGGAACTTTGATTATCCAGCATTTGACTAACTGAATTTTAGATTATCTGAACAAGATCGCAAGGTCCCAATGCTTGGCTAACTATGTATCTGGCATTTGATTAACGCAACAAAACACTCCCCACCCATGTCCTTCAGGTAATCAAGGCTCCTCTGTATACCCTGGTACTCTACAAAACATTTTAGTGAGAATCTTGAAGCTAATTCTCCATTGTCCGCCCCATCATAGCTATTTGAAGAGATAACAGATTTCATCACACAGTGCCCTCAGAACCAATGACAGTAAAATGCCACTGGAGACATATTGGTGTAAACACTCCGATGAATATAGCTTTACTTTTTCTGCAGTGTAGAAAGTGCTGGCCCCATTCAACACAACCTTCCAATGGGAGTGTTTAACAGTGACAAATTAAAACCAAGTACCGAGGCACAGCACTGAGCTTAACAGGTACTTTCAAAGATAGATCCCCATTTTCAAGGATTATTGCTCAGCTCCAGCATGTTCCTCATGAATTAAACCAAATACTTTCCTTTTTTTTTAATGGGCACCTCAGAAGTTAAACTAATCACTCATTTTAGACAATGTGTTTAGCGCAGTGTCAGAATGAGCAGCTGCCATTCATTTAAAGATGTTTGAGGATAGTGTCAAGTAGACAATCAGTTTATTGTGTCAGAGCGAATTACTGCAGATGCTGGAATCTGTACTGAAAGCAATATTGCTGGAGATCACAGTGGGTCAGGCAGCATCCATGGAGAGAGAGCAAGCTAACGTTTCGAGTCTAGATGACTCTTCATCAGTTTACTGTGTCACTTTGATGTGATCAGATAGGATCGTAGAGTCGAGAGTGTGGTGCTGGAAAAGCACAGCAGGTCAGGCAGCATCTGAGGAGATCAACGTTTTGGGCAAAAGCCCTTCATCAGGACTGAGTCATAGAATCATACAGCATGGAAACAGTCCCTTCAGCCCACCCAGTCCATGCCAGCCTTCATCCCAAACTGGACTCGTCCCACTTGCCTGCATTTGGCCCCTATCCCTGCACACTGTTCCTATTCATGAACTTATCTAAATGTCATCTAAACGTTGTAACTGTACCTGAATCTGCCACTTCCTCAGGATGTTCATTCCACACATGAACCACTCTCTGTGTGTAAAAAAAGTTGCCTCGTGTCTTTTTTAAGTTTTTCTCCTTTCACCTTAAAAATATGCCCCCTAGTTTTGACTCCCCCACCCTCAGGAAAAGACCTTTGCTATTCACCTTATCTGTACCTCTCATGATTTTATAGACTTCTATAAAGTCACCTCTCAACCTCCTATGTTCCAGTGAAAAAAGACATGGATATTCGAATAAATCCCACTACAAGGCCTTAATCTTATCTAAGCCATCACAAAGAAGTTAAAAATCACACAACACCAGGTCCGAAAGCTAGTGTGCTTCCAATTAAACCTGTTGGACTATAACCTGGTGTTGTGTGATTTTTAACTTTGTGCACCCCAGTCCAACACCGGCATCTCCGAATCATCACAAAGAAGTACAGTGTACAACAAGGTGCCTCACCTTAGAGAAAGAGGGAAGAAAGTCACCATAAGAGGTTAGTCATTTTATAATCATTCAACACTTAGTGGGTAGAAAAAAGCAGAATAAAAATTCTTAAGGAGCTTGACAGGGTCAATGCTGAGAGAATGTTTCCCCTCATGGGAGGGTCAAGGATCAGAAGGTACAGTCCCAGAATAAAGGGGCACTAATTTAAGGCTGAGATGAGGAGGAATTTCTTCTGCCAGAGGGTTGTGAGTCTTTGGAACTCCTTAACTCCCCATGGTAGGCTACTGCAAAAAATACGGAGGTATGGCATTGAGGGCGAGTTGGAGGTTTGGATTAGGAATTGGCTGGCTGGAAGAAGACAGAGGGTAGTAGTTGATGGTAAAGGTTCATCTTGGAGTGCAGTTACTAGCGGTGTTCCGCAAGGATCTGTTTTGGGACCATTGCTGTTTGTCATTTTTATAAATGACTGGAGGAGGGGCTAGAAGGTTGGGTGAGCAAGTTTGCGGATGATACGAAAGTCGGAGGAGTTGTTGACAGTGAGGAAGGATGTGGCAGGTTACAGCGGGATATAGATAAGCTGCAGAACTGGGCAGAAAGGTGGCAAATGGAGTTCAATGTAGCTAAGTGTGAGGTGATTCACTTTGGTAAGAGTAACAAAAAGATGGGGTACTGGGCTAATGGTCGGATACTTGGTAGTGTGGATGAGCAGAGGGATCTTGGTGTCCATGTACACAGATCTCTGAAAGTTGCCACCCCGGTAAATAGTGCGGTGAAGAAGGCATATGGCGTACTGGCTTTTATTGGTAGAGGAATTGAGTTCCGGAGTCCTGAGGTCAAGTTGCAGTTGTATAAGACTCTGGTGCGGCCGCATCTGGAGTATTGTGTGCAGTTTTGGTCGCCATACTATAGGAAGGATGTGGAGGCACTGGAACGGGTGCAGAGGAGGTTTACCAGGATGTTGCCTGGTATGGTAGAAAGATCGTATGAGGAAAGGCTGAGGCACTTGGAGTTGTTTTCATTGGAGAAAAGAAGGTTTAGGGGTGACTTGATAGAGGTGTATAAGATGATTAGGGGTTTAGATAGGGTCGACAGTGAGAATCTTTTTCCACGTATGGAGTCAGCTATTACAAGGGGGCATAGCTTTTAATTAAGGGGGGGGGGGGTAGGTATAGGACAGATGTTAGGGGTAGGTTCTTTACTCAGCGAGTCGTGAGTTCATGGAATGCCCTGCCAGTAGCAGTGGTGGACTCTCCCTCATTATGGGCATTTAAGCGGGCATTGGATAGGCATATGGAGGATAGTGGGCTAGTGTAGGTTAGGTGGGCTTGGATCGGCGCAACATCTAGGGCCGAAGGGCCTGTACTGCGCTGTATTCTTCCATGTTCTATGTTCTATGTTCTAACACAGTGAGCTGTGGGGGCAGAGTCCTTGTGTATATACAAGGCTGAGAAAGAGAGATTCATCATCAGTCAGGGAATCAATGGTTACAGGGAAAGGACAGGGAAGTGGATGTGAGGAAAGTTGGATCAACCATGACCCTATCCAATGGTGGAGCAGGTTCGAGGGGCCAAATGGTCATTATCCAAAAGTCTTTAAAGAAGTAAAATGGAATGCACAAATTCGGGACTATTGGAGGAGACAGTTGCGGTCCAATGGGGAGCAGCTGCTGCCAAACTGGATGGGAGCATTTAGTGCAGAGGATGTGAAGCTCATCGGCCTGTGGACTGATGCTGAACCTAGTCCCTCGCTGCCACCACCTTCCTGTCACAGCACCTCACTTCCCAAACTCTCACCACCTTCCTGCCACTGCACCTCACTTCCCAAGCTCTCACCACCTTCCTGCCACTGCACCTCACTTCCCAAACTCTCACCACCTTCCTGCCACTGCACCTCACTTCCCAAACTCTCACCACCTTCCTGCCACTGCACCTCACTTCCCAAACTCTCACCACCTTCCTGCCACTGCACCTCACTTCCCAAACTCTCACCACCTTCCTGCCACTGCACCTCACTTCCCAAACTCTCACCACCTTCCTGCCACTGCACCTCACTTCCCAAACTCTCACCACCTTCCTGCCACAGCACCTCACTTCCCAAACTCTCACCACCTTACTGTCAGTGCACCTCACTTCCCAAACTCTCACCACCTTACTGTCACTGCACCTCACTTCCCAAACTCTCACCACCTTACTGTCACTGCACCTCACTTCCCAAACTCTCACCACCTTCCTGCCACTGCACCTCACTTCCCAAACTCTCACCACCTTACTGCCACTGCACCTCACTTCCCAAACTCTCACCACCTTCCTGCCACAGCACCTCACTTCCCAAGCTCCTTGCTGCTGTTTACTCAGTCTGCTCTCTACTTACTGCGATGTGCTAAGGTTAGGTCTGTACTCAGGTGGAGGTGAATTTGTGATGAGTTTTAATAATGATGAGTCCCAATTCCAACTGATCTGACTTCACTAAGATGTTGCTCCTTTTACACATGATCAGTAACTCCTTTTTAATATAAAGTTCTAATTAACCTTTAATCCATGAGGACCACCCTTTCGCTCAGCATTAAACTATGACAAAGATAGGAGAGGAACATCAAGAACTTGAAAGCAAGAGATTACCATGATACTAAAAGACATCGAGAGAGAAATAGGCCATTCAGCCCATTATGTGTGCTCCACCATTCAGTGAGAACATGGCTGACCTCACCATACTCAACTCCACCTTCCCACCCTTTCTTACATCTTGTCTAGCTCAGTCTTGACAATCTACTGTGATGGAGAATTCCACAGATTCGCTAGCCACTTAGAGAAGAAATTCCTCCTCATCTCTGTCTTAAATGTATGACGCCTCTGGTCCAAGACTCTCCTACAAAAGGAAAGTACCCTTCCACATCAACCTCATCAAGTCCCCTATGGAGCCTGTATTTTTCAATAAGGTTGCCTCTCATTCTCCTAAATTTCAACAAGTACAGGCCCAACCTACCCAACCACTCCTCCTCAGACAGTCCCTCCATACCTGGTAGCAATGAGGAAGCGCTCTCTGGGCTGCCTCCAAGGCCAGTCTATCCTTCCTGAGGTAACAGGACCAAAGTTGGTCACAGTGTTTCAGGTGTAGCCTGATATTTTAGAAGGGGAAAATTTCTAATTAATTACTGTGGTAAATTAGCAACACACAGAAAAAAGAATTTTTGTTCAAATCTGGAAAGTAGTGGTGGATCCTTTATTGACTTTTCTCGTGTGAAAAAGGAAGTTGAGATCTATTTGAAGGATGATGAAAAACCGAGAAGCAGAATTTAGAGGAATACTTTGAAATTAAATGGGATAAAATAAAATTACACTAAGCACCAACTGGATACAATTCCCAATTAAACATATGCTGTAAATGTGAAGCAATTTATCAGCTGATATTACTTTGGATGTATAACACATTTAATTGGAATCAAATTATCAAACAATTTATAAATTCTACCTTCATGTGTCATTTAAATTGACTGCTTCCAACCGCGTCTGTGAATATATCATTGAAAATGGTTGAGGAGAAGCTAAATAGAGCAGGCAGCTCTCTCATACAGCAGAGGGTAGTCTCCCTGTCTCTAAACCATCAACTGCGTTTCAAGATGGACTTCAGGACTTGGTGACTAAGAAAAGTATGTTCACAACATGACTGCGTATCACCTCATTAATTCTTCCATCAAATACAACTGGCAAAGGGTAAGAGTGAGAGAAATTCTGATAGAGTTATTGAGTCATTGAGATGTACACACAGAAACAGACCCTTTGGTCCAATTCGCCCATGCTGACCGGATGTCCTAAATTAATCTAGTCCCATTTGCCA
The DNA here is from genome assembly GCF_037043375.1 of Chiloscyllium plagiosum. Lineage (NCBI taxonomy): Eukaryota > Metazoa > Chordata > Chondrichthyes > Orectolobiformes > Hemiscylliidae > Chiloscyllium > Chiloscyllium plagiosum. The sequence continues at coordinate 2,602,276 of NW_028270142.1, forward strand.
ACATTTGGCACATATCCCTCTAAAACCTTCCTATCGGGGTGGCACGGTGGCTCAGTGGTTAGCACTGGGGCCTCACAGCACCAGGGTGCCAGCCTTGGGCAACTGTCTGTGTGGAGTTTGCACATTCTCCCTGTGTCTGCGTGGGTTTCGTGCCACAGTCCAATGCTGTGCAGGCCAGGTGAATTGGCCATGCTAAATTGTCCCGTAGTGTTAGGTGCATTAGTCAGAGTGAAATGGGTCTGGGTGGGTTGCTCTTCGGAGGGTCGGTGTGGACTTGTTGGACTGAAGGGCCTGTTTCCACACTGTAGGGAAACTAAACTATTCATATACCCATCCAGATGCCTTTGAAATGTTATAACTTTACTAGCCTCCACCACATCCTCTGGCAGCTCATTCCATTCACGGACCACCCTCTGTGTGAAAAAGTTGCCCCATAGGTCTCTTTTAAATTTTTCCCCTCTCACCTTCAAACTATGCCCTCTAGTTTTGGACTCCCCCACCCTTGGGAAAAAACCTTGGCTACTCTGGGTAGCCAAGTGAGGAAGAGCTATTCTAGCCGCCACCATCCTGGTCATCGCACTGAGAACTGAGATGTACACAAGAATGCATGTTTTTTCTCATGTGGTCTTGAGATGTGAGTGTCCCTGGCAAGGTCAACATTTGTTGTTGATCCCAACTGCACTTTGCCTGAATCTCTCGGTAAGCCATTGCAGATGGAAGTTAAGAATGAACCATGTTGCTGGGGGTCTGGAGTCACACATAGGCCAGGCAACATCAGTACAGCAGATTTCTTTTTGTAAAGTTCATTTGTGAACCACAGCAATCATCACTGAGACTAATTTATTCATTGAGTTTAACATCCACCAGCGAGTGGCATGGGATTTGAATCCCTGAGAGCCTGTGTCTCTGGATTATGAGTCCAGTGACATTATCACTACCCCACAATCACACTTTGTACCCACAATGACTCCCAGTTGACTGGATGGCTGACGTGAATGAAATCAGTGTCAGCAGCACAAGGTTTGAGCTGTGTTCCAGTCGGGCTGGATTCAGGATCTGCCTCTTTGTATTCCTGTGGTGAAGGTGCGAGACTGTGACTCGAGCTCTCGAAGAAGAGACCAGGCCCGATTTATCAACTGCCCACTCACGCTGAGCAAATTGGAATGGCTGCTCCAACTGTGATTGACCAGAACCCAGACTGACCTCTGACTGACCACTATACAAGTGCTGGACTGATTCCCTGCTAATCCCTCGACCATTTGCAGTGACTGAGGCTTATTCCCAGGTCAGGGTCTTTACAGAATCCCTGGCACAGACCACCCCAAGTGGCTGACTGACCTTGTCCAAGCCATTGGACAGATATTGTGTGGTGTCCTTGACTCACTCCACGATAGAGTTAGAGTTAGTACCTGTTGGGTCCCCCCCAGACCGATAACAGAGCTCCGAGACTTTACAGAGAAAGACTGCCCTTTGAATTTCAGACATGGCCACTTGTGGGAGTGGGAGTTGCTGCAGGTTGTGTACCAACGGGTCTGCCCTCTCCCTGACCATTGCCAGCAGCTCCACCTGCTGCTGGAGCTTCCTTGCTTGTAGCTTGTTGTCACAGCAACTACCCCACGCCACACAGTCACTTCTTGCTGAGCTGTTACATTATCAGCAGCTTCAATATTGCCTCAAGGGATAGAAAATCCAACTGGAAATCTCGTAATATGTTGAATCCCAATTCTAACCCCATGGTAAACTCAACTTCCTTACTTCCATTGGATTATCAGTTGGGTCACAAATTACCAGAAATCCAGGGCCCTGGAAAGTGTGGTCAAGGACCAATAGGACAACTCAATGTGGCCATGAATGGGGGATGTATGACTCCTCTCCCCACCCTTGCCCTGTCACAGTCCCAACAGCCTCTTTTGAGCATACCTAGGTGTGGGGTATTGGCCATAAGGCTTTCCATGCAGTAAGGAGAGGATTGGCTCTTTCTATGCAGCTGTCTGACTCTCCTGAGGGGTTTTTGCCCACCTCTGAACCAACAGTCACCTCCCTAATGGTAGACTCTTTCCTGGTCTTAGGAATTCAATCCTTCCCCGTGAGCAGGATGATGTGATCCCACGCTTCAAAGAAAGATCATTGAGCGTGGTCATTATTAAACCTCCTCAACTCTAGCTGAATGTGCCCATCTCTTCCTGCTTCCATCAGGTGGTCCCTCACTCCACTCCCAAGATCAGACTAAATGAGAGATCCAGGAGATCAATGAGTTTGAACAATTTCTCCAGCTCCAGGGAAACCAATTCCTCCTCTTACAGTGTGCTTCTTTTCATAAAACCTCTTCTGTGACTGAGTCAGGTTGCTGGCATCCCCAAAAGCTATTGTTAGTCCCTCAAAGATCCACCATAGCCTTTGTTACACATCTGCAGCTCTTTCCAATATTTCCCAACTGGTTTTCTTGTCCAGGTGTTCCATATGAAACTACCTGCTCACTCACATTAAAGCCTCATGAGGCCAAAATTGATCATGCATACTCAACCAATCAGTAATCGCTGGGTCAACAAATCTCTCTCAATCTATTCAGCTTCTTACTCAATGGGAAGTAGAATATCTAACCATAAGTATTGTCAAGGGAATGCTGATGGGGAGTCTCTGCCTGCGTTCTCCTAAAATTCGGTTTTCCTCTTCAATACCTGAGCATCCAGTAACCCAGAGCAGCTCCAGCCTCTGACAAGGTCATTACCAGTTTCAACTCCTCCACCATCCACTCCATCTCAACCAGGCACCTTCCAACCCTGATCACCAGGACTTGATACCTGTACTGTGGAATCTTACTGAATACACCAGAAATGTAACCTGAGATTTAACCACACAGCCCCAGACATCAGGAAGCAGAGAGTATTTATCCCACTGGCATCAAGTCTTTACAAACATGAAGTGAAATTAAAGTTAACAAGTCCTAATATTTACTTGGAATGCAGCCAGTGATTTACATTGAGTTAATGTATCCTTGTCTGTCTGCTCCTTCTCCTGAAGACAACTGTTTTACCAGAGATTGTTCTTTCAACTTCACTAACTGCACTCCATCACCATTGACACCCGCTAATGGAAGTCCGAGCACATGTACAGGAGCTCCCCTTCTTGCTGCCCTCACTCACCATCGCCACCTGCTGCTGGAGGTTCTGAAACACAGTGAGTATCCAAGGATGGGCAAAGTGAGTGAGTGTTAAGGAAGCAAGCTTGGAACTCTGAGAGGAGGGCTCTTGTGGTGTGGTAACAAGAAGAGGTAGGGAGCTAGGGGCCTGAGCTCATGTCCCACCTGCTCCAGAGGTGCGTTATAGCATCTCTGATCAAAAATATCTGGAACTCTGAGGTGCACCCTCTGGTAATGTATGTGAACTCCTGTGAGTAAAGTGACCTGGCAGCACATTGCAATGCAAGGTGTCAGTGAGCTCAAGAATGCAGTTTGAAACTATGGATTGGCACAGTTTGGAATTTGGAGAGGCACCATGAAGATGTGAGGCGTGTTCTTGGCCAATACTATGGATGGAGGTGTAGGTAATCACTGCTAATGAAGCATGTCCTGGGGTGACAGGTTTGTTGTATGAAGAGAGATTGAGTCAAATGGTCCAGTATTCATTGAAGAATGACAGGAGGTGTCATTGAGACATATACAATTCTGAGGTTCTGTAAAGGGTGTCACGGTGGCTCAATAGTTAGCTCAGCTATCTCACAACAGGAGGGATTCAGGTTCGATTCCAGCCTCAGGTGACTGTCTGTGTGGAGTTTGCACGTTCTCCCCATGTCTGCGTGGGTTTCCTCCTACAGTCCAAAGATATGCAGATTAGGTGGATTGGCCATGGGAAATGTGGGAGTTACAGGGATGGGGTCGGTTGGAGTGGGATACTCTTCAGCAGATTAGAATGGACTTGATGGGCTGAATGGTTTCTGATATCAAATATGGGATTGCTGTTTACCTTAGGTGGGAATTTCAGAACAAGGGGTTCATGATCTCAGGATATGAGTATGGCATTTTGAACTTAAATAAGGAGAAATGTCTTCATTCGGAAGGTGGTGAACCTGTTAAACTTTCTACCAATGAAGGTTATGGAAGCCTATTATGTTTAAGCAAGAGATAGAAGCTAAACGCATCAGGGATATGGGGAGACCATGGAGTATAGAGTTGGGATAAAGGATCAGCCTTCATCATATGAATGCTGGAATGGGCTCCATTGGCTGAATGGTCTCTGTTTTATGTTTCTATCTATGTACTGCCTCCTGACAGTCACTTTCCAACCTGTCTTGGTATCATCAGCAAATTTAGCCCCACACATTTGGTCCCTCAACCAATTCACTGACACAGATTGTAAATCGTTGAGGACTTGCCCCTGTGATAATCCACTAGTTGTAGTTCCTGACGAGAGAAGGACCATTTATCCCCATTTTGTGCTTCCTGTTAACCAACAAATAATTGATCTACAATAAAGGACTATCATGACAGCAGTTCTTAAATGAGATTGTGCCCTTAGTCATGTTTGATGGATGCTTCTGGAAGCTAGGCTGTTGGTAACTTTCAGGAGAAAGTGAGGACTGCAGATGCTGGAGATCAGAGCTGAAAATGTGTTGCTGGAAAAGCGCAGCAAGTCAGGCAGCATCCAAGGAGCAGGAGAATTGACGTTTTGGGCATAAGCCCTTCTTCAGGAATGAGGAAGGTGTGCCAAGCAGGCTAAGATAAAAGGTAGGGAGGAGGGACTTGAGGGAGGGGCGTTGAGAATGCGATAGGTGGAAGGTGGTTAAGGTGAGGGTAATAGGAGAGGGGGTGGGGGCAGAGAGGTTGGGAAGAAGATTGCAGGTCAAGAAGGTGGTGCTGAGTCCGAGGGTTGGGACTGAGATAAGGTGGGGGGGAGGGGCAATGAGGAAGCTGGAGAAATCTGCATTCATCCTGTGTGGTTGGAGGGTTCCTAGGCGGAAGATGAGGCGCTCTTCCTCCAGGTGTCGTGTGGCCATGGTCTGGCGATGGAGGAGGCCAAGGACTTGCATGTCCTTGGCGGAGTGGGAGGGGGAGTTAAAGTGTTCCGCCACGGGGCGGTTGGGTTGGTTGGGGCGGGTGTCCCAGAGGTGTTCTCTGAAACGTTCAGCAAGTAAGCGGCCTGTCACCCCAATGTAGAGGAGGCCACATCGGGTGCAGCAGATGCAGTAAATGATGTGTGTGAAGGTGCAGATGAATTTGTGACAGATATGGAAGGATCCCTTGGGGCCTTGGAGGGAAGTGAGGGGGGAGGTGTAGGCGCAAGTTTTGCATTTCTTGCGGTTGCAGGGGAAGGTGCCGGGAGTGGAGGTTGGGTTGGTGGGGGGTGTGGACCTGACGAGGGATTCACGGAGGGAGTGGTCTTTCTGGAATGCTGATAGGGGTGGGGAGGGAAATATATCCTTGGTGGTGGGGTCTGTTTGGAAAGTTGGTAATTTTCCCTTTTATTAGAACCTTGTCTATTTACAGCTAAGGCTTGACATGGGGCTTAACACAGAGTTTGCCAATCTGTTATGTGATCCTTTAATCACGAAAGATGTGCGCTATTTACATGTTTACATTTAATCCTTTCCTCTATATTCCTCCAAACTCCACCATCCTCCAGTCTCTAACTTAAAACATTTATTTATAATCTGAGTTAAAACAGGAAGACATAGTTTCAATTTCATTTCTGATTTGAAGTTCCTGGTTCGTTTATAATACACTTTCAGTGAAAGTTTACAGCATTGGATTAGAATTGGGAATGAGCAGGTCAATGTGGGTTTTTTTTGAAAACTAGAGAAATTAGGTTATTGTGCACAATAAGATACCCAATGACACAGGAAATGGTGACAAAAAGTATCTAATGAGTCAGTGAGTTACTCCCTGTCTGTAAAAAGACTGGCCAGAAAAAGTATCGGAAGCTGAGTTTATGGAAAACAATGTTTTTTTGTGAGCATGCTCAGAGGTCAATGGGGAGAAAGCTCCAAAATTCAATGACAGCTGAACTAAAGACTTTAGTATGAAGAGAGGAGTTGTGTTTCACTGAGGTTTGCGTCTGCAGGTTATTGTTGGGGAATAGGATATCACATTCTTTCCTTCTGATATTTGTGATGAGACTGTTTCAGATAGTAAAGAACAGCTCTTGCTTTCCATTTTTGTTAATGTTCTCGTGTTAGAAGTACATTACAAGTCTCTTGTGAATATGTTCAGTGACTGACCCCACAGTAAACAGAAAAAAACCCATACTTTGGTTTATCTAGCAAGATTTAGCTGGATGGATCAGTTTTTGTCCAATGTGTGCAGGAGGGTTTTCTGACACAGTATGTAGACAGGCCAACAAGGAGCAAGGCCACATTGGATTTGGTTCTGGGGAATGAACCCGGCCAGGTGTTAGATTTGGAGGTAGGTAATAATGACCACAATTCGGTTATGTTCATTTTAGCAATGGAAAGGGATAGGTATATACCGCAGGGCAAGAGTTATAGCTGGGGGAAAGGCAATTACGATGCGATTAGGCAAGATTTAGGATGCACAGGATGGGGAAGGAAACTGCAGGGGATGGGCACAACTGAAATGTGGAGCTTATTCAAGGAACAGCTACTGCGGGTCCTCGATAAGTATGTACCTGTCAGGCAGGGAGGAAGTGGTCGAGCGAGGGAGCTGTGGTTTACTAAAGAAGTTGAATCTCTTGTCAAGAGGAAGGCAGCGGCTTATGTTAGGATGAGATGTGAAGGCTCAGTTAGGGCACTTGAGAGTTACAAGTTGGTCAGGAAAGACCTAAAGAGAGAGCTAAGAAGAGCCAGGAGGGGACATGAGAAGTCATTGGTGGATAGGATCAAGGAAAACCCTAAGGCTTTCTATAGGTATATCAGGAACAAAAGAATGACTAGAGAAAGATTAGGGCCAATCAATGGGAAGTTGTGCGTGGAGTCTGAGGAGATAGAGGAGGTGCTAAGTGAATACTTTTCATCAGTATTCACACTGGAAAAAGACAACGTTGTCGAGGAGAATACTGAGATACAGGCTACTAGACTAGATGGGATTGAGGTTCACAGGGAGGAGGTGTTAGCAATTCTGGAAAGTGTGAAAATAGGTAAGTCCCCTGGGCCAGATGGGAATTATCCTGGAATTCTCTGGGAATTCTCAAGGAGGAGATTGCAGAGCCTTTGGCTTTGATCTTTATGTTGACATTGTCTACAGGAATAGTGCCAGAAGACTGGAGGATAGTAAATGGAAGAAGGGGTGTAGATGCAAGCCTGATAATTATAGACCAATGAGCCTTACTTCAGTTATGGGTAGAGTGTTGGAAAAGGTTATAAGAGATAGGATTTATAATCATCTAGAGAGGAATAAGTTGATTAGGGATAGTCAACATGGTTTTGTGAAGGGTAGGTCATGCCTCACAAACCTTATTGAGTTTTTTGAGAAGGTGACCAAACAGGTGGATGAGGGTAATGTGGTTGATGTGGTGTATATGGATTTCAGTAAGGTGTTTGATAAGGCTCCCCACAGTAGGCTATTGTACAAAATACAGAGGCACGGGATTGAGGGTGATTTAGCGTTTTGGATCAGAAATTGGCTAGCTGAAAGAAGACAGAGGGTGATGGTTGATGGGAAATGTTCATCCTAGAGTTCAGATTAGATTAGATTACTTACAGTGTGGAAACAGGCCCTTCGGCCCAACAAGTCCACAAGATGTACCGCAAGGATCGGTTTTGGGTCCACTGCTGTTTGTCATTTTTATAAATGACCTGGATGAGAGCATAGAAGGATGGGTTAGTAAATTTGCAGATGACACTAAGGTCGGTAGAGTTGTAGATAGTGCTGAAAGATGTTGTAGGTTACAGAGGGACATAGATAAGCTGCAAAGCTGAGCTGAAAGGTCACAAATGGACTTTAATGAGAAACAGTGTGAGGTGATTCACTTTGGAAGGATTAACAAGAATGCAGAGTACTGGATTAATGGTAAGATTCTTGCATGTGTAGATGAACAGAGAGCTCTGGGTGTCTATGTACATAGATCCCTGAAAGTTGCCACTCAGGTTGATAGGGATGTATAGAAGACATACAGCGTGTGAGCTTTTATTGGTGGAGGGATTGAGTTTTGGAGCCATGAAGTCATGCTGTATCCATACAAAACTCTGGTGCAGCCACACTTGGAGTATTGCGTACAAGTTCTGGTAACCACATTATAGGAAGGATGTGGAAGCTTTGGAAAGAGTTCAAAGGAGATTTACTAGGATGTTTCATGGTATGGAGGGAAGGTCTTATGAGGAAAGGCTGAGGGATTGAGCCTGTTTTCATTAGAGAGAAGAAGGTTTGGAGGTGACTTAATTTGTGGGCGGCACGGTGGTTAGCACTGCTGCCTCGCAGCGCCAGAGACCCGGGTTCAATTCCCGCCTCAGGCAACTGACTGTGTGGAGTTTGCACGTTCTCCCCGTGTCTGCATGGGTTTCCTCCAGGTGCTCCAGTTTCCTCCCACAGTCCAAAGATGTGCAGGCCAGGTGAATTGGCCATGCTAAATTGCCCATAGTAAGGGGTAAATGTAGGGGTGGGTTGCGCTTCAGCGGGTCGGTGTGGACTTGTTGGGCCAAAGGGCCTGTTTCCACACTGTAATGTAATGTAATGTAATGTAATCTAATCTTAATTGAGACAAATAAGATAATCAGAGGGTTAGATAGGGTGGACGGGAAGAGCCTTTTTCCTCAGATGGTGATGGCTAGCATGAGGGCACATAGATTTAAATTGAGGGGTGATAGACATAGGACAGATGTGAGAGGTAATTTCTTTACTCAGAGAATATTAGGGGTGTGGAATGCATTGCCTGTAGACTTTCAAACTTTAAATCGAGATTAGAGTGGTGCTGGAAAAGCACAGCAGGTCAGGCAGCATCCGAGGAGCAGGAAAATCGGTGTTTTGGGCAAAAGCCCTTCATCAGAAATGGAGGCAGGAAGCCTCCAGGGTGGAGAGATAAATGGGAGGGTAGTGGGGCTGGGGAGAAGGTAGCAAAGAGTAAATAGGTGAATGGGGGTGGGTATGGAGGTGTTAGGATGGAAAAGATAGGTGGGAAGGGAGATTTGCAGGTAGGACAGGTCATGAGGACAGTGTTGAGCTGGAAGGTTGGAATTGGAGTAAGGTGGGGGGAGGGGAAATGAGGAAACTAGTGATGTCCACATTGATGCCCTGGGGTTGAAGTGTTCCGAGGCAGAAGATGAGGCGATCTTCCTCCAGGCGTTGGGTGGTGAGGGAGTGGCAAAGGGCATTTAAACGGAATAGTGTAGGATAGATGGATTTCAGATTGGTTCCACAGGCCAGCGCAACATAGAGGACTGAAGGGCCCGTACTGCACTGTTATGTTCTATTTCGAGTCATAGAGTCATACAGATGTACAGCATGGAAACAGACCCTTCGGTCCAACCTGTCTATGCTGACCAGATATCCTAACCCAATCTAGTCCCACCTGCCAGCACCTGGCACATATCCCTCCAAACCCTCCAAACATACCAAACACCTTCTTCACTATCCTATCTACCTGCAACTCCACTTTCAAGAAGCTATGAACCTGCACCCCAAGGTCTCTTTGTTCAGCAACACTCCCTAGGACCTTACCATTAAGTGTATAAGTCCTGCTAAGATTTGCTTTCCCAAAATGCATTTGACTCTGGGATCTGACTTATCGTCAGCTGGTTAATAATATAAACAAAATCTCTGCACCCTCAGTGGCATCTTCACTAGTTCCTTGGTTTTTAATAATGCTGGCAATGATTAGTCACCTGGTTTTATAATATACTTTAAAATGAAGACATAGTCTGAAATCTTCGTACCAGTAGCTATTGCTTCTTGAAGTCATTGATCACAGAGATTTACAGAACAGAAAATGTTTCTTCAGCCCAAAATGTCTGCACCAGTCTCCAACAACCAGTCGATGGTTTCCATTTCCCAGCACTTGGCCCTGGCTTTATTTGCCTCGGTATCACAAGTGAATATTTAAATCCTTCTTCAATGTGATAGGGTTTCTGCTTCTCCCACCCTTCCAGCCAGTGAGCGCCCAATTCCCACCACCCTCTGGGCAAAATGGTTTCTCCTCAGATTTCCTCTAACCCTCCTGCCCCTTTCCTGAAATCTCTGTCCCTGGTCACTGATCCCTCCATCAAAGAAAATGTTTTTTTCTGTCTACCCTCTCTATATCTAAATACTTTTATGCACCTCAGTCATATCTCTTCTCAATCTCATCTGCTCTAAGGAAAACCATCCCAGTCTGTCTAACCTCTCTTCATTACTGAAGCTCTCTCGCCCAGGGACTATCCTGGTAAATTCCCTATGGACCCTCTCCAGGGATATCACATCCCTCCTGTATTGTGGATTACAGAATGATACACAGCACTCTGCTGAGGCCTCACCAATTAATTGTTTAATTACTGTGCATCATTTTTCCATTTCAGTTTTTATATGGTATGTTTGAGAGAGGGGTACAGATACTAAACTGTTTGTTGATGTACCTGCAGCTGCTATTCTGAGTTGTAATGAGCTGATGTCTGATGAAATGAGCATTTCTTTTCTCCTCTTGGACGAAATGTGTTTTAATTTGCGCCAGCAAATGTGTTTGGTCTTACTTATGGAATTGTCATTGTGATTCAATGGTGTGATCTGATTCACCATCACTATGAAATGTTGAAGTTATGTGACTTTGCAAGACATCAGGAAATCTTTGACCACGTTGCTTTCCTTTTAGGAGAAGAGTAGATGCTTGCTGCATGAATGCTATGCTCCAAAACTTTAATGGCTGGTTGTGAGAAATTATATTTTTCATTGAAAGTTAGTCTTGGCTTCTTGCATTGGAGCGCAGTCTCTGTCTATCAGTGTGCTCTGATATAGTGGAACATCAATAAAGAATGCCATTCCAATGACACATAACTCCCTCTAATTCTTCAAGGGTGTTCATTATGGTTCTTTGAAAACTTTCTGGTGCTGATGTAATACTAAGGAGCAATTGATTAAAGCTATATCCTGTAAACAGTGTCATGAATGTTGTCAGTATTTTGAATCCTGTGGCTGAGTAAGGTACTCGTGGCCCTGATTCAGGATAGGGTATTTACACCAAGATGAAGAGAAATTTATTCCAGCAATTTCACCCAGAGAATGGGGAGCCTGAGGAATCCTCAGGCACAGAAAGCAGTTGAGGCCAAAACATTGAATGTTTTCAAGGAGGAGTCAGTTATAGTTCTTACAGCTGAAGGGATCAAAGGGTATGGGGGAAAGTGGGAATGGGGGAAAGTGGAAACAGGGGACTGGGCTGGATGATCAGGCATGATCATATTCAATAGTGAAACAGACTCAAAAGACTGAATGATCTACTCTTGCTCCTAATCTCCACATTAATAATAGGAGAAGTGATGAGAATATGTATTGATGAGTTTTGAGAAGATTTGTAGCTCAAGTTGAGGTTTTGGATGTCTCAGCAATAAACCCAAACAAGCAGACAAAACATGTCCAGAAACCCTAGCCACTCTCCCCCGCATCAAAGACATCTCGGAAATGACTGCCAGACTACTCAGACCCCTTGGCATCATGGTAGCCCACAAACCCACCAACACACTAAAACAGCAGCTAATGAACTTGAAAGACCCGATACAGACTATGATCAAAACTAATGTTATTTAGAAAATAACTGTGCAAGGACTGTAACAAACACTACATTAGATAAACAGGCAGAAAACTAGCCACCAGGATACGTGAACATCAACTAGCTTCAGGGTGCAGGGCCTGGAGTGTAGGGAGGTGAGGAACATGGCATCAATTTCCAAGGAGGGTGCCTGTAAACAGGGAAGTGGCTTGAAGTGTGTATACTTCAATGCAAGAAGTATACGAAATAAGGTAGGTGAACTTGCAGCGTGGGTTGGTACCTGGGACTTCGATGTTGTGGCTATTACGGAGACATGGCTAGAACAGGGACAGGATTGGCTGTTGCAGGTTCCGGGATTTAAATGTTTTAGTAGAGTCAGAGGTGGGGGTAAAAGAGGGGGAGGTGTGGCATTGCTTGTCAAAGATAGTATCACAGCGGTGGAAAGGACAATGGATGAGGACTTGCCATCTGAGGTAGTTTGGGCTGAGGTTAGGAATAGGAAAGGTGAGGTCACCCTGTTAGGAGTCTTTTACAGGCCTCCTAATAGTCCTAGAATCATTGAAGAAAGGATTGGGAAGGTGATTCAGGAGATGAGTGACAGTAATAGGGTGGTTGTTATGGGGGACTTTAACTTTCCTGATATTGATTGGGAAAGCTATAGCTCAAGTTCGTTAGATGGGTCAGTGTTTGTTCAATGTGTGCAGGAGAGTTTCCTGACACAATATGTAGACAGGCCAACAAGAGGTGAGGCCATACTGGATTTGGTTCTGGGTAACGAACCAGGCCAGGTGTTAGAATTAGAGGTAGGTGAGCACTTTGGGGATAGTGACCATAATTCGGTGATTTTTACACTCGTGATGGAGAGGGATAAGTGTGTACTACAGGGCAAGAATTATAGCTGGGGTAAGGGAAATTATGATGCGGTGAGGCATGACTTAGGATGTGTGGCTTGGAAAAGTAGACTCCAAGGCAAGAGTGTAAATGATATGTGGAACTTGTTCAAGGGGCAACTATTGAGTGTCCTTGATAATTATGTACCTGTCAGGCAGGAAGGAAAGGGTCGTGCGAGGGAGCCGTGGTTTAATAAGGAATTGGAATCCCTTGTTAAATGGAAGAGGGCGGCCTATCTCAAGATGAGACGTGAAGGTTCAATTGGGGCGATTGAGAGTTATAGGGTAGCCAGGAAGGACCTGAAGAGAGAGCTAAAAGCAGCAAGGAAAGGTCCTTAGTCGATAGGATTAGGGAAAACCCTAAGGCTTTCTATAGGTATGTTAGGAATAAAAGAATGACTAGGGTAGGAATAGGTCCAGTCAAGGATAGTAGGGGGAAGTTGCGTGTGGAGGCGGAAGAGATTGGGGAGACACTGAATGAATACTTTTCTTCAGTATTTACTCAGGAACAGGGCATTGTTGTCGATGAGAATACTGAGTCACAAATAAGTAGAATGGATGGCTTTGAGGTATGTAGAGAAGAGGTGTTGGAAATCCTGGAAAAGGTGAAAATAGATGTCCCCTGGGCCTGATGGCATTTATCCTAGGATTCTCTGGGAAGCAAGGGAGGAGATTGCAGAGCCATTGGCCTTGATTTTTATGTCCTCTTTGTCTACAGGAGTAGTGCCAGAAGACTGGAGGATAGCAAATGTGGTTCCCTTGTTCAAAAAGGGGAGTAGGGATAGCCCTAGTAACTATAGGCCGGTGAGTCTCACTTCTGTTGTGGGCAAAGTCTTAGAGAGAATTGTAAGGGATAGGATTTATGCACATCTGGATAGGAATAATGTGATCAAGGATAGTCAGCATGGTTTTGTGAAGGGCAAGTCGTGCCTCACAAACCTTATTGAATTCTTTGAAAAGGTGACGAAGGAGGTTGATGAGGGGAAAGCGGTAGATGTGGTATATATGGATTTTAGTAAGGCATTTGATAAGGTTCCCCATGGTAGGCTACTGCAGAAAATACGGAGATATGGCATTGAGGGTGAGTTGGAGGTTTGGATTAGGAATTGGCTGGATGGAAGAAGACAGAGGGTAGTAGTTGATGGCAAAGTTTCTTCATGGAGTGCCGTCACTAGCAGTGTTCCGCAAGGATCTGTTTTGGGACCATTGCTGTTTGTCATTTTTATAAATGACCTGGAAGAGGGGTTAGAAGGTTGGGTGAGCAAGTTTGCGGATGATACGAAAGTCGGAGGAGTTGTTGACAGTGAGGAAGCATGTGGCAGGTTACAGCAGGATATAGAGAAGCTGCAGAGCTGGGCAGAAAGGTGGCAGATGGAATTCAATGTAGCTAAGTGCGAGGTGATTCACTTTGGGAAGAATAACAAAAAGATGGGGTACTGGGCTAATGGTCGGATACTTGGTAGTGTGGATGAGCAGAGGGATCTTGGTGTCCATGTACACAGATCTCTGAAAGTTGCCACCCAGGTAAATAGTGCGGTGAGGAAGGCATATGGCGTACTGGCTTTTATTGGTAGAGGAATTGAGTTCCGGAGTCCTGAGGTCATGATGCAGTTGTATAAGACTCTGGTACGGCCGCATCTGGAATATTGTGTGCAGTTTTGGTCGCCATACTATAGGAAGGATGTGGAGGCATTGGAACGGGTGCAGAGGAGGTTTACCAGGATGTTGCCTGGTATGGAAGGAAAATCGTATGAGGAAAGACTGAGGCACTTGGGGCTGTTTTCACTAGAGAAAAGAAGGTTTAGGGGTGACTTGATTGAGGTGTACAAGATGATTAGGGGGTTAGATAGGGTCGACAGTATGAACCTTTTCCCGCGTATTGAGTCGGGTATTACAAGGGGGCATAGCTTTAAATTAAGGGGGGGTAGATATAGGACTGATGTTAGGGGTAGGTTCTTCACTCAGCGAGTTGTTAGTTCATGGAATGCCCTGCCAGTAACAGTGGTGGACTCTCCCTCTTTATGGGCATTTAAGAGGGCATTGGATAGGTATATGGAGTATAGTGGGTTAGTGTAGTTTAGGTGGGCTTGGATCGGCGCAACATCGAGGGCTCAAGGGCCTGTACTGCGCTGTATTCTTCTATGTTCTATGTTCTACCCATGAAAGACATGACCCTCTCTCACTAGTATCCTCACATACGGATGAGAAAGGACACCACTTTGACTGAGACAACACATCCATCCTAGGACAATCCAAACAAAGACACGCATGAGAATTCCTAGAAGCATGGCATTCCAACTGGAACTCTATCAACAAACACATCAAGTTAGACCCCATCTACCACCCCCTAAAAAAAAAAGGAACAGGAAGTGACTTCACCACAGGAAATCACATCACCAACCCAAAGAAACCCAAACATATAATTAGAAAGCAGGAATTTTCAGCATTGCTTTGCATGAGGTCCACTGAAGATGTAACCTAGTAAGGTAATGAAACTTCTGGAAATGAACCTTTCAGCTCAGCGAGCAAACCTACATCCAATATGTATCGATATTGAAGGCCTACAAGGCTACAGGAAGATTTCCATTAATTCAGGGACATGGGCTTTACTGGCTGGGTCAAGGGCATGCTTCCTGAGATTTGGCCATAGTTGCTCATATTTTAAACACCAACATATTATTGAGATGAAAATTTTGCTGTACACATAGTCACGGCATAGATAACATTCACAAATGAAAGCTTTAAAAAAAAGACTATACTGACATTATTGTACTAATATGGAGATCAATTTTTTTAAACAGCTATTATAAAAGTAACAAACTCTCAATTGATAATCTTAGCTCAGCTGCTATGTGGGATCCAATGCAGTAACATCTTTATGTGAATGAGATTTGTGCGACAAGTTATTGAAAAGGAGAGTTATCTGAGTACTTAACAATGCAACGCTAAAATAATTTGCCAAAAACTCAATTATAGCACTGGGTTTTTGACTATAAAGGATTTCTGGTCATAACTTGGAGAGATAGGAAATGTTTAATGTGTTCTCACTAAGGACAATCATTTTACAATCTTGGAAATACTTGTGAAGGTTAGCTTTGGATATTGTCCTTACTGTTTATCTTAATGCAGTACAAAAATTTGCACTTTCAATACAGAAAATCAGGGACATCAATTCTATAAGATAATTAAACTATCAATATTTTCTTTTCACACAGAATCAAGAATTGAAACCTAAAGATTTGTTTGAATTGATTTAGACATAACAAGGAAGATGTGATTTTGACATCAGTCCTTATGCTCACAGCTCCACTGATACACAAAGTTGTCAAATGCTTCATCACCACCTTTAGTAAGGCCATAAGTTTATTACTCTATGGTTCTAGCTTAGTATCCTGGCAGATACTTGTGATGAGGAATTAAGAAAGCTCCTAGAAAGTTTAGTAAATTAAGTTACTCAATTAAAAAAAGATGCTTCCATCTACAGATACTCCAAATATTTAAATAATGTCTGTAAAATTGATGTAAGTTCTGTTTGTACTTGTATATGAATAGAAAAACAATGCAATGGATAGGAAAATGTTCAAATTCTGACACATCACTGTTTGTAGAATAATCAGTACCAGGAGCATAAACAAAATGTTACCATCTTACCTGCTCAAATGTGTAAAATTGATGCCTTCACAATCTATAGAGTTCAATTTTGAAAATTATGGCACATGATCAGCTAAACATTAAATTATTATTGTTTCACTAATTGCACTTCACCAATCAACTATGAAAGAAGTACCATGCAGATCTTTCATTAAAATGGAATATTCAATTAAACATCTAGCCTGTAGTTTGCAGCAACTTGAAACGTTATCATGTACAGAATATTTTGAAAAGTAATTTGTCAAAGATTTCCAGATAATAAATCAAAATAAATGAGTATTTCAGCTGAATTTAGCAGTCTCCAGCAATTTGCTCAGGATTTCAACTAATAGTTTAGATTGTAGGTTTGAACCATCTACAGTGGTGCTATCAACAAGATCAACAGTTTGTGGCTTAGACAGCCAAAAGGGAAAAATGGGAAAAAGGAAAGAAATGAAAATAAAGTAGCATTTAGACAAAGGATGCATTAAACAGGAAATACAAAGAATTGAGAAAAAACATAGCCTGTTTTGTGGACCCATTAAATATTCAAAAGTTTGATTCAGCACATTATAAAACAGATGGGTTGCACAAAAAAAAAAGTCACTAGAGGTTCCAGATATTCATTCAAATTTTCTTCCACTAACATGTCCTCTCATCTCAACATCATTTGGAATGAAATTGCATTAAAAATTATTGAACTTGACACACTCAACATGTCTCAAAATGTAAATCCAAATGAGGGTAAAGCAAGGTCTACCAGTTTAAAAACACAATCAAAGCTTATTGAAACTATATATTATAGTGCTATTTTAGCTTGCTACCTCTCTAATACGGTTCATAGCATTGGCTTGAATGAACATAGATAAAGTTTCTGTAAATCTAGTTACATCTATGACAAACTAAATTGGAGTATCATTCAGGAGCAGAATGATTTGAAATAAAAGACATATCAAACCATGCTGTTGAGACAGGTTTCAGTTTCTCATAACTGCAGCAAAATCTACATTGCACTAATTTTACTAATTGCTGCAAACCTTCCTTTAGTAAAAAGTAAATGCAATTTATTTAGAACATAGAATGTTACAACGCAGTACAGGACCTTTGGCCCTCGATGTCGCACCGACCTGTGAAACTAATCTGACGCCCATCTAACCTACACCGTTTCATTATTATCCATATGTAAATCCAATGTCCATTTAAATTCCCTTAACGTTGGCGAGTCTACTACAGTTGCAGGCAGGCCGTTCCATGCCCTTACTACTATGAGTAAAGAAACGACCCCTGAAATCTGTCCTAAATCATCACCCCTCAATTTAAAGCTATGTCCCCTTATGTTAGCCTTCACCATCTGAGGAAAAGGGCTCTCACTGTCCACCTGATCTAACCCTCTGCATAGATATTCAATTTAAAGTCACAGAAATTATTGAAGCTTTTTTAGAAAATAACAGTTCATAATTTAACATGATCAGGAATAGCCAAATTAAATAATTTCTTTGATAAAGGATAAACTGAGTTGCGACTGAATTCTTTAAGTGCAGGCACTCACTGTAGTATTGTTCATTAATGCAGATAATCTACACTCATTCACTGAAGAGAAAATTTCCTTTTAATGCTTATAAGCCACAGTATGCAAAATTGAACTATTTTAAGCAGCAAAGAGCTTCAAACTCAAAACTTCAGAAATATGTTTCACTGTTGAGTTGTTAAGTGTATGAAAGAATTTCTACACCAATAAAATATTTAATAAATATCCATTTACAAAATGCAAATGCATAAACAGTCTACAGAAACAATTATGTGAAGCATCAGGGCACGTAAAACGAACTCTTGTTCTTGCACATCAGCTTTTCTTTTCTGGAATATTCCGCAGGACTATGAGAACAAGCCAACTGCTACAGCTGCTGTTCACGACTGCATTAATTATAGAAGGCAACACAAAACATGCTTTGTACTTTGAAGGAGCAGCAGCCTCACAAAGATCCATTTCTCATACAGTGGGATACTGTGGGTGTATTGTCTTCACCCTGTTGAGAGAGAATGGGACATTCATGCCTGAGAAATTCCTTAGTAGAAGGTTCACCCTGTTCATTTGACTGATCAGACATATGGAATAACAAAACAACAGTTCCAATATATCTGTGCTGTCTACCACTGTAGAATTCCTGTCTTACAAATTACTCAGTAGAATAATTTTATCTATGTGCTACTCAACAGGGTCAAAACAAGCCCTGTGCCATAAATATACTTCTTACAGCTTTCAGATCTATGCTTCATGTATTTATAAACTGCTGAAGCAGCCACACCACCTTATTGTTTTCTTCAGTACAACTAAATTTCAAAACTGTTTTTTCTGATATCAAGAACAAATGGGGTGAGAAACTGTTAAAATTTTAGTTTATTTGTTTTACTATGGACCAATTCAAACCAATGAAAATCACCACTCTTTCTGTGGAAAAGAAGATTGAACAAATTAAATTCATTATTTTGGGTAAGTGGGATGTTGAGGGCAAAATAATGAACCTTTGAATTGGCTCGAACCTTTAAAATTAAGTTCTGAAGGGGACCTCTTGTGGCCAGCTTCAAGTCCCACCTTCCCCAGAGGTGTGTATTAACATCTCTGAAAAAGGTTGATTTGGAAAAATAGATTAATTTCTTTTTAATTAGGAGTTAGTTCTGGATCAATTTAGAGGCAAGCAGATAAGATTTTACTATGAATCCCTGCTTCATAACAATGCACACTTTCAAAGATACTCTTATACACAATCACAAGGGGGGAAAAACACACGTATTTTGCTAAATGTTGTCAGCTGTGATTCCTGTGTTACAACGGAGATTCCACTTGAATAGTACGTCACTGCTTGTGAAGCATTTCGGGTTGTCCTGATGATGCAAAGGGTGCTCCAAAGCATATTTTCCTTTTATTTGAAGAGGTTTCCTCTGGGACTCATACCAAATTCGCTAAACAGATGAATGGCCATTTCTGTCATTTAAAACAATGGCCACCACTTTAGTAAGGAGTACTAAAGACAGATTGAATAACATTCTTTGCTATCTTGAGGATTTAAAATATTGAAACCTGGATAACTAATAAATTCAATTAGAATACAAAACTGTTATAGCTGCAAATTTTTATTAATCATTCCTTGAATGTGGGTGTTGCTGGCTAGGCCAGCATTTATTACCCATCCCTAATTGCCCAGAGAGTAATTTAAGAGTCAACCCCATTGCTGCGAGTCTGGAGTCACATGTAGGCCAGGCTAGGTAAGGAAGGCAGTCGTGACCCAGATGGGATTTTCTGACAAGTGGCAATGGTTTCATGGTAATCATTGGATGGTCAAATAAGAATCATTGGAATTTTATTGAATTCAAATTCCACTATTTGCCATGGTGGGATTTGAACCCAGGTCCTCAGAACATTCTCTGAGTTTCTGGATTAACATGCCAGAGCTAATACCACTCGGATATCACCTCCCCATACAAATGGAAATAGGAACAGGTGATGAGGATAGAAGGTAAGCAGTGAGCCATTCTCACCACTGCCCTTAGCTGAGAAAGACCTGGTAATTAAAACAGATTACCCTCATCATCATTCCAAATAAAAAGTTTGCGTAGTGGCAACTAGCTGGTCAATAGAAATTTGTGGATATGAGACCCCTAGCTGACATCACAGTAACAGGCAACAAAAATAACAATCCACACATTGCTAGAAGCTCTCAAGAGGGAAGAAGGAGCAAGACCGGCCTAGACGTTCTTTGTGGGGCTTAATAAGAGCACTTTAGCTCCTCCAGGCTCCATAAGGAGAGCAAAATAAATGTCATTTAATTCTGGTTTCGGGACCTGTTACTACTCTTTCCTTTGTAGAAATGGAGCAGCATTGAGCTGCTCAGCATCAAGGCTGTGTCCCCTGACTACTTTGTTTAAGCTTACTGCTTATCTTCCACCCTCATCACATGTTCCCCATTTCCATTTGGATGGGGAGGTGACAGCAGAGTGGTATTAGCTTTGGCCTGTTAATCCAGAAACTCAGGTAATGTTCGGAGGACCTGACCACCATGGCAAATAGTGGAATTCCAATGATTCTTATTTCATCATCCAATGATGACCATTAAACTATTGGCACCTGTCAGAAAACACCATCTAGTTCACAAATGTCTTTTAGGGAAGGAAACTTCCTTTAGGGAAATGGGTGTCACCCACGTCAGATAGGTTAACGAAGACTTCAATGGCTACATCACAATGATGGCTTTAACTATATCAATTAGGCAGAAGGGTTAAAAATTATCCCAAACATGTGTACTGAGAATAGGAAGGAAATCATGCAATTCCAAAAGTAGGCAATCCTTGTGGTAATTGTCACTAAAATTAGATATTTTGAATCAAAACATGATATTCAGCATGTGAAACTATTATGTAAGCCTTGGTTGACGGTCAGCCCCTGACCATAGTTGCGTATTTCTGCACAAGGTTCGAGAGTTTGAGCTTCAGCACTAATAAGTTCCACTTGAATCTCAATATTACTGTTGTAATAAAATCCAGATCTACTACATAGGAGATGTTTTTGGTTCTTCTCTGGTAAAGGCATTTGGGAACAAATTGATTAAAAGATTTTGCTGGAAGAATTTGGTAATGAGAAACAACATTCATCAAAACAAAAAACGAGTAAATTTCCAAGGTTAGTTATTTGCTGACTGGAGAGAATAGTACCACTGCGTTTCTCTGATAGAAACAGCCTTGAATTAAATCGATGCACTGATGTCAGTGGAAGGATAAAATTAATCAAGTGGTATGTTGCCTAATGAAAATAAACTTCATATCTCATCTGCTTATAGCATTTCACACATTGATGTGCGGATGAAAGGCAGTAAAAGGTTCATCATTGATCAAAGCAAACAGAATAAAACAGAACAAAAGAACCACGGATGCTGTAAATTAGAAACAAAAACAAATTGCTGGGAAAGCTCAGCAGGTCTGGCAGCATCTGCGGAGAGAAATCAGAGTTAATGTTTCAGGTTTGGTAATTAAAACAGAATACATGCTGTGAATAAAACATTCTTTTTGATGACTATTTCTGCTAAACTCTTCCTTTGCTCCTTATCCAGACAGAAGAGCTGTGTGCACTTCAGCTGCTAATGATTAACACCAGTTCCTCCATCATATTGTATTGCAGACTAACCATTAAGGATTGGTTTAACATTCAGTAATCAGTGAAGTGAAGGGACATCACCAGTTGATAATGAAACAAAAAAAAAAATCTACCTTCCTCAACTTCACAGAGTTATGGTTTAAACAGAGGGCAGAGCAGGGTAACCATGTTAAACATTACAATGAAGGGACACTTATTTTAGATGTGTTCAATTTGAAGTATGCAGGCACTGAAAACTTGAGCTACCTGCAGCAATTGGAAGTGGCTGAATCCATGAACAAAATACCTTTTAAAGAAGTGGGGGGGGGGGGGGGCATGGGGAAAGAGGAGTACTAGGGACCTAATAAAACCTAAAATGAAAGAACTGCGGATGGTGTAAATCAGAGACAAAAGCAGAAATTGCTGCAAAAGCTCAGCAGGTCTGGCAACACCTGTGGAGAGAAATCAGAGTTAGCATTTAGGGTTGAATGACCCTTTCTCAGAACTAATAAAATTATCCCAACCCCACCCCGGTCCACGAGTTGTCTGCTTGACCAAGCCAAGCACCATCGCCCCCCACATTACACCGGCTTGTTCTTACAGACTTTGGCTTCTGGCCTCATGTGGTTCAGGACACAATTTAAAAATGGTATCCTGCTGTTAAACTCTGAAGGGCATCAAGGAAAGGCCTACTTATGAATTTCCCAGCCTCAAGTGCACCCTACCCCCAACAAATCTGACCTCCTAAAAGGAGCATAAACAAATTATTCAGCATCATAATGTCCTGATGTCTGCAATGGTGGAGATGAAAGGTCTGTTTTAGATCTTGTTCTGACATGCTCATGTCTAATGAGTGCTTAAACGTATTGCAACTGGCAAGGTTCTCAAGGAAATAAATGTGTGGAATTTTTTTAAAACAAAACAGTATTCCATAGTACCTGTCACTTGAAACCATAAACTGTAAAACCAATTTCCCTTACTACCATTCTCACATTGAATTCCATCAAGTGAGATGTTGATGGACAGTTCCTATCAATTCTTGAGTGGAAATATTTGTTGACATAAGGGATTAAGTACTTAATTAAATTGATTTCAAACATTTCACTTAATACTTTATGTAAACAATGGATTGATTTTTTTTATTATTATAGGAGGAGTGTTTTTTCTCCCCAATAGTAACACCATCAATAGACGCTATCAGCACACCTCCAGAGCTGCAGTTATCATGATTATTAAAGGGAGTCATACAGACAGGGAAGGTGTTGATGAGTAGGGTTGGGAGTTGATATTCGCCACCCCATGCCCCCAAACACCTCCATGTCCCTTTATAGCCTCAAAAATGACAGAGGGTATTGAGGGGCCATGGAAGATGGGTACATAGGCATAGAATGGCATGGGGATATAAAAGGGATGGGTACATTGGTATAGGCTTGGTAACAGGCTATAAGGAATCAGAGATGGGTAAATGAGCATGGGGAAGAGCCATGGGAAATGGAGAGGGCGTATATGAAAACAAGGAGCAGGAGTAGGCAATTCAGCCCCATGTGTCTACTCAGCTGTTTAATAGGACCATCTCGGCTTCAGCTCCACGGGGGAGGGGGAGGGGGAGGGGGAGGGGGAGGGGGAGGGGGAGGGGGAGGGGGAGGGGGAGGGGGAGGGGGAGGGGGAGGGGGAGGGGGAGGGGGAGGGGGAAGAGAGCGAGAGAGAGAGCGAGAGAGAGAGCGAGAGCGAGAGCGAGAGCGAGCCAGAGAGCGAGCCAGAGAGCGAGCCAGAGAGCGAGCCAGAGAGCGAGCCAGAGAGCGAGAGCTGAAGAAAGGCTGCAAAGTAAATTCATGCCAAAGACCTGAGCTCCCAGGTTTCCTGCTCCTATACCAGGGGCTGCTGTTAGCCCAGCATCGGGCACTGGAACAGCCTGGGCTGCAGTTTCATTAGTGTGTCTTGAAGGCAGAGGACTAAGGCTGTGTAAGAATCTCAGTGAAACATCCAACAGGCTTAAGGACTCGATAGGGAAGATGTGGAAAAGTAGTGTCCCCTGGAGGGAGAGTCTAGGATCAGAGGGTATAGCTCAGAGTAAAGGATCACACGTTTAAGATTGAGAAGAAATTCCTCCTCATCTGAGGTGAGAAAGAATGCTTTAGATTCACTAAAGAAAGCTTTAAGTATATTCAAGGCTGAGAGAGAGGTTTTTAAATCAGGAAAGGAATCAAGGGTTATGGAAAGTGAAGTTGAGGGTTAGCAGATCAGCCATGATCTCATGGAATGCTGAAGGAGACTCGAGTGGCTGAATGACTTTTGCTCCTATACGTTATGTTGTAAAACCTATCACGGCACATGTCACATGCTAACACTAACTTCCATACAGCGGTCACAATGCCAGCTTTTAGTAATGCACATTTTTGAAAGAACAGAATCTCTTACACTGGCTCTGGCTGCAGTTTGAGGTGAGTTATGGTTAACACACCAGCTGTCACAGGAAGTCAAACACAGGATATATAAAGCACTCAATGGCTGTACAAAGTAAAGAGACAATAATGTTATCTTTTACAAATTGCCAACTGCAAACAATAAATACAAAGTGCTGGAAAAGACTCCTAACACCTGCTGTTTTTCAACCATTAGGAAAGAAAAGCTCGTTATTCTTTGCTAAGGTCATTTAAGCTTCATCCGTTTACAATACGGTCATATTTACATTTCTCTCCCTTCAAATGGTGAGAAATGGAAATAACACCAAAGGTTGATCCTGGAGAGGAACTCATCACAGTTCAATGGTGGGTCAGACATTTTCCAATCACCTTGTTCAGAGATGGTATGACACACCTTTGGAGCAGGTGGGATTGAACCTGGGTTTCCTGGCTCAAAGGTAGAGGCACTAGCACTGAGACACAAGAGCCCCAAGTACTGGGTAAGGAGGTTCTCCACTCACCAGTAATCAAGTCCCCTAAGTGACCAATTACTGGCTACTTTGAGGGTCTGAACTTCCCAATCAGCTGCATCTCCACGTGAAAAAAAAATGGGACTGATTCACCCAACTGAAAATATAAAAAGGACTTTGTCAGCTTCCAGGTCCCAAAGTGCACTGACCTGATGGCGATCTGAGCCAGAGGTGAAGGGTAATCGTATGAACTCTGAAAGCCACCATCCTACCCTTGTTTCCAATCTCATTGACCCTATTCACATGCAACAAAACAACAATATACCTTCCCAGCCACCAACAGGTCTCCTGAGGAAGGCAACTCAACCAGCTGGATATAGGACCCAAGGCTGGCAGCTTCTGATTGGCCAGCAACTCTGGTCATTGTGCTGAGTTCTGTGATTGGTGACATACGTTCCCTTATTCAGCTGTTAATGAACAGATTGGCAGGTGATTGGGTAAGTGTTCCAGCAATGGGAGGGTTTGGTCTGTTACCTCCGAATACACTTGCAACATTCCTTTTAAACAAAGGGAACGTTCTGACAGCATCCATATCTATGATCTGTAGACAGCCAGTCAATCTAACATTTTACAAATTCTTACTTTGGAAATAAAAACAAACAAACAGTCTGACTCCAGGAAGGGAGGCAGTCAAAAAAAAAACCTGCAGGTGCTGGAATCCAAAGTAGACAAGCAGGAAGCTGGAAAACAGCAAGGCAGGCAGCGTCAGGAGGGTGGGGGAACACAGCAAGGCAGGCAGCGTCAGGAGGGTGGGGGAACACAGCAAGGCAGGCAGCGTCAGGAGGGTGGGGGAACACAGCAAGGCAGGCAGCGTCAGGAGGGAGAGGGAACACAGCAAGGCAGGCAGCGTCAGGAGGGAGAGGGAACACAGCAAGGCAGGCAGCGTCAGGAGGGAGAGGGAACACAGCAAGGCAGGCAGCGTCAGGAGGGAGAGGGAACACAGCAAGGCAGGCAGCGTCAGGAGGGAGAGGGAACACAGCAAGGCAGGCAGCGTCAGGAGGGAGAGGGAACACAGCAAGGCAGGCAGCGTCAGGAGGGAGAGGAACACAGCAAGGCAGGCAGCATCAGGAGGGAGAGGGACACAGCAAGGCAGGCAGTATCAGGAGGGAGAGAAATCAAGATGTCAGAAATAACCCTTCTTCAGGCCCAACACCTAAAATGCATTGTCTAACCTGAGGAGTCACCTTGATTCTGATAAAATCAGAAATTATCTTGTGGCAGGGATTCACACATTAATTAATTTAAACCTGCACCTCTATTTAACTGATCAAAAACTTAATAATCATTTAAGTTTGTTCAATACAAAGGGTCATACAACTTATGCAAATGATCTTTTACTATAAACTCTATGCCTTATGTAATCTCTCTCAGTAGCAGCCACACTCCAAAAGCTTCTCATTTTAAATAAACCTGCTGGACTGTAACCTCCTGTCGTGTGATGTTAGATCTTATATCTTGGCAATGTGCCCCTTAACAGACAATGACTGAGTGAAAAGGCTGAATTAAAACGGTATGTTTATTACAATATATTCCTTAGAGTTCTTTGGAGATGGAATTATACAATTATATACATGACAATAAGAAATAGTTGCAATTATGATTACATTGTTCTTCTACCTTTGTACTTTATCGTATAATGTTTTTCTTTTTTAAAACAAGGTCAAGGAACATTAAAGGAGAGAAGGCTAGATGCAGATTTTTCTTTATTCATTCACAGGATGTGGACATTGTGCAGCTCAGTGGCAGACAACCACATTGCTGTGGGTCTGAAGTCACAAGTAGGTCAGACCAGGTAAAGGCAACTGCTTCCTTCCCCAGAGGACATTAGTTAACCAGATGGGATTTCCTTGGAAAATTGGCAGTGGCTTCATGGTCATTGCGGCCACACGGCAGAATCATAGATCCCAGACAGTGTGCAAACAGGCCATTCGGTCCATCACTTAAAACATGACCTGGGTCATGAGGTCGCGTAACAGGGATAAAACTGAGGTAAAACTATTAAAATAAGGTATTCCAAATTTAATAATATAGAGGATGGTCCCAGATAATGAAGCCTGTGAAAATACAGCCCACTCTTAGTTTGAGAGTGAGGGGATAGGGATTGAATTACTGCTAATTCTCTTAAAAATGCCATAGTTTGGTTCCCATGTAATCTCACCTTATAAGAAAATCACACAATGCCAACACCATTTAAACTATTGGGGCCAGAATCATATTTATAGGCAATATGGATAGGGAAAGTTCATGGTCTACAAATAAATCAGTCTAAATTCTGTATTCTAGCCCTCTTGAAATGAATGCTAACATTGCATTTGCCTTCATAACCTCCAACCGAGCCTGTATGTTAATCTTCAGAGAATCCTGAACTAGTACTCCCAAGTCCCTTTCTGCTTCAGACTTCTGAAGCCTTTCCCCATTTAGAAAATAGTTTACACACCTATTCTTCTGACCAAAGTGCAACACCTCACTTTCCCACATTGTATTCCACCTGCAATTTCTTTACCCACTTTCCTAGCCTAACCAAGTCCTTCTGCAACCTCCCTACTTCCTCAACCTCCACCTACCTTTGTCAACTGCAAACTTAGCAACAATTCCCTCCGTTCTCTCACCCAGATCATTCATGTATAATGTGGATAGTTGTGATACCAACTTCACTAGTCACTGGCTGCCATCTTGATAAAGACCCCTTTATCCCCACTCTCTGCCTTCTGCCAGTCAGCCAATCCTCTGTCCATGCCAGTACCTTGTCCCTAACACCATGGTCTCTTATCTTATTTAGCAGCTTCCTGTGCAGTACCTTGTCAAAGGCCTTCTGGAAATCCAGATATTCACATGCACTGGCTCTCATTTATCTAACTTGTTCATCACCTCCTCAAAGAATTCTAACAGATTTGTCAGGCGTGACCTCTTCTTGAGAAAGCTAACTTAGTCCTATTATATCATGCAGTTCCAAATGCTCCACAATCTCATCCTTAATAATAGACATTAAGTCTTACCAACGACGGAGGTCAGGCTAACTGACCTCTTGTCTTCTGCCTCCCTCCCTTCTTAAACAGGTCATATTAGCCATTTTCCATCCTGTAGGACCCTTCCTGACTCCAGTGATTCCTGAAAGACCACCACAATGTCTCCACTATTTTCTCAGATATCTCCTTTCGATCCCTGGGGTGTAGTCCATCTGGTCCAGATGGTTATCCACCTTCAGCTTCCCCTAACCTTCTCCTTAGTGGTGGCCATTATACTCACCTCTGCCCCCTGGCTCTACTGAAGTTCTGGAATGTTACTGGTGTTTTCCATTGCGAAGACTGACGCAAATAAATTTCCCAGAAGCTGTGTTGGTGGGAATTGAACCGACATGCCAAGAGCATTAACTTGATCTATCAGGACTGTTAGGACAGTGACATTACCACTAAGGCATTCTGACCCTCAATAAATCTCGTGGACAATGTAAAACCCCCACCCATCTGTCACACTGCTCTGGATTTTATACTTTGAAGGATGAGTAAATATCACAATTTGAATTGAAATACAACAGTTGATTGCAGCAAACTGATCAAGAGCAGACAGATGATCACAGAAGGAAGGATGATGAAATCTAAACCAATAGAATTGGAACTTCAGAATCAATGTTCCCATGACCAGCTGATCAAGTCCGTAAATGACTGAGCCACAGATGAGCACTTTCACAAACTCCAAGCTCTATGAAAGAGACCCTCAAAAGGAGCAGTCCAGAAAGAAACTTGAGGATAGACATTGATGGGAAGAGTATTGATGAATAAGACAAGAAAATCTGTTTCAAAGCAACAGTTAGTCATCTCAGATCAGCAATCTGATGGGTGCCACATGGTTTAGCGGAAACAGAATGGTTTAAATTTCTCAATAAAAATGGTGGGAGTTAGAGGTTGTGTCAATCTCAATAAATCATCCCTAAAAAGTACTAAATCTCCATTACTCAATCAATCATTCTCAGAATCATGTTCCACGTTTTTAAAAGTCACTTGTTTTGGGACAAAAGTCACCTGTTGTGCTGTTCAAATTACTGGCTATGATGGACACTGCTGCTACCATCATCGTTATGTTTAAGAAACCACAGGGTCTGCTTATTCTAGTGTGGTCACAAAACTACTGCCTGGTCTAACTAAAAGAAACTCCTGTAGGTGACGGAATATGTTAACAATTAGTTACATTGCTTCTCTGTGTCTGTCAGATCAATGACAGAACCAGATGTTAGGTCTCACTCCTTCAGAATCTTAAGCTGTCCTGCCCACAAGTCCATATGGGATCACAACAATGATACTGACCCCCTCAAACAATACACAGTGCAGTCATCATGCCATTAAATATTTACCTATTCTTGAATGTAGCAAACATGACAAATTCTGATGTCTCCAGTGGGAAATTGTGAATAATTACATTAAGATCAGAAAACTGCATCAATTTCAGTATTACATCAGCAAGAACTATTACAACACATCCTGGGGAGGACTGGAGTGTCTTTGACAACAAATTTCACATTTCCACGTTTTAATGCACGTACAATGGCAGTAATGTCTGATTTTCTCCGTAAGAACAGAAACACTGAGTCTCACCATCACAGTGCACCCCAAAACCCCAGGCCTCACGGTCAGTGCACCCCAACACCCCAGGCCTCACGGTCAGTGCACCCCAACACCCCAGGCCTCACGGTCAGTGCACCCCAACACCCCAGGCCTCACCGTCACAGTGCACCCCAACACCCCAGGCCTCACCGTCACAGTGCACCCCAACACCCCCAGGCCTCACCGTCACAGTGCACCCCAACACCCCCAGGCCTCACCATCACAGTGCACCCCAACACCCCCAGGCCTCACCATCACAGTGCACCCCAACACCCCAGGCCTCACCGTCAGTGCACCCCAACACCCCAGGCCTCACCGTCAGTGCACCCCAACACCCCCAGGCCTCACCATCACAGTGCACCCCAACACCCCCAGGCCTCACCATCACAGTGCACCCCAACACCCCAGGCCTCACCGTCACAGTGCACCCCAACACCCCAGGCCTCACCGTCAGAGTGCACCCCAACACCCCAGGCCTCACCGTCAGAGTGCACCCCAACACCCCAGGCCTCACTGTCAGTGCACCCCAACACCCCAGGCCTCACCGTCAGTGCACCCCAACACCCCCAGGCCTCACCGTCACAGTGCACCCCAACACCCCCAGGCCTCACCGTCACAGTGCACCCCAACACCCCCAGGCCTCACCATCACAGTGCACCCCAACACCCCAGCCCTCACCGTCAGTGCACCCCAACACCCCAGGCCTCACCGTCACAGTGCACCCCAACACCCCAGGCCTCACCATCACAGTGCACCCAAAAACCCCAGGCCTCACCGTCACAGTGCACCCCAAAACCCCAGGCCTCACTGTAGTTGCACCAATGGCAGTGAGAAGACACAGGATGTTCCAGTCTCAGCTTTACCTCATGAACTGGGAGGTCACTTCAGTAACTACATACTGTGCAGCCACACAGGAAAGAAATACGTGACTGTTGCTACTATAGCCTTCAGTGAGAATTACGTTAGTTCTTTACAAAAATGTATTTAGTAAAAGACTCTTAATATTCTTTCAGCTGCTGAGGTTTCACTGGGTACTCAATTTGTTAAATGTGAAAGTAATTCTGCTTAGATTCGAAAAAGAATGAAGGCAAAGGAGGGAAGAGGGCAAGATTGAGATTGGACTTTCCTGACAGAGAGTGTAAGTATCTCCCCATGGCTGCAGAAGAACTTGCAAAGTTAGAGCTGACCATCCATTTACCAAGGTTCAAGAGGGAATCAACAAAACCGACAGAGCTAGTTGGAGGAGTAAATTGCAAAGCAGAACCTCAAACATAAATCTCTGGACCGTTACATAAACCAGACCCCAATAACGAATCAGCTGAAGGTTAAATGTGTGGATTTTAAATGTGTGGGAGTTACGGATTTTTCATTTTGTAGACCACTGGCGCACATAATGGAAATGGAGGAACTATTTTATAAAGCCATAGGAGCAGTAATTAGGCCATTCAGCCCATCGAGTCTGGTCTGCCATTCAATCATGCTGACAAGTTTCTCAAGGCGAAAGCGAAGACTGTAGGTGCTGGAGATTAGTCAAGATTAGAGTGGTGCTGGAAAAGCACAGCAGGTCCTGATGAAGGGCTTTTGCCCGAAATGTCAACTTTCCTGCTCCTGCTGCCTGCCCTGCTGTGCTTTTCCAGCACCACTCTAATCTTGACTGATAAGTTTCTCAACCCCATTCTCCTGCTTTCTACCTGTAACCCTTGATCCCCTTGACAATCAAGAACCTACCTATCTCTGTCTTAAATATACTCAATGACCTGGCCTCCACAGCCTTCTGTGGCAGTGAATTCCACAGATTGACCACTCTCTGGTGAAGGAATTCCTCCTTAACGCCACTCTAAAAGGCTGTGACGTTGGGTCCTAGTCTCTCCTACCAATGGAAGCATCTTTCCAACATCCATTCTGTCCGGGCTGTTCAGTATTCTCTGTTTCAATTCAATCCTCGCTCATCCTTCTAAACTCCATCGAGTATAGATCCAGAGTCTTCAGATGTTCCTCATAAGTTAAACTTTTCCTTCCTGGGACCATTCTCATGAAGCTCGCCTGAACACACTCCAGGGCCAGGACATCCTTCCTGAGATATGGGGCCCAAAACTACGCACAATACTCCAAATGTGGTCTGACCAGAGCCTCAGAGGTACATCCCAGCCTTTATATTCAAGTTCTCTCAAAGTAAATGCCATCATTGCATTTGTCTTCCTAACTACTGACTCGACCTGCAAGTTTACCTTGAGAGAATCCTGGACTAGAAATCCCATGTCTCTTTGTACTTCAGACTTCTGAATTTTCTCTCCATTTAGAAAATGGTCCGTGTCTCTTTTCTTCCGACCAAAGTGCATGACTTCACACTTTCCCACATTGTACTCCATCTGCCACTTCCTTGCCCATTTTCCTAACCTGTACAAATACTTCTGCAGCCTCCCTGCCTCCTCAAATGCTACCTGTCCCTCTACCTATCTTTGTATCATCTGCAAATTTAGCCAGAATGCCCTCAGTTCCTGCATCTAGATCGTTAAAAGGTATAAAGTGACAAGTTATGGTCCCAATGCTGACTTCTGAGGAACACCACTAGTCACCAGCTGCCATCCTCAGAAGGGACAGACGCTGCTTAAAAGTGAGATGGAACCAGTCCGAGTGTGTCCCAGTGCCTGGGATCATGTGTATATTTGACAGTGCTTTTAACAAACTTGGTATAGGTGGGCAGAACTTCAGGAGAGGCTTGATTCAAAAGCAGCAAGAGAAAGAAAGTGTGACATGGCACTCCAGCAAAGATTCAATTGTTTATCTCTTTTCTTTTAAAATCAGGGAACATGCTTTATTTTCATTTTAGTTATCTCTAATTTAAGCACCCTAAAGTATTTCAAATCCTTGTCACTTTGCAATAACATTTCTGTAATATCTATTAGCACAGATTGACTTCTTAACTTCTATCAATGCATAATTTCTTTGACTTGGAGGAGCTGGTGTTGGACTGGGGTGGACAAAATTAAAAATCACCAGGTTATTGTCCAACAGGTTTATTTGGAAGCACTAGCTTTCCAGAGTGCCACAACCACCTGATGAAGGAGCAACGCTCCAGAATTTACTGCTTCCAAATAAACCTGTTGGACTATAACCTGGTGTTAAGACCATAAGACATAGGAGTGGAAGGCCATTCGGCCCATCAAGTCCACTCCGCCATTCAATCATGGCTGATGGGCATTTCAAAGCTGAAAATGTGTTGCTGGGAAAGTGCAGCAGGTCAGGCAGCATCCAAGGAGCAGGAGAATCGACGTTTCGGGCATAAGCCCTTCTTCAGGAATGGGCTGATGGGCATTTCAACGCCACTTACCCGCATTCTCCCCGTAACCCTTAATTCCTTGCGACATCAAGAATTTAAGTGTTGTGTGATTTATAATTTTTTGAGAATGCTTTGAGCAACTGGTTATATAAAGAACAAAGAACATTCCAGCACAGGAACAGGCCCTTCAGCCCGCCAAGGCCGTGCCAATCCAGACCCTCTATCTAAACCTGTTGCCCATTTTCTAAGGATCTGTATCCCTCTGCTCCCTGCCCATTTATCTGTCGAGATACATCTTAAATGACACGATCATTCCTGTCCCTATCACCTCCACTGACAACGCATTCCAGGCACCTACCACCCGCTCTGTAAAGAGCTTTCCACGCATATCTCCCTTAAACCTTCCCCCTCCCCCACCTTGAAATAGTGACCCCTAGTAATTGAGTCCTCCACTCTGGGGGGGTGGGGACAAGTTTCTTGCTATGCATCTGTCTACACCTCTCATGGTTTTGTTGGCTTCAAATCAGCCCCCCCCCCAACCGCCTTCTTGCCGATGAAAATAAACCTAAATCTACTCAACTTCTCATGGTGAGCACCCTCCATATAAGGCAACATCCCGGCAAACCTCCTCTGCACCGTCTCCAAAAAAGAAAATGTGTCCACATCCTTTTGGTAAATGTGGCAACCAGAACCATACACAGTATTCTAAATGCAGCCGAACCAAAGTCCTATACAACTGTAACATGACCTGCTAACTCTCATACTCAGCACCCCATCTAGTGAAGGAAAGGATTTCATATGCCTTCTTGACCACTCTATTGACCAGCATTGCCACCTTCAGGGAACAGTGGATCTGAACATCCAGATCTCTCTGTACATCAATTTTCCCCAGGGCTTTTCCATTTACTGTATAGATTGCTCTTGAATTGGATCTTCCAAAATCCATCATCTCCCATTTGTCCAGATTGAACTCCATCTGCCATTTCTCTGCCCAACTCTCCAATCTATCTATATTCTGCTGTATTCTGACAATCCCCCTCACTATCTGCCACTCCAATCTTAGTGTCATCTGTAAACTTGCTAATCATACCACCTATACTTTCCTCCAGATCATTTGCATATATCACAGATAACAGTGGCCCCAGCACCGATCCCGGTGGGACGCCATTGGTCACAAGTCTCCATTTTGAGAAGCTTCCTTCCACTACTACAGTCTTCTGTTGCTCAGTCAGTTCTCTATCTGTCTTACTAGAACACCCTAGACCCCCATGCGACTTCACTTTCTCCATCAGCCTACCATGGGGAACCTTATCAACACCTTACCTGAAGTCCATGTATGAGACATCTACAGCCCTTCCCTCAATCAACTTTGTCACTTTCTCAGAGAATTCTATTACGTTGGGAAGACATGGCCTTCCCTGCACAAAACCATGCTGCCTATCACTGATAAGCCCATTTTCTTCCAAATGTAAGTAGATCCTATCCCTCAGTATCTTCTCCAGCAGCTTCCCTACCACTGACATCAGGCTCACAGGGCTATAATTACCTGGATTATCCCTGCTACCCTTAAGGGGACATCAGCAATTCTCCAGTCCTCCAGGACCTCTGGAGCAATTGTGAGCCTGGGGGCAGAGAGGGGTATTCTCACTGCTTAACAGGCCCTCAGAACCTCACCTCTCAGCCACTGCATATCACCTAAACATTCAAAGTTTGAGAGAAGATTTGTAGCTCGGGTGCTCGTTGTCGTGGTTCTGTTCGCCGACCTGGGAATTTGTGTTGCAGACGTTTCGTCCCCTGTCTAGGTGACATCCTCAGTGCTTGGGAGCCTCCTGTGAAGTGCTTCTGTGATCTTTCCTTCGGCATTTGTAGTGGTTTGAATCTGCCGCTTCCGGTTGTCAGTTCCAGCTGTCCGTTGCAGTGGCCGGTATATTGGGTCCAGATCGATGTTGATCGAATCTGTGGATGAGTGCCATGCCTCTAGGAATTCCCTGGCTGTTCTCTGTTTGGCTTGTCCTACAATAGAAGAAAGTGAGGGCTGCAGATGCTGGAGATCAGAGCTGAAAATGTGTTGCTGGAAAAGCGCAGGTCAGGCAGCATCCAAGGAACAGGAGAATCGACGTTTCGGGCATAAGCCCTTCTTCAGAAAGAAGGAACACTACGATAATAGTAGTGTTGTCCCAGTCGAATTCATGTTGCTGGTCATCTGCGTGTGTGGCTACTAAGGATAGCTGGTCGTGTCGTTTCGTGGCTAGTTGGCACCAACATCACCCAAACATGTTCCTTCCCCCAATCTCCCACACATCCTGTATCGCTACTCACACACTGTGTACAGTCCTCAAGAGCAAATGGTGGATTTTAAAACAGCTGTTGATGTCAAATAAAAAGGGGCGTGAAAGTGAATGAGGGCAAGAAAGTGAATGAGGGCAAGAAAGTGAATGAGGGCAAGAAAGTGAATGAGGGCAAGAAAGTGAATGAGGGCAAGAATTCCCCACATTAAGGTGTTACGCTGACTGTTAAACTCGAGCTAACACAGACTTGTCCACATTTAATAATATAGATGTCTTTCAGCTGTCCCAGCACTAGGTGGAGCAGTTGTACCTCTTTGCTTTAACAGGTCCATTTATGTGGATGGCACAACAACATCTCAGATATTTCTAATATAGAGTCATATGGAGCCAGAGATGTACAGCATGGAAACAGACCCTTCACTCCAACCAGATATCCTAAATTAATTTAGTCCCATTCATCAACATTTGGCCCATTTCCCTCCAAATTCTTTGTATTCATATACCCATCCAGATGCCTTATAACTGCTGTAATTGCACCAGCCTCCACCACTTCCTCTGGCAGCTCATTCCATATCCATACCACCCTCTGTGTGAAAACATTACCCCTTAGGTCTCTTTTATATATTTCCCCTCTCACCGTAAACCTATGCCCTATAGTAATCTAATCTAATAGTTCTGGACTCCTCGACCCCAGGGAAAAGACTTTGCTATCCATGCCCATCATGATTTTGTAAACCTCTATGCAGTCACCCCTCAGCCTCCGACGCTCCAGGGAAAACAGCCCCAGCTTGTTTAGCCTCTCCCTGTAGCTCAAATCCTCCAACCCTGGCAAAATCCTTGTAAATCTTTTCTGAACCTTTAAGTTTCACAATATCTTTCAATAAATAAAATGTTATAAGACACTTTACACAGATCATTGTAATGTCTATTTTTTTTTTTAAAAAAGATGGGTCACATTAGGACATATTTGTTCAGATGACCAAATGCCAGGATAAGGTCACAGCTGACAGTTCACAGCCGTAGATGAAGTGTTTTGGTGATCAGGTTTCATGGCACCAGATCCTCCATGGCCTGAGGAAAATTCTCATACAAAATTACCACTTTTCACCTCACTAGTTGCTGAGATGTTGGCCATGCCCCATGGGACTAAGGTGGAAGCACTCAGTACTGCTGGGACCCACCAACGTACACTTATCTTACACCATATTTAAACCCAGCTGCACACCACCCCAGCTTTGCAGGTCATGAACACCCACTCTCACTCAGTAATGGTGATGCTCCGCTCAAAACGGTCTGAGAGGAAGGATGACCTTACTGCCCATTTCCAAAGCAGAGATCTGGAGGTGAGCAGGACAATGCTTCTCCCTCCTGACCACCAAAAGATGACAATGCCAGAGTGGACAAAAATGGTATCATGGGTATTGGAAAATCAGGCAGAAACAGACATTAGCATCGGGTAGTTTGCCAGGAGCTTGAGAAGCTGGAATAAAGAGCGGAGACATCCAAAAGGAGTTTACAGCAGTGTTTTCCTGGAAAGGTTGGTGCCCGCTGTGCACAACCAGACCCATAGGAATGCTCACTGTCTGCTGGACGTGTGCATGGAGCATGGACCTGCATCTACTGCTTTAACCATAGTGTCCATATTATCAGGAGGGTGAAGGGAGGGGGTAACAGACCCCTGAGCCCACTCCCAGAGACAGGATGCTGCCAGAGGTGGATCACAAAAGTATTCCAGGAGTTCATTCTCAAAAAACATTCCAGTGGGATTCAGACTCTCCATGGCCTCCCCTCCCCACCTCACCCCTAACCCCTAACCCCATGCCTGTGATCCCAAAGTCTAATGGATTACAGGCGGTGACGGTGAACCTGAATCTGAGGAGGAGTCAGTCCGTCACCCTGGGGTCTCTAAGGCCCCGCCCTGGCCTAGTGACCAGAGTTCACTGCCAATCATGAAACAGGCTTCCCTCCCTCACCAGGTGGAGCGGACAGCCTAACATAAACAGTTAAAGTCACATCCACATCCATATCCATGAGACTAAATCAGACCCAGGAGCAGTAATAGACCACTTGTCCAACTGGAGTCTTCACCAACAGTCCCCTGCAGCATTCTACATCACCGACTGCCCTCCAAGTCACCCCCCGCCCTCTGCAGCACCCTCCCATCCCTCCGCAGCCCTCTGAGTCACCCCCTTGCATCACCCCCTCCCCGTAACCCCCTGCCCCAGCTCCTGTATTCTAGTCCTCTTGAAATGAATGCCAACGTTGCATTTGCAGGTTCAGTTGGCAGTTAGGAAGGCAAATTAACCTGAACAGAATCCTGAACTAGCACTCCCAACTCATTGTGCTTCAGCCAATGATGGATCATGTTGTGCTATCACAGTATAGGATCGAGGCTTCACAAAGGAGCCAGAGTTCGGAGTTGATGGGCCCTCAGTCTGTGCCTTTATCCAGTTGTATATCACACAACCAGAAGTTGTCATTTCACATTGCAATTAGAATTCTGACAGTAATCCACACAGAAACCCACAACCCCAAGGGGAAGGCTTCCTTTCACAGCCATGGCCTTGCAGACTGAGAATCTGGAAGTTGCATTGTGTCATCTTGCAGAACTTGCTAAAGGAACATCGTTGGAAAGTTCCAGATTCTCATGACACTTGTTTAGTCTACGTGACAAGGAGCCAATTAGTGTGCACCATGTAAATGGTCATGATTGCAAGACCATAGTTTTACATTCGCATTCTTGGAGAATGAGTAACATGCCAATGGAGTACAATCTGAAGAAAAGTGAGTACCATTTCTGAAGAGCTGCAACTGCCGCTGGAGTTTCTCAACCATTTTGTTTGAAGTCATTGTGCAAAGTTCACTTTTGATTGGATGGAGCGAGAGCGCGGGGGGAGCGAGAGCGCGGGGGGAGCGAGAGCGCGGGGGGAGCGAGAGCGCGGGGGGAGCGAGAGCGCGGGGGGAGCGAGAGCGCGGGGGGAGCGAGAGCGCGGGGGGAGCGAGAGCGCGGGGGGAGCGAGAGCGCGACATTTGTAGGCTCCAGTCACCTACAACCTCCCCCAGTCATCGTGTTCCCAAGAACAAAGAACAATGTCACAGCAACATGCCCTTCAACCCAATAAGACTGTGCTGAATGTCTTTCTGAACAGTAAACCTTTTGCCTTTATTAGTCTGTATCTCTCTATTTCCAGTCTGTTCGCATATTTGTCAAGAAATTATTTAAATCTTGCTATTGAGTCGGCCTCTACTACCTCCTCTGGTGGCACTTACCACCCCCTGGGAGTGAACTAAATACCTACCTCTCATCTACTTTAAGCTTCCCCCTTTTACCTTTAACCTACGTCCCCTAGGAATCGACATCATTATCCTGGGAAAAGGGCTCTGACTATCCGTTCTATCTATGCCTTTCAATTTTGTAAATTTCTATCAGGTCAGCTGCTCAGCCTCCAATGTTCAAGTGAAAATAAACGAAATTTGTCCAGTGTCTCCTCAATGGTAGTACCTTCCAAACCAGGCAACATCCTGCTAAACCGTTTGTTCCGTTTCTAAAGTCTCATCATTCTGGTAGCGTGGCGACCAAAACCATACACCATATTCCAAGGGGTGTAGGTTTGCTCGCTGAGCTGTAGGTTTGATAGCCAGACGTTTCATTACCTGGCTAGGTAACGTCATCAGTGGCGACCTCCAAGTGAAACGAAGCTGTTGTCTCCTGCTTTCTATTTATATCTTTCTCCTGGATGGGGTTCCTGGGGTTTGTGGTGATGTCATTTCCTGTTTGTTTTCTGAGGGGTTGATAGATGGTATCTAGATCTATGTGCTTGTTTATGGCGTTGTGGTTGGAGTGCCAGGCCTCTAGGAATTGTCTGGCATGTCTTTGCTTAGCCTGTCCCAGGATAGATGTGTTGTCCCAGTCAAAATGGTGGTTTGTTTCATCCGTGTGTAGGGCTACGAGGGAGAGAGAGGTTGTGTCTTTTTGTGGCTAGCTGGTGTTCGTGTATCCTGGTGGCTAACTTTCTTCCTGTTTGTCCTACGTAGTGTTTGTGGCAGTCCTTGCATGGAATTTTGTAGATGACGTTGCTTTTGTCCATGGGTTGTACTGGGTCTTTTAAGTTTGTTAGTTTTTGTTAGAGAGTGTTGGTGGGTTTGTGTGCTGCTAGGATTTCAAGTAATCTGGCTGTCATTTCTGAAACTTCTCTGATGTATGGTAAGGTGGTTAGGGTTTCAGACTGTGTTTGGTCTGCTTGTCGTGGTTTGTTCTTGAGGAATCTGTGCACTGTATTTGATGTTGAACTTTATGCCTATGAGGGTGTTGTTGATGTTGAATGTCTCTATCTGGTTTCGTTTTGTGATGATAAAGGTGTCATCTATGTAGTGGACCCAGATTTTTGGTTTGATGGTTGGTAGGGCTGTTTGTTCTCGTCTTTGCAAAGACTACATAAAGTTCACCAAGGAGGGAGAAACCGACAACAAACTCGCATTCCTGGACGTCACAGTCGAAAGAAAAGGACAACGGAGAACTACAAACCTGTGTATACAGAAAACCGATAAACACTGACCAAATACTCAACTACACCAGCAACCATCCCAACACACAACCAAAGCTGTATCAGAACACTATTCCAACGAGCCACCTCACACTGCAGCACAGACGAACTTCGGAAAACAGAGGAGAACCACCTATACAACGTATTCAAGAACGGATACTCAAAAAATACAGTCCGCAGATTCCTCAAGAACAAACCACGACAAGCAGACCAAACACAGCCAGAAACCCTAACCACCTTACCATACATCAAAGAAGTTTCAGAAATGACAGCCAGACTACTGAGACCCCTCGGAATCCTAGTAGCACACAAACCCACCAACACTCAAAACAAAAACTAACAAACTTAAAAGACCCAGTACAACCCATGGACAAAACCAACGTTATCTACAAAATTCCATGCAAGGACTGCCACAAACACTACGTAGGACAAACAGGAAGAAAGTTAGCCACCAGGATACACGAACACCAGTCAGCCACAAAAAGACATGACCCTCTCTCCCTCGTAGCCCTACAGGCTAAGCAAAGACATGCCAGAGAATTCCTAGAGGCCTGGCAATCCAGCCGCAACGCCATAAACAAACACACAGATCTAGATACCATCTATCAACCCCTCAGAAAACAAACAGGAAATGACATCACCACAAACCCCAGGAACCCCATCCAGGAGAAAGATATAAATAGAAAGCAGGAGACAACAGCTTCATTTCACTTGGAGGTCACCACTGATGACGTTACCTAGCCAGGTAATGAAACGTCTGGATATAAAACCTACAGCTCACCAAGCAAAGTTACACCCTAAAACTCAAACAGAGCTACAAACCTTGCGACCATATTCCAAATGAGGCCAAACCAAACAGCTACAACATTACTTGCCAGTTTTTGTACTCTCTAAGCCCTGACCAATGAAGGTAAGCCTGCCATACACACCTTCCTGACAGCCTTATCCACTTGTGCTGCCACTTCAGGGAACTGAAACCCACCAACCCAACATCCCCTCCCGGCACCCTCCCCTGCCACCACAGGAATTGCAAAACCTGCCCCCATACCTCCTCTGTCACCTTCATCCAAGGCCCCAAAGGAGCTTCCACATCCATCATAGTTTTACCTGTACATCTAAGTGTGTCAATTATTGTATCCGTTGCTCCAGATGCAGTCTCCTCTACATTGGGGAGACCGGATGCCTACTCAGAGCATCTCTGGGACACCCACACCAACCAACCCCACCGCCCAGTGGCTGAACACTTCAACTCTACAGTGGACATGCAGGTCCTGGGCCTCCTCCATCGCCACTCCCTCACCACCCGACAGCTGGAGAAAGAACACTTCATCTTCCACCTCAGGACCCTCCAACCCCAGGGCATCGATGTGGACTTCACCAGTTTCCTCAATTCCCCTCTCCCCACCTTACTCCAGTTCCAACCTTCCAGCTCAGCACCAACTTCATGACCTGTCCCATCCGTCCATCTTCTTTCCCACCTATCCGCTCCACCCTCCTCTCTGGCCTATCACCATCACCCACTACGTATCATTCTCTCAGCTATCTTACCCCCAGCCCCATCCCATTTATCTCCCCACCCCCTCATTCCTGAAGAAGGACTTTTGCCCGAAACATCGGCCCTCCTGCTCCTCAGATATTGCCTGACCTGCTGTGCTTTTCCAGCACCACACACTCGAGTCGAAGTTGATACTGCTAAGGGTTCTGACATTTACTGTATACTTCCCACCTGCTTTGGATCTCCCAAAAAGCATCACCTTTCTGTCCTGAGTAAACTCTACCTGCTATACAAGGGGTAACCTTATTGAGGTTTATAATATAATGAGGGGTGTGGATAAGGTGGAAAGACTGGCGTCTTTTCAATATAGTAGAGTAGATTAGATTAGATTCAGATACAGTGTGGAAACAGGCTCTTTGGCCCAACAACTCCACACCAACCCTCTGAAGAGCAACCCACCCAGACCCATTCCCCTACACCTAACACTACGGGCAATTTAGCATGACCAATTCACCTGACCTGTACATTTTTGGACTGTGGGAGGAAACCGGAGCACCCGGAGGAAACCCACGCAGACATGGCGAGAATATGCAAAGTCCACACAGTCGCCTGAGGCAGGAATTGAACCCAGTTCTCAGGCGCTGTGAGGCAGCAGTGCTAACCACTGTGCCACCCATCAAGGGGAGTTCAAAACTAGAGGGCATGTTTTTAAGACAAGAGGAGAAAGAATTTAATAAAATAAGGACATGAGGGTATTTTTGTTTTTAAAAAAATGTTGTTAGTATGTGGAATGAACTTCCAGAGGAAGTGGCAGGTGGGAAAAGTTTAGTTTGGGATTATGGTCAGCATAGACTGGGTGGATGGAAGGGTTTGTTTCCCTGCTATATGACTCTGACTATTTCTCTGCCAGAGTCTCCAGCCTCTCTAGATCCTGCTGTATCCCCTGGCAATCCTCCTCACTATCCGCAGCTCCCCCAATCTTGGTGCCACCCGCAAGCTTCATCAGACATTTACATTCTCCTCCAAATTATTTCTATACATTACAAATAACAGTGGTCCCAGCAGTGATCCCTACAGAGCACAACTGGGCACAGATCTCCAGTCACAAAATGCACCCTTCCCCTGCTACTGTCTTCTATGACACAGCCAGTTCTGTATCTATCTTACCAGCTCACAGAGAATCCCATGTGCCTGTCATGAGAGACCTCATCAATGGCCTTGCTAAAGTCCATGTAGATGATATCTACAGTCCTGCCTTCAACATCTTTGTCACTTTCTCAAAATACTCAGTCACATTTGAGAGACATGACCTTCCCCACACAAAGCCATAAGGCCACGTTTTTCCAGATGTTCAGTAAATCCTATCCTTAAGAATTTTCTCCAATGAATTTCCCTACCACTGACATAAGGCTCACCAAGCTGTAATTTCCTGGATTATCCCACTTGCCTTTCAAAAAGAGGAATGTAGTTTTCTATTCTCCAGTCCTCTGGGACCTCTCCTGTAACTAATGAGGATACAAAGATTTCATACATAGTCCTAGCAATTCCCTCACCTGCCTCCCTCAGCATTCTGGGATAGATCCCATCAGGTCCTAGGGATTTGTCCTTTACGCTTTTCAAAATACCCAACACCACCTCCTTTTCTATATTGAAATGACCCAGCATTCAACATACCCCTCCTGAGACTCCCAGACAATGTTGGAAAAATTAAAATTTCCTATCACCACCGCCCTGTTGCTCCTACATCTTTCCATAATCTGTTTACATATTTGTACGTCTAGCTCATGCTCGCTGTTGGGAGGCCTGCAGTACAATCCCAACATGGTGACCACACCCTTCCTACTTCTGAGCTCTGCCCATATTGCCTCACTGCTCGAGTCCTCCATAGTGCCCTCCGTCAGCACAGCTGCGATATCCTCTTTGACCAGTAATGCAACTCCTCCACCCCTTTTCCCTCCCTCTCTATCCTGCCTGAAGCATCTATATCCTGGGATATTTAGTTGCCAATTATGCCCTTCCCCTCAGTCAAATCTCAATAATTTCAATAACAGTTCAACAGCATTTTCAAGGGCAGCTAGGGATGGGCAATAAATTTTGGGTTAGCCCAGAGCCCCTAAATGATTTTTTGTGAAAAGCATAAGCATTTTTAACCAGATATTTATATTTTTAAAA
Source organism: Chiloscyllium plagiosum (assembly GCF_037043375.1). Classification (NCBI taxonomy): domain Eukaryota; kingdom Metazoa; phylum Chordata; class Chondrichthyes; order Orectolobiformes; family Hemiscylliidae; genus Chiloscyllium; species Chiloscyllium plagiosum. Next base: position 2,644,848 of record NW_028270142.1, read on the forward strand.
GTTAACATATTGTTTCCTTTCTCACTTGTAAAATTAGCATTATGAAGTTCAGTATGGTTTAAATGTGCTGTCAATTGGCATTAGGTTCACAAACATCCTCAGATGAGTCTTCCCCAGTGGAAGATTAAGGTAGTTGGGATTGTTATTAATTAATGTCTATTTTCATCATATTGTCCTGCTTTCTAAAACTAGATCCCATTCCCTCAGGACTGAATGACCTATTTAATAGGTACAGGCAAAATGAGCAAAAAAAAAAAACCACTATTCAATTTCCTTTCTCCTTCTACAGAATATTCCTGCAGCATTTATAGTCATGAGTATATATTTAGCATGAACAAAACAGTGTAACAAGACAATGAGGCTACAAAAGATGTACCACTGATGAATGTGCAAAAAGGTGATTAATTTCAATTTATTCATATCATTTTAGTGACAGATATTCATTCTAATAATGTGTACTTATACCATGCTTTTTAGCATCAAAGAACAGTGCTTCACAGAACCATTATTCTGTAATTTTGGATGAAGAGCTTATGTTCGAAATGCTGACTCTCCTGCTCCTCGAATGCTGCCTGACTGGCTGTGCTTTTCCAGCACCACACCAACTATTGAACCACAATGGTGATATGGGGATGGATGGTCCAAAGCATAGTTACAGATGGGGTTTTTAAAAAGGAGCATCTTAAAAGGAAATGAGAGAGAAAAAAAATAAGGAATTCCTAAGCTTAGAGTCAAAGTAGTATAAAAAGCCACAGTCCCTGATGGTGAGACAATTAAAATCAGAGATACGCAGGAGACCTCAGACGAACGGTAATATTTAGATTAGATTAGATTACATGACAGTGTGGAAACAGGCCCTTCGGCCCAACAAGTCCACACCGACCCGCCGAAGCGCAACCCACCCATACCCCTACATTTACCCCTTACCTAACACTACGGGCAATTTAGCATAGCCAATTCACCTGACCCTGCACATCTTTGGATTGTGGGAGGAAACCGGAGCACCCGGAGGAAACCCACGCAGACACGGGGAGAATATGCAAACTCCATACAGTCAGTCGCCTGAGGCGGGACTGTGTGGAGTTATTTGACAGTTATAGAGTCACAACACAAACAGACTCTTCCATCCAACTCATCCATAACAACCAAAGTTGTGGGGCTGAGGAAAATTAAAGGAGGAGGTGGTGAAGAACAAGATCATGATAGAACTCAACAAACAGACAGGAATTTTAAAAACAAGATGCAGAATCTGCAGGGTGATGGGATTTCAAGCAAGTTAAAAAAACATGGACAGCAGATGGTTTTAATGATTTTGAGTCGATGGAGAACAGAATGTCAGAGACTGGACAATAATGCGACTGAGTAGCCCAAAGTTAAAAAGGCAAAGACATTGAATGAGAGAAGTTACAACACATCAAAAAGGCCATACAGTCCATGTGTGAGAACCTGCTAACCACTCTCAACCCACTTTCTAGCACCTGGTCCATGGCACTTCAGCTGACGATTCAGATCAGGATTTTCACCTTAATCTTCAAACCAGGCAGTGGATCCCAAGCAGTCACCATGCTCTGGGTCAAAGGGTTTTTTCTGATGGCCCCTCTCAATTACTTGAAATCTGTACCCCCGATCACTAACCTTTCCTCTAGAGGAGAAACGGGTCCTCCCCGCCCATTCTATCCAAGTCCTTCCTTACTGTGAAACTCAATTACATTATCCACAGCCTCCTGTGTTTTGAAAGAGAAAGAAGTCTGGCCTCTCCAATCTTTCATTTGCAGCTTTCAAGCCTCAAAATATTCTTATGCTCCCTCTGGAGCAATGATGACCTTCCTTTTTAGTAAAGAAAGATATTACCCTCTCTTAACATTAAAATGAAGTCTCCTGGATTAACCCAGTGCCTATCCAAATAGGAGAGCTCTTCTGACACCAACAATTTGGTAAGTTCTGATTGGACATGCTCATCATTTGTTTTTCCAGAAATGTGCATATGGTTGGGTTAAAAAAAATTTCAATAATCTACTTTAACAGTTTTTCTTTGTACCAACCACCAAGGTAATGGCTTAGTCTTCTCAATGTTCAACCACACAGAATTTCTGCTGATTACATACAGGCTGCTGAACAATCATTTAATTTAGTGACAGTGGAGTGATTGAGAGGGGTATTGTAGAGGTGGAGCTGGTATCATCAGCATACATCCAAGTTGTTTTTATTTCATTCATGGGACATGGACATCATTGGCTGGGCCAGTATTTAATGCACCTTCACATCTCAATTTGTTGTGAAAAGTGTTAAATAAAGGCAGGTCAACCTTTTATCTCTCTCTTCTCCACAAGATAACCCAGGAATAAAATATATTGTTGTTTAAAGATATTCACATCTGTGTATTATGCAAACTCATCTAGAAATGGAAGTGTTTTCAAAAACTTTAACAATAGCACAGCAACCTGTAACTAAACAGCATAGATGGCTTCACGTTCACAGATTATTATTGGTCTATTTGTAGAACAGCAAGAAAGATTTTGTCTGAGGATTACCTGGAAATGATTCAGTTTAGCATCAGCATTTCCTATTGGAATGCAGCTCTGACAATTCGATCACTGAGAGGCTGAGTTGGTCTAAAATTGTCTCCTAAAATCCCATCACATCCTTCAGGAAGCTCAGCTCCTTTAACATGAGATCGTACTCTTCGGAACTCTTCTATCTGGGATAGAAAATACAGTCAGATTCAAACAAACTGCATTTATATGACGACGTCTTTATTCCTTCATGGGAGGTAGGCATTCCTGGAGAGATGGTGTCCTTCTCTGATTGCCTTTCAACTGAAGGCCTCACCAGGAAATTTCAGGGGCTGGCCAAAGGTCAACCACATTTGTGGTTCTGGAGTCACACAGAGCAGCCTGAGCGAGAACGTCAGATTTTCCACTCTTAAAAAAAATTTGTGAACCAGATAGATTCATGACAAATGAGTAATATTGATAGTCATCATCTCTGCAATTTAACTTCATATTCCAGATTTTTATTAAATTAAATTTAAATTCTACCAGCTGCCACTGAAGCATTCTGTAGGGTCATCGAACCCAAAGCATTAACTGTTTCTCCCTGCACAGATGTTACAAGACCTGCATGAGCAGCAGTTACATGAGCAGCATTAAGTCACCATCTCCCCTGTTACCTTTCTTATACAATGGGACAGCATTGGCTATTCTCCAGTCCTCTGGGACCACACTTGTGGCCAAAGACGATACAAAGATGTCTGTCAATGCTCCAGCAATTTATTCTCGTACATCCCTCAGTATTCTGGGATCGATCCCATCAGAACCCAGGGACATATCTACTTTCATACTTGAAGACACAAAATACTTCTTCCTTTTTAATAGCAACTTGCTTAGAGATTCACTCCCTTCCTGGAGATCTTCCTCCACCAATACCTTCTCTTTGGTGACTAGATTAGATTAGAATAGATTAGATTCCCTACAGTGTGGAAACAGGCCCTTCGGCCCAACAAGTCCACACCGACCCTCTCAAGAGCAACCCATCCAGACCCATTCCCCTACATTCAGCCCTAACTAATGCACCTAACACTACGGGCAATTTAGCATGGTCAAATCACCTAACCTGCACATCTTTGGACTGTGGGAGAAAACCTGAGCACCCAGAGGAAACCCACGCAGACACAGGGAGAATGTGCAAACTCCACACACAGACGTTGCCCGAGGCAGGAATTGAACCTGGGCCCCTGATGCTGTGAGGCAGCAGTGCTAACCACTGAGCCACTGTGCTGCCCTGACACAAGTACTAATTTAGGACCTCACCTACCTCTTCTGGCACCACACACCAATTCCCTCCTCAGTTCTTGAGTGGGCCACCCCTTTCCCTGGCTACCCTCTTGCTTTCTATACAAGTATAGAAAAAAACTCAACTCTCCCCTTCAGTTGATGAATCAGTAATATCCCCCTCATGTTAAAAACCACTAAGAAATGACTGAGGGTATAAGGATACAATGTTCTCAGGATCTTTAATGTTCATCGTTAAGAGGGGCTCTGCAGTAGCACTGACTGAGCTGGCTGTATCCAAAATAACAGCTGCAAAACATCGCCTGAGAAAGCTGGAACTAACTATCAATGTAATCCTGCCCTTACCAATTTGCAGATTGATCAGAGTTACAATGATATACAGTCTAGAGTAGAGACTAAGTCCAGCCCAGGAGGGGCTTTCACACAGTGGCTCTGACCTGCTGAAAATAATTCAAACTGATCTAACTACTCCAAACTAGGAATCAGTGAGACTCTGCGGGCTATCAGCAGAATTGTAACCTCATGGCTAGGCATACACCTCCATACCTACCCCCCCCCCCCCCCCCCCCCCCCCACCTGACTGTTACCATCTTGCCAAAAAGATGAATATTGGTTCAAAGCAGAATGCATACCAAGAACCCCACCATACAGAGATACAAAGGAACGATCAAATCTGGTGAAGCTATTCCATGGGACTGCTTGCATGTCAAATAGCACATGACAGAGAGCGCTCAGGTGATCCCACAACCAATGGATCAGAATCTAACCTCTGCAGTCCTGCTACATCCAGTCATGGATAGTGATGGACAAGCCTCCTCCAACAGTCCCCAGTATTTCAGATGCCAGTCTTCAATCTATTTGATTCATTCCACATGAGCTCGAGAAACTGTTGGAGAGACTGGATACTGAGAATACACTCTGGCAATGGTACTGGACATGTGCTCCAGAATTAGCCACCTCCCAAGCCAAACTCTTCCAGTCCAGCTACAACATTGTCCTCTACCCAACAGTGTGGAAAATTGCCCACATATTTCCCATGCATCCCACCCATTGAACTCAATGTACTCTATGCTCACTTTGGACTGGTGAGTGAAATGATACTACCTGCCCCAACAGCACCCATACCCACATTCACCACCACAGACATCAGATAGACCTTGGAGTGTGAACCCATGGAAAGGACTGGCTCAGAGGGAGTCCCATCCATGCACTCAGATCCTGCACACACCAGCTGGCAGGAGTATGCCCATCTTTAACCTCTCCTTATTGAGAGATGAAATTCCCACCAGCTTCAAGACAACTTCACTATTATCCAAGTACTGAAGAAGAAAAAAAAAAATCAGCTAATGTGCCTTAATGACTAATGCCAGATTATTCTGACCGCCATCATTATGAAGCGCTTTGAGGGGTCAGTAATGGGACACATCAACTCCAGCCTCCCAGATTGCCTTAATCCACTACAATTCATCTACCATCACAACAGGTCCATGGCAGACAGACAATCTCCCTGTCCCTATACTCATCCCTGGAACATATGGATAACAAGGACACCTACGTCAGTGTCCTATTTATGGATTTTAGGCCTGTCTTTGACACCATAATTCCAACCAAATCCAGCTTCAAACTCAGGCCTAGGTCTCTGCTCCCCCCCCAGGATCCTTGATCTCCTGACCCACAGACTGCATCAGTAATGACAGGTGACAGCACCTCCTCTATCATAATCCTCAACACCAGTGCCCCACAGACTATGTACTCATCTGCTGACTAGCTTCCTTATACATGCATGACTGTGTCGCCAAGTTCAGTTCTAACTCCATTTAGAAATTTGCTGATGACACCACTGTAGTAGGTTGGATCTCAAACGACAAGACAGAGTACAAGAAAGAGATGGAGAGCTTAGCAGCATGGTGTAAAGACAACAATCTCTCCCTCAATGTCAGCAAAATGAAGGAGCTGGCCATAGACCTCAGGAAGTGGAGTGGAGGGCACGTCTCTGTCTCTATCCATGGGACTGAGGTGGAGATGGTCAAGAGTTTCAAGTTCTCGGAAGTAAATACCACCACCAATCTGTCCCTGTCCATCTACATTGATGCTACAGTCAGAAAGCACACCAACACCTCGACTTCCTCAGGAGGCCAAGGAAATTCAGCATGTCCACAGTGACTCACCAATTTTTATAGATTCACCACAGAAGGCATTATATCCAGATGCATCACAGCTCAATATGGCAACTGCTCTGCCCAAGACCACAACAAATTAGAGTTGTGAACCAGCTCAGTCCATCATGCAAACCAGCCATCCATTAACTGACTCAGTCTACACTTCCCACTGCCTCGGGCAAGCAGCCAACAGAAAGACCCTTCTCATCCCAGTTAAACCCTTTTCCAGTGGGAAAAAGATACAAACATTTGAAAACATGAACCAACAGATTCAAGAAAAGCTTCTTTCCCGCTGTTTTCAAATTTATGAAAGGACCTCTCATATTAGAGTTGATCTTTCTCTGCACCTTCTCTGTAGCTGTAACATTATATTCTGTGTTCTGTACTGTCACCCTGATGTACTTATGTGGTGTATTTGTCTGGTTAGCATGCAAAACAATATTTTTCACTATCTCAGTACATGTAACAATAAATCAAATCTAAACTATGCCCTGTACACAAAAGCAGGACAAGTCCAACGTGGCCAAACGACCATCCTATCCACGCCCACTTAATCATCAGCAAGTGATGGAAGAAATTGGTGACGGTGCTATCAAGCAGAACTTGCAAAGGTATAACCTTTAAATCTATAAAAATTGGAGAGAGTCACTGTGGACATGCTGAATTTCCTTGGCCTCCTGAGGAAGTCGAGGTGTTGGTGTGCTTTCTGACTGTAGCATCAATGTAGATGGACAGTGACAGATTGGTGGTGGTATTTACTCCCGGGAACTTGAAAGGCAGAACTGTTTGGGTTCTGCCAGGACATTCAGCTCCTGACCTAATTACCCCAAACGTGGACCAAAGAGCTGAACTCCAGAGGAGAGACAACTGTCACTTCCCTTGTCATTAAGGCTTGACCAAGAATAGCATCAAGGAACTCTAAAACCGGAGCTGGCAGGAAATAGGAGGAAAGCACTCTGCTGTTGGAACATAAAGGATGATGATTGTGGCTGTTGGAGGTCAGTCATCTCAGTTCCAGGACATCTCTGCAGGAGCTCCTCAGGAAAGTGTCCTAGGCCCAACCATCTCCAACTGCTCCATCAATGACCTTCCTCCGTTGGTCAGAAGTGGGAAACAAAAACAGAAATTGCTAGAAAAACTCAGCAGGTCTGGCAGCATGTGGAGAGAAATCAGAGTTAACGTTTTGGGTCGAGTGACCCTTCCTCAACCTTTCCTCAGGCCAGGAGCGAGGATATTCACTGATGAATGTACAATTTCTCAGACACCAACAGTCCAAACCCATGTACAGTAACATAGATGGGAGCAAGGAATATACCTACCACCTTATTAAAACAATCTTTTGGTCTCAACCACTTTGTTGTAGTGAACTCCACTGGCACACCACTCTCTGGGTGAAGAAATTTCTCATCTCAGTCCTGAAAGGGTTTACCTATTATCCTTAAACTATGACCCCCTGATTCTGGACTCTACACCATTGGGAATATTCTTCCTGCATCTAACCTAATCATCTAATCCTAGATCCCCCTCATTCTAAACTCCAGTGAACACAATCTCCCCTCAGACATCAGTCCTGCCACCTCAGGAATCAGTCTTTGCTTCACTCCCTCCATCACCAGAACATCCTTCTTCAGATAAGGAGATCAAAATTGCGCACAATATTCCAGATGTAGCCTTACCAATGCCCTGATTACAGCAAGACATCCTTGTTCCTATAATCGAATCCTCTCACTATGAAAGCCAGTATAAGTGTACCTACAACCTACTGCACCTGTATGCTTCCCTTCAGTGACTGGTGCACAGGGATACCCAGGTCTTGTGAAATCTCCCCCGCCACCCAGTCTCAATTTACAGCCAAATAATAATTTGCTTTCCTATTTTTGCTACAAAGAAATAGTAAGATTTGGAAAATATCGAGTCTTCAGCTGATAGGTAGTGAGAAATCTTTGTCACACCAATGCCAGGCACAATCTCCAAAAGAGTGTCTAACCATCACCTCGACTTTAATGGCATTACCATATCCCAATCTCTCACCATCAACATTCTGGGGATGACCGACCATTTTCTGCACCACAAGCACTACATTTTAGGATTCGTGACCCTTTCCAGGATGCAGGGACATGTTCACACTACAACGTTCACATTTACGGTCTATGCAACCACTTCTTTTAAAGACCCAAGGAAGAAAGCCATCAGGGTTCAGGGCTGGGTCAATGTTTAGTCCCCATTAGCTTTGAGTATTTTGGTCATTTTGTGATAACAATTATTTTAAATCCCTCCTCGTCTCCTTCCCTTATATTTTCTTCTATTATAAGGATGCTCCTTTGCCTGTCATCTATAAAGATGACAAATATAAAATATTTGTCCAAAATATCTTCTCTCCACCTTCATTAATTCCCCTGCCTCATCCTCGAAATGACCAATGAGAGTTTCAGCTACTCTCTGCTTTTTTAGTACTTGGAAAACCTCTCCCCGGTCTGAGTTTATATTTCTTGTTACTTACTCCCAAATTCCAACTTCACCCGCATTCTTTCATGACATCCTTTTTAGATTTCTGAAAATTTGAATCTTCTGGCCTCCTACTAACCATGGAACCTTGCACCACAGAGCTTTGACAACATTATGTGACAATCATATAACCCAATAAATATGCACCCTTTATAGCTCAGGTTCCATCATCATGGTCTTGGCAATCACCATTGACCAAAAGATGTATTGAATTAATAGATGGCTTCAAATACAAGTGAATATTCTGCACAAAACACTTTTCCTCATAAAAACTTGATTGAGTTTTTTGAAGTAACAAAGAGGATTGAAGAGGGCAGAGCAGTAGATGTGATCTACATGGACTTCAGTAAGGCGTTTGACAAGGTTCCCCAAGGTAAGATCTCACGGAATACTGGGAGAACTAGCCATTTGGATACAGAACTGGCTCAAAGGGAGAAGATAGAGGTGGTGGTGGTGGAGGGTTGTTTTTCAGACTGAAGGCCTGTGACCAGTGGAGTGCCACAAGGATCGGTGCTGGGTCCTCTACTTTTTGTCATTTACATAAATGATTTGGATGCGAACATAAGAGGTACAGTTAGTAAGTTTGCAGATGACACCAAAATTGGAGGTGTAGTGGACAGCGAAGAGGGTTACCTCTGATTACAACAGGATCTGGACCAGATGGGCCAATGGGCTGAGAAGTGGCAGATGGAGTTTAATTCAGATAAATGCGAGGTGCTGCATTTTGGGAAAGCAAATCTTAGCCGGACTTCTACACTTAATGGTAAGGTCCTAGGGAGTGTTGCTGAACAAAGAGACCTTGGAGTGCAGGTTCATTGCTACTTGAAAGTGGAGCAGCAGGTAGATAGGATAGTGAAGGCGGCGTTTGGTATGCTTTCCTTTATTGGTCAGAATATTGAGTACAGGAGTTGGGAGGTCACCTTGAGGATGTACAGGACATTAGTTAGGCCATTGTTGGAATATTGTGTGCAATTCTGCTCTCTGTTCTGTAGGAAAGACGTTGTGAAACTTGAAAGGGTTCAGAAAAGATTTACAAGGATGTTACCAGGGTTGGAGGATCTGAGCTATAGGGAGAGGCTGAACAGGCTGGAGCTGTTTTCCCTGGAGCGGAGACTGAGGGGTGATCTTTTAGAGGTTTACAAAATTATGAGGGGCATGGATAGGGTAAATAGACAAAGTCTTTTCCCTGGGGTCAGGGAGTCTAGAACTAGAGGACATAGGTTTAGGGTGAGAGGAGAAAGATATAAAAGAGACCTAAGGGGCAACTTTTCCACACAGAGGGTGGTACGTGTATGGAATTAGCTGCCAGAGGAAGTGGTGGAGGCTGGTACAATTGCAACATTTAAGAGGCATTTGGATGGGTATATGAATAGGAAGGGTTTGGAGGGATATGGGCAGGGTGCTGGCAGGTGGGACTAGATTGGGTTGGGATATCTGGTTGGCATGGGCGGGTTGGACCAAAGGGTTTGTTTCCATGCTGTACACCTCTGTGACTCTCTGACTCTATTTGTAAATGCAAGTCAGGACCGTGATGGGATTGTGATCCTCAAAATTGGTGCAGTTACACCGAAAGTGAAACTTCAGTTGTTAAATACCATGAAGGACAGAGAAGGTGGTGCACCCCCACTATTAGACTTGGTGTCCACCTGCCTGTGGTGTCAGGGCAACCAGGGAGGACCTACTCACCACCATCCACTTCCCAAAAACAAATTAAGTGTGCTCTCAGAATAAGTGTCAGAAGTTGGGAGCATCTATAATTGTATCAAAAACAAATCTCAAAAATGATGTTGACAGGTATCCTTTCCCTTCGATACACTGGGATCTAAGCTCCAAAAAACTACTGATGTCCATGCTTGACCATTTTGTTTTAAAATGGCACTTTTAATTTGAAGAAAATTTTAATTCCTTTTTTCAAAAAGTCAAACTTTGCAGTGGGATGTTGCCAAGACTTTCAGGCAGCTTCATGAAATCTGGGACAGATTTAGCCCAAGGATTAGCATTTTATTTTAAAATCAAGCTGCGGGGCAGAACTTTCTCAGCACCCCCCCCCCCCAACCAAGTCCCTGCCACCGGAACTGAACAGGGATCCTAAAGGTCAGAGAGCAGGCGCAGCAGGAAGACCGGTCACAAATATCCAGGAAGCAGCCTCCTATGTAACCAGCTCAGTGTACAATCCACTCAACATTGGCCCTGGCACCTCCATTGGGAGAGGAGAGCATGGATGGTGCAGATAAACAATAGAACAATGAGGTTGGGGGTGGGAGGGGAGCCTTCCGTGGATTAGTCCCAACAGTTGTCATCTTTTTGGAGTGCAGTCCTCTTGCAGCGTAGACCCTCTACTTCGACAGCCCCTTGGCTTTTTGCATAATTGCCATGGCAACCTCTGTACACACCACCACTGTGCTGCCAACAAAATAGTGAAGAGGTCACAAAATACACGGAATTGGGACCTAAACAACGGAAAGTGTTGGCCCACTGAGAACCCAATCCATACGGTCCCAGGCAAGTCTCTTCAGGAGGTAGAAATGAGTTACGAGGTATTCAGACAATTTTCTCCTATTTTCCTGGTCATAGATGGAGGAAATTCAGCCAATAGCCTAAACAACAAATCAACCTGTTTTCAGTGACATTTGGTTGAACTCCAGGATGAAGTTAAAAGTTGGGTTTCTGGTCTTTGTTCCTGTTCTGTAAAGTGCTGAGAATGAGCTAATAACCATACTGGAAATAGCCTTTCAATAATTACTAAATTCAGGCTATGTTTTCATCAAAAATAGCCCATTAAGCTTACTCATTGAATTAACCTGCCTGAAACTTTTGCGCATCCAGAGTCGAGCACTAGAGCCAGTGAACTATTTATTTTCTGAATTAAACTTGAAGGTTATCGAAGAGACATCAAAAAATAAATTAAAATCTAGCCTGACTGATTTAGAGCAACTAAAAACAGCAGACAACACCACAACATCATAATTACAATTGTGTTATGCAGTAGTTCAATAATTCTTTATTATGAAAGATAATATGAACTAATTAAAAAGTAAATCACACACAGTGCAGTATGAGGGGAATTGGTTGATTTCAAAGCCTCTGCGGTACCAGCTTTCCTGTATTTTCATATTTACTCAGTGGGAAATGTGAAATAAAATTTGCAATTCTTGGTTTTGATTCAAAACATGTGACACGTGTTTAATGTCAAGTAGTCTATTTGACACCAGCTCTATTTAACTACAATATTTCAGCTCTCTGCTTTGAACTAGATACTTCTCTAGGTAGGAGTTTGATATGCTTGAGCTTTTGAAAAAAAAAGACAAGAACATAGCCATTTTCTAACCAATTAGCAACAGTGAATGGCTACACTGTGGAGTTACAGCTTCCTGCACGGTTAAATATTCTAGTGCTCTATTTAGGTTTATTCTATTCTATTATCAATCCCAGATCAAAAATTAGAGAGTCAAAAGTCCTAACAACTGACTTCATCTCAATTTTTCTCTTTGGGGGGGGGGGGGGGGGGGGGGGGGGGGGGGGGGGGGGGGGGGGGGGGGGGGGGGGGGAAAGAGGTGTTTCAGATTCCCAGTGTACTACTAGTATGTCACTGCTACTGGAAGGGAGAAGCAGAACAGGGAAAAGTGAACTGCATCATGTGTATCCAGACTTTCACTGAGTTTGTGAGAAACGTGGTCAAAGAGCATTAAAAATGACAAAAAGTAACCTCAAGCAGCTTTGCATGCCTAAAAATACAGAACTTGCAGTTCTAGTTTCACGGATCTTTGCTTACTCTATGTGGGAGATTTAAACATAATCCTTAAACTGAAGGTTATACCATGTTCTAGGTATCTGTGGATTTGTCTGAGCCCAGGACCAATGGCTATTTCCTTTGATAAATCATCAAGTTAATTCAGTTGAAAAATGAACCAAGAGTAAATGGAACATATATCTGTGATTAATACTGCTTCAAAATATTTTGAGTTGAAAACGGCTATGATATAATAAGAGAGACAAGGGTAAATGTAACTCCACAATAGAGCTATCCCAGATTCAAACAGTTTTTCCTTTTGTAAACTGTTGTAGTTCACGATAATGTTATTGATCTACGTGGGGTTAATGAGGGCACTAATTTAATTTCTTCCTAAGATTATAGAACTCCCTAATGCAGTGCATTTATAATTAAAAATTATACTCTAATGAAAATAAAATTAAAAATCACATGACATCAGAACTTCCAAATAAATCTGTTGGACGATAACCTGGTATGGTGAGCTTTTTAACTTGGTCCACATCGGTCCACCCCGGGCTCCTCCACAATGAAAAACAACAAGACTGACTGCAGTATTCAAAAGAACAAAGAAATTTCCATGTCCTTGCCAACATTTATCCTTCAGCCAACTTCAGGCAAGCACAGACCCAGATCTTTAAGACAGTGCGAGAGCAGAATGCTTGGCCCTGACACGACTGGAGTTTGAACACAGTGTCATGCAGAGTCAGGAAGACACATATTGCCAAGCATATCTATAGTTCAGAACCAATCCCCTTTTCTCATCATAGACTGCATAGAAGGTCCACTTCCAGTTAATTGACTTGTTGGGATTTCAAATGTACAAGTCACCCACAACATTACACAGCCACCAGCGCTCCTCCCTTAACCTCCTAACAATGCTCACCTTGCCAAGTGACCTCAGATAAAATACACCCATCAATGGTGCACCACCCTGAAATACCCACCTACCCTCACCCAACCAATACTACTCACCTTGCCATGTGACATTGTTCACCATCCTGGAACATGCTGAGCAGTGACAGGGGAAACTGCAGAGTTGCGTTGAGGTTGCTAGGGGATGCTGGAGCACTATGATACACAGCTATTTCACTTCCACTGAATACATCCGGAAACTTTACAATGGTTACAAAAGCTCCAAATAAAATCAGTTCAAGAAAAAAAAAGGGCAAATACAGTGCAAATAACTCCAGCCTGTGAGAAATTAGCCACCTCCTCCCACTGTTGTATTAGATTAGATTACTCTACAGTGTGAAACAGGCCCTTCGGCCCAACAAGTCCACACCGACCCGCCGAAGCATAACCCACCCATACCCCTACATTTACCCCTTACCTAACACTACGGGCAATTTAGCGTGGCCAATTCACCTGACCTGCACATCTTTGGACTGTGGGAGGAAACCGGAGCACCCGGAGGAAACCCACGCAGACACGGGGAGAACGTGCAAACTCCACACAGACAGTTGCCTGAGGCGGGAATTGAACCCGGGTCTCTGGCGCTGCGAGGCAGCAGTGCTAACCACTGTGCCACCGTGCCGCCATTGTGGAAGACTGTACAGTGGGGTTTTCCCATTTAAATATTATACACTTGCAAATGTCATCACTTCCTCAGGGTCTCATGTTACAGGAGTCATTCACAGCTCCCTACATCAGAATGGAGGTTATCACATTCAGGCCATCGGGTTTCCTACATTAATCATACAAAATATGCCAATGGTATTACAGCCAGAGATTGAAAGGCAGTGCGAATCCATGTCCTTCCTTTGAAATCCAGGCAAAAAAGTTACACATTATGAGCTGTTTACATTAACATAATATGACACAATTAAGTTAGTATTAAATTAATATTCAAATTAACCTGAGCAAAATTGGACAATGGTCATATGGTTACTTCCAGTGACATGTTACAGTTGTTCCTTTCTCTTTAAAATCAAATGTCACTTTACAATAACTTCAAACGATGGCATTTAATAGCTACATCAAAGTGAAAAATACATTTGTTTATTCTTATTGATTGATCACTATGGTTACCTGACTTCTGTTGATGTTTCCAGAAAAAAAATGATAAAAGATAACTATCATTTCATCTTTGACCTTTGCTTGGGATTCCAATACCTGTATAGCTTTTTTAAGTAAAGCCTTTGAAAAGGAAATTGACTTTCCAAGTTTCTCCTGTGCAGGGAGAAGCTTTATGAAGTTCACTACGTACCTGTAACTGAGAGATTGTGAGAGGGTATCGGAATAAGATCCAGGTCACGTTCTCACAACATGGTGGGATGGTCAGAGAGCCTTCATATACCCAGTAATCTCGAAGGAGTGGATCTAAACATGGACAAAATTAGAAACATTTAAAAGGAGAATACAAGAGTCCTGCAGCATTAGTTTAACAAAACAGAGAATATATCAAGCAGAAAATACTCACCAGGAAGTAAGGTATTGGGATTAAAACATGGTATGGTCTTCAATTTTCCCTAGCCAACAAAAATTGAAAATGAGAATACTTATAACAAAAGAATGAGCATTAGGTTTTATTGTCATGTACTCAAATACAGAAGTACGGTGAAGAGTGAACAACATTGCACCATCCTAACTACCTAGCTCCAGTCAGGATGGTCTGAAATCATGTCAGCTACGACCGATTCTACTCAAACCAATAAAGTCAGCCAAAGAACATTGAACATTACAGTACAGGCCGTTCGGCCTTCTGTCAATCCGCTCTGTGAAACCAATCTGAAGCCCATCTCACCTGCACAATTCCATTCTTGTCCATATGCTTTTCCAATCACCATTTAAATGCCCATAAAGCTGGTGAGTATAACTGTTCCAGGCAGTGCGTTCCACTCCCCTACTACTGAGTAAAGAAACTACCTCTGACATCTGTCCTAGATATATCACCCTTCAATTTAAAGCTATGTCCCGTCGTGCTAGCCATCACCATCTGAGGAAAAAGGCTCTCACGTCTAACCCTCTGATTATCTTATATGTCTCACTTAAGTCACCTCTCAACCTTTTTCTCTCTAACGAAAAACAGCCTCAAGTCTCTCAGCCTTTCCTCATAAGACTTTCCCTCCATACCAGGCAACATCCTGGTAAATCTCCTCTGAACCCTTTCCAAATCTTCCACATTGTAGGAATAATGTGGTGACCTGAACTGTACGCAAAATTCCAAGTGCAGCCGCACCAGAGTTTTGTACAGCTGCAGCATGACCTCATGGCTCCGAAACTAAATCCATCTACCAATAAAAGCTAGCACACCGTACCCCTTCTTAACACCTCTAATCAACCTGAGTGGCAACTTTCAGGGATCTATGTACATGGACACAGAGATCTCTCTGCTCATCTACACGACCAAGACTCTTACCATTCGCCCAGTACTCTGCATTCCTGTTGCTCCTTCCAAAGTGAATCACTTCACACTTTTCTGCATTAAACTCCAATTCCCACACCTCAGCCCAGCTCTGCAGCGTATTTATGTCTCTCTGTAACCTGCAACATCCTTCAGCACTATCCACAACTCCACTGATCTTAGTGTCATCTGCAAATTTACTAACCCACCCTTCTACGCACTCATCCAGGTTATTTATAAAATGACAAACAGCAGTGGCCCCAAAACAGATCCTCGTGGAAGATTTGCAACTTAGGTTGAGGTTCTGGATGTAGGTTTGCTCGCTGAGCTAGAAGATTCGTTTTCTGACATTTCGTCACCATACTAGGTAACATCTTCAGTGAGCCTCCGGATGAAGCACTGGTGGTGTAGTCCACTTTCACCAACCGTAGGAAACTCTATAAATAGAATCATTTCCTATGGTGATATCATGTCTTGTTCTTTCACCATCATTAAATGATATAAATGAGAGGAAACCTTCAAGACCATCAATAATTCCCTTACTGGCATAAAATTCACTAAAGAGGAGGAAAACAAAAACAAACTGCCATTCCTGGATGTCACAGTAGAGCGAACAGCCAATGGGGAACTTCAAACCAGCGTCTACAGAAAAACACCACCTACAGACCAAATATTGAACTATAGAAGCAATCATCCCAACATCCACAAACAAAGCTGCATGATAACATTTCAATGAGCCACCACACACTGCAGCACAGAGGAACTACGCAGAGCAGAGGAAAGTTGGAGTGTATTCAAAACGATCAGGTATCCAAAGAACAAAGTCTGCTGATTTCTCAGCAACAAACCCAAACAAGCAGTCAAAACACGTCCAGAAACCGTAGCCACTCTCCCCGATATCAAAGACATCTCAGAAATGACTACCAGACTACACAGACCCCTTGGCATCATGGTAGCCCACAAACCCACCAACGCACTAAAACAGCAGCTAATGAACTTGACAGACCCCATACAGACAACAAGCAAAACTAATGTCATTTACAAAATACCTTGTAAGAACTGTACCAAGCACTACATTGGACAAACAGGCAGAAAACTAGCCACCAGGATACATGAACATCAACTAGCCACAAAAAGACATGACCCTCTCACACTAGTATCCTTGCATACAGATGAGGAAGGACACCACTTCGACTGGGACAACACATCTATCCTAGGACAAGCCATACAGAGACACGCACGAGAATTCCTAGAAGCATGGCATTCCAACCGGTACTCTCAACAAACACATTGACTTGGACCCCATTTACCACCCCCTGACAAAACTAAGAAAATGGCATCATAGGAAGTAATGTCACCACTGGAAATGACATCACCAACCCTAGGAAACTCAAACATATAAATAGAAAGCAGCCTACACCATTAGTGCTTCATTCGGAGGCTCACTGATGTTACCTAGTATGGTGATGAAATGTCTGAAAACAAACCTTCCAGCTCAGTGAACAAACCTACATCTAGATCCTTGTCGTACACCACTAGTAACTGAACTCCAAGATGAACATTTCCCATCAACCACCATCCGCTGTCTTCTTTCAGCTAGCCAATTTCTGATCCAAACTGCTAAATCACCCCCAATCCCATGCCTCCATATGGTGTGCAATAGCCTACCGTGGGGAACCTTATCAAACACCTTACTGAAATCCATATACACCACATCAACCACTTTACCCTCATCCACCTGTTTGGTCACCTTCTCAAAGAACTCAATAAGGTTTCTGAGGCACGACCTACCCTTCACAAAACCATGTTGACTATCCCTAATCAAATTATTCCTTTCCAGATGATTATAAGTCCTATCTCTTACACCCTTTCCAACACTTTATCCATAACGGAAGTAAGGCTCACTGGTCTGTAATTTCCAGGGTGGTCTCTACTCCCCTTCTTGAAGAAAGAGACAGCATTTGCTATCCTCCAATCTTCTGGGACTATTCCTGTAGACAATGACAACACGGAGATCAAAGCCAAAGGCTCTGCAACCTCCTCACCGGCTTCCTAGAGAATCCCAGGATAAATCCCATCCGGCCCAGGGGACTTATTTATTTGCACACTTTCCAGAATTGTTAACACCTCCTTGTGAGCCTCAATCCCATCTTGTCTAGTAGCCTGTATCTTCGTATTCCCCTCGACAGCATTGTCTTTTTCCAGTGTGAATACTGACGAAAAATATTGATCTAGCGCTTCCCTCATCGCCTCAGACTCCACGCACAACTTCCCACTACTGTCCTTGATTGGCCTTAATCTTACTTTAGAGCTGAAAAATGTGTTGCTGGAAAAGCGCAGCAGGTCAGGCAGTATCCAAGGAGCAGGAGAATCAACATTTTGGGCATAAGCCCTTCTTCAGGAATCAGCTTATACCCGAAACGTCGATTCTCCTGCTCCTTGGATGCTGCCTGACCTGCTGCGATCTCCTTCAGCTCTGATCTCCAGCATCTGCAGTCCTCACTTTCTCCTACCTAATCTTTCTCTAGTCATTCTTTTATTCCTGATATACTTAGAAAGCGCCTTAGGGTTTTCCTTGATCCTATCCACCAATGACTTCTTATGACCCTCCTGGCTCTTCTTAGCTCTCTCTTTAGTTCTTTCTTGGCTAACTTGTATCTATCAAGCACCCTAACTGAGCCTTCACATCTCTAATAGAAGCCTTCTTCTTCTTCCTCTTGAAGAGAGATTCTTGAGTAAACCACAGCTCTGTCACTCGACAACATCCTCCCTGCCTGACAGGTACATACTCACTCATCGATGACCCGCAATAGCAGGTCCTTGAATAAGCTCAACATTTCAATTGTGCCCAACCCCTGTAGTTTCCATCCCCATCCTGTGCACCTTAAATCTTGCCTAATCGCATCATAACTGCCTCTCTCCAGCATTAATTCTTGCCCTGCGGTACATGTCTATCCCTTTCCATTGTTCAAGTAAAGATAATCAAATTGTGGTCACTATCACCAAAGTGATGGTCATTTGCCCTAATTCACAGGTAATATCTGGAAGTTGATCCAAAGTAAGTCTGCACTTTCCTCACTAAACGACACCCCATGTGGAATTTCAGCAGTGATGAGCTGTCCTGGACAGCACAGCTTCATTGCTACTTCTGTGGCAGGAGCCAGATCACTCCCAAATCACATGAAAATTAAACAGGACTGGCAGCAGACCCATGGAGAGGCATTGGTAGAGCTGGCATTAGCTGACAGCTCAAAAAAGTAAGCTAGGCTGTGAAAATAGTCATCTTGACAAGTAGACTAGCTCTGCACCAAAGCCTCAGGCTTTCTGTCTACCACCTTCCTAAATCAGCAGGCAGAGTCTTTTTTGTGCATCTTTATCCTTTCCAATCCTCTCAAACCTCTCCCCTCAATGAGGCGGAATTTACACATCTAAAGGCCTTGCTGTAGAATCTGGGAGATTTTGGTGACATATTCCAGCACATTCTCAGGTATCTCAGACATAGGCTTCCAGATAAGGCAGTCTGTCCATATCCTTAGTACCCACTTATAGTCCTTCCTACCAGCTTCAGATATCAGTTAGTGATACCTTCCTTTATCACATCTTTAGTTCCAACTCTCAAGGTTATGGGACTATCAGATGGATGAGAACAGTACACATTCTACCAAATCAACAGTGTGAGAAAGGAATGAGTTTCATCCATTCAGCTGGAGAGACTTTCCATTCCTTTCACTGTCCATAACAACTTCATTCAGCCTACAGCAATTTCATCCCACCAGTGAGTTTTTGAAAATGGTCAGTCACAGTCTGTCAGAGACCCTCAAATTGCAATCTGTGACCCTCCACCCTCTGTTTGTCATCTTAGACTTCAATCCCACCACTTGAGACTGTCATCCAGAGAGTGGATGTGCCATTCTTCACTCTACAGCCTATCCCAATCAAAACTCGCCCTGGTTTCCCCAATCCTCCTCATAGCATTTGTTAATGTTTCTGGTTGGTCATGTGACAATGCAAAACCTTTGGAAGGTCTTACCCACCTCATGATTTACTTGCTTCCCTATTGATCACCTTCCTACTCCAAAAGCCATTCTCTTTGCCAACTGCACCTTGCGTTTGACCCACAGAATCCACACCTGGACAGTATTGAACTTTCAGATGTTTTTATTTACTTACTGATATTGACTGCACCCACCCTGTGATCACACCAAAGACACATGCCCTGCCTTCTGTACATTCCACACCTCACCACAGTCCTCCCTCTTCCAGTCCTTCTTGCCCCAACTCCCACTATCAAAACTCCTTTTCCCCAGTTCTTCATGCTTCAACTGACAATAGCCCAGTACCACCAGGCCATCCCGGCCATCATTCTCCTGCTCGCCACTCTGCCACAAAAGCTCAGCAAGGTCAGCGAACTTTCGGCTCCAACATAACTCTCCCCATCCAACATGTTTCCCACTCCCAAATTCTTCAGTAAATTCTGTTAGTCAAGATAGATCACCATCTCCATTTAACTTTCACTCATGCACATTTTTGTACAATTACTTTATTATGGTAACTAATGAATATTTTTCCCCAACCATTTTCCTCTCCTCTCCCTGTTTCTAAATGATGTCATTTTTAAAAACGCTGGAGTGCACACACATCACCTCCCAATTGGAATCCCATGTGACTGTCTAATTAGGAATGTCACTTGTTCTCATTCCCTTCATATTTCTCCTCCCAATAAGATAGATGATTGATCTTGGGCTGGGGAATGAGAATCAAATATTAGGTTAATTGCTACCCCAGTGGCACTGTTGGAAAACATACCTTTATGGAGATCAAGCTGGAAGCTTTGCGGTGACATTTTTCATGATTAAATGTTTGATGGAGCTTACATTCTAACCAGCAGAATCCTTCTTTTCAATGCCGTTCCAAACAAGCGAACTTGAATTCTGCTAGCTTCCCACTGAGCTAGCTTGGAGTCAATTTTTCAATTGGCTCTTTATCACTGCACACTTCACTCTTTCACACAAATTAAATTCTTCAGCTTTCCCATTTCCGGAAGATTTTTCCCAATCTTCCTCTCCTCATTGACCCGATAATTGGGTTTATCCATTTTTCCCAGGACGGAACATAGTTTTTGGGTAAGTTCATATATATTGACATAAAATGCATTGCAGTTATGTGGGACACAGTCTGGATGGATCTGGGGGATCTTTTCTCACCTGACATCCTCATATATTCAAAGACAAGTCGCATTTTAAAAGTTGAACTGCTAAAAATGCAAAAATGGATTTTTGCAGGAAAAAGTAGATAAGTAAAGATAAAATCAGAGACAAACTGGCCCTTCTCCATCACTAAATGGTGCTTACAATCCCAGCCCCGAAAATCTCAGTGGCACTTTGGTTTTCTCTCCACACCAAATGCTGGTTTCCTCTTCCATCTCGGAATACAAACATGCAATGTACATAAAGCCAGCATCTTTCGTCTTAAATTTTAAAAGATGTTGAATCACTACGAGAGAGGAGTCTTTCTCTAGCACAGACAATGATTTACCGATTACCTTGTACTGGATTTCCTGAAGGATTTCAGTGACAGCTTTTAGACCTAGGTGTTCCTTTCCTATCTGCAGCAGGAAGACAATGAGATACTTATTTAGTTCAGTCATTTTGGCTTTGAATGTACAAAAATGAAACATTAAAAACTTAACTCATTCCTATAGCAACAATAGGAAGGCTTATATTTAATTACCAGCTTGTCTCATGATAGTGGAACATAACATACGTAGTGGCCTTGAATCTTGCATTATCGACAGTGAGCTGTCAGAGCAACAGAACATTAGGTCACTTGAAATGTTTGTGTTGTACTTTGACTGATAAGTACAGAAATGTTTCCACCTTGTTTTGAGGCACAGATATCATTTTACAGTTGGCGGTGCCAATCAGAGATTACACCATACACTGCTTTTATTTTAGTTCAGTCATGGAACTTGGATGCCGCTGGCTGGGCCACTAATTATTGCCAGTCCCCAATTGCTGAAAAATGTGTTGCTGGAAAAGCGCAGCAGATCAGGCAGCATCCAAGGAGCAGGAGAATCGATGTTTTGGGCATAAGCCCTTCCTCAGGATTGGGAAGGTGTGCCAAGCAGACTAAGATAAAAGGTAGGGAGGAGGGACTTGGGAGAGGGGCGTTGAGAATGCAATAGGTGGAAGGTGGTTAAGGTGAGGGCGATAGGCCAGAGAGGGGGTGGGGGCAGAGAGGTCGGGAAGAAGATTACAGGTCAAGAAGGTGGTGCTGAGTCCGAGGGTTGGGACTGAGATAAGGTGGGGGGGGGGGGGGTGGGGGAAAAAAAAGAGGGGAAATGAGGGAGCTGGAGAAATCTGAGTTCATCCTCTGTGGTTGGAGGGTTCCTAGGTGGAAGATGAGGTGCTCTTTCTCCAGGCGTCGTGTGACCATGGTCTGGCAACGGAGGCGGCCTAGGACCTGCATGTCCTTGGCCGAGTGGGAAGGGGGAGTTAAAGTGTTCAGCCACGGGGTGGTTGGGGCGGGTGTCCCAGAGGTGTTCCCTGAAACGTTCCGCAAGTAGGCAGCCTGTCTCCCCAATATAGAGAAGGCCACATCGGGTGCAGCGGATGCAGTAAATGATGTGTGTGGAGATGCAGGTGAATTTGTGGTGGATATGAAAGGATCCCTGGGGCCCTTGGAGGGAAGTAAGGGGGGGAGGTGTGGGCGCAAGTTTTGCATTTCTGGCGGTTGCAGGGGAAAGGTGCCAGGAGTGGAGGTTGAGTTGGTGGGGGGTGTGGAGGGAGTCACGGAGGGAGTGGCCTTTCCGGAACGCTGATAGGGGAGGGGAGGGAAATATATCCCTGGTGGTGGGGTCCGTTTGGAGGTGGCAGAAATGACGAAGGATGATACGATGTATCTGGAGGTTGGTGGGGTGGTAGGTGAGAACCAGTGGGGTTCTGTCCTGGTGGCGATTGGAGGGGCGTGGCTCAAGGGTGGAGGAGATGCGGTGGAGAGCATCGACAACCACGTCTGAGGGGAAATTGCGGTCTTTGAAGGAGGAGGCCGTCTGGGTCGTTCGGTATTGGAATTGGTCCTCCTGGGAGCAGATGTGGCAGAGGCGAAGGAATTGGGAATATGGGACCTAATATAGGTAATAATATAGGTCCCTAATTGCCCCTTGAGAAGGTGGGGATGAGCTGCCTTCTTGAACCACGGCAGTCCATGTGCTGTGGGTAGACCCACAATGCCCTTCGGGAGGGAATTCCAGGATTTTGACCCAGTGACACTGAAGGAACGTTGATATATTTCCAAGTCAGGATGGTGAGTAGCTTGAAGGGGAACTTGCAAGGCATGGTGTTCCCATGTATCTGCTGCTCTTATCCTCCTAGATAGAGGTGCTCATGAGCTTGGAAGGTGCAGTCTGAGGATCATTCCAGAACCAGTCACACCTCTCAACATACAGAGGATGGAGGAATAGCAGCAGAATATATAATCACGGAGAATTGTTCATCTGTGAGGGAAGCAGAATGGGACAAACAGTATTTTCCTTTTGGGCACAGCAGCTTGGATTGTGCAGCTCATGTGCTGATTGAGATTGACTGGGATTCTCTGCAACATCTGAAATAGATCTGGATTACAGACAACCACAGGTGCAGAACCTTACAGAGCCACATCACTCAGAAATCCAGCTTCAGTTTAATAAACAGCTATAACAGGAGTTACATGGCATGGTATGGAGATGTTTGCAACCTCAGGATCAAGGACAGAAAATAATCTTCCAGGCATGGATTAAGGCAAGACATCTCATTTATATCTCATCTTTTACACAGATCCCTGCAACACTCTGTCCTTTTGCACATTTGATATTTTCCTTTCCCAATTGCTATGGTCAGTCACAAGTAATCAGAAGACACTGCAATTTACCAAGTCTCTGTGTGCACCCACAACTTTGGTCACACCTGCTGCTTATTCCCATCACAAACACCAAGATTCTTATAGGACTTACGATTCTCATAGGTCAAACCTCCTTAACTCCTGACACATGTCCCACTGCCCTGGTTTCTTAAATTAATGTGAAAACTTGGATAATGGTACAGAGTGATAAAGCCTTTACTCATCCAGACTCTGCCCAGCTCAACGAGCACACAGATCTAGAGGTTTGACACAGCATCAGTGTCATGCATGAAAACATCAAAAAGAGGGTTGGGAACTTGATCAAAGTGTTTGGAGCTTTGGAATTTTTGCTGAGTACAATATAGAATCATCCTGTAAATGTTGAAGACTGTATCTCTGTCCTGTTTAGCATTGGACCTACAGCTGGCCTGTTCAAAACCCAGACTTAAACTTTCAACAGCATCAACTATGCCCTTAACACCAAATATCCTCTCCAGCTATCAGTCCAAATATCCCAGCACAGGATGGAAATACTTGCAGTGTCTACCTTTCCCCCCCAAAATGGACAGTTGCTCACCTTTGCCAGACGGTATTTATTTCTCTCTCTCGCTGGAGTTTGCACATTCTCCCAGAGTCTGTGCAGGTTTCCTCTAGATACTCCAGTTTCCTCCCACAGTTGTAAGATTACGGTGTGAAAAGGTTTTTCAACCCCAATCAACTATGATTGAATGATGGAACAGACCCGATGGGCTGAATGGCCTCATTTCTGCTCCTATGGCCTTAGGTAGATTGCCCATGCCAAATTGCCCAGTGTGCAAGGATGTAGTGGCCAGGTGGATTAGCTATGGGAAATACAGTGTTACAGGGATAGGGTAACAGGGTGGATCTGGGTGAGATGCTCTTTGGGAGGGTTGCTGTGGACCCGATGGACCATATAAGACCATAAGGTATAGGAGCAGAAATGAGGCCATTCAGCCCATTGAATCTGCTCTGCTAAGTTCCTCAACCCCATTCTCCTGCTTTCTCTCCATAACCATTGATGCTCAAGAACCTATCTCCATCTTAAATATACTCAATGACCTGGCCGCCACAGCCTTTTGTGACAATGAATTCTGCAGATTCCCCACTCTCTGGCTGAAGACGTTTCTCCTTATCTCCGTTCGAAAAGAAGGTCTTCCCTTTACTCGAAGACTGTGCCCTCGGGTCCTAGAGTCTCCTACCAACGGAAACATCTTCCCAACATCTGTGAATGGCCTGCTTCCACACTGTAGGGATGCAGTGATTCCTCAGATCACAAAATTCTGCCTTCTTTCATTTAGAAAATGTACTGTCAAAGAGGAAGCTTCAATTCCAACTGCCTGGGCTAGGCACATTGTAGCCAATTATTTATTCTCTTTTATTCCCATTCTGGGTCGCAGGCTCCCATTTGGGCTCTTGTTAGGCTCAGCCAAGCAAGGCCATGCGCTGCCTTCCAGACTCCGAGAAAATGGATTTGGAAAAGGCTGCAACCACATGGGGAAAGGAGTGGGATAAGTAACCCTTTCCTGTCGTAGCACAGGGACTCCTCAGTGACGTGACGCCTTACAGGGGACAGTAACACTGAGGAGGGATTTTTCACAGCATTGGTTGGAGTCAGCTCCAATCGTTGTACCCTGTATGTGAAACATAAACAGTATCCAATCATGTAGGATACAAATCCTGGGCAAGTGTGGAGTGGACTCCTCCCCCATGAAAGTTCGCTAAAAAGTGACAGAGCTGATTCCTAATCAAATTCAGGTCAGTTCAACATCTTTCATCTGTACTTCTTCTGAGGAAAGATGGTTACTCATACAATATTATTTGGCATTCTTCACCGTGCTTTCCAAAACTATTGGCCAAAAGACTTCTGTGTAATTTATTCACAGAATGAGAGCATCATTGATGAAGTATTTAGTGCTGAACCCTAACTGCTGTGGAGGCATTGGTGAGAAACTGCCTGCTTGAATTGCTGCTGTCCTCAGGGTGGGGGAACATTTCCAGGATTTTGACCCAACCACAACTGAGCTGACTAGATTGGTATTGGACTGAGCAGGTTCTCAGTCAGATTGACCTCTGTTCCACTAGTAACCGCTCCTGAAAATGTCAGCCATTTCTCCTTCAATTCGAAGTACTTATCCATTCTAACTTTCATTGTTTCGCAATTTTAAGTCCCGTTACTTGACCACTGTACATGGAGCTCAGACATTTCTGAAATGAGGCATAGCCTAAAAAGGAAAATAACAGAAACAAAGTACTAGCTCCCAAAAGCAGGGACACTGACAGATTGTGGGATTGTTGAAATTTTGGGTTTAGACAAAGCCAAAAATAGCTTCAAATCAGCTCTACAAGGAACGCAACACCTTCGACCACATTGTTCATGTTTCCCTGTGCATCAACGGAATTAATTAGAGTGCAGTCTTCTGTGCAGTCCTTCCTATTGAAGCTCTCAGGCAATATTGAATTACCCACAGAAGGACATCTGTTATAATACAAAGGTAACAGCTACACAGATGAACTTAGACTGCTGGTCAACTGTGCAAGCAAATAGAAGTTCTTTGTCTTAACACTCATCATCCCAACCTACAACTAAACCCCTTCACCCCTACAATCCTTGGACTTGGTGTTCCTCCAATTCTGGATTGGTAATAGAACATAAAACATAGAACAGAGACCTGTACAGCACTCAGTGTTGCACCAACCTGTGAACTAACCTAAGCCCATCCCCCTACACTATCCCATCATCATCCATATGCTTATCCAAGAACTGTTTAAATGCCCCTAACGTTGCCGAATTAATTACATTGGCAGGCAGGGCATTACACGCCCTTACCACTCCCTGACTAAAGAACCTGTCTCTGATGTCTGTCTTAAGTCTATCAACCCTCAATTTGCAGCTATGCCCCCTCGTACGAGCCAATGTCATCATCCTAAGAAAAAAGACTCTCACTGTCTACCCTATCTCGTTCTCTGATCATCTTGTATGTCTCTATTAAATCACCTCTTAGTCTTCTTCTCTCCAAATGAGAACAGACCGAAGTCTCTCAGCTTTTCCTCACGAGACCTTCCCTCCAGACCAGGCAACATCCTGGTAAATCTCCTCTGCACCTTTTCCAATGCTTCCACATCCTTCCTGTAATGGGGCGACCAGAACTGTACACAATATTCCAAGTGCGGCCACATTAGCGTTTTGTATAGTTGCAGCATGATATCACAGCTCCGGAACTCAATCTCTTGACCAATTAAAACTAACACACTGTATGCCTTCTTAACAACACTATCAACCTGGGTGTCAACTTTCAGGGATCTATGCACATGGACTCCAAGATCCCTCTGCACATCCACACTATCAAGAATCTTTCCATTGACCCAGTACTCTGCCTTCCTGTTATTCTTCCCAAAGTGCATCACCTCACATTTAGCTCCATTGAACTCCATTTGCCACCTCTCAGCCCAATTCTGCAGTTTATCCAAGTCCCCCTGCAACCTGTAACATTCTTCCAGTGTCCATTATTCCACCGACTTTAGTGTCATGCAAATTTACCAATCCATCCACCTGTGCCTGCATCCAGGTCATTTATAATTTGGACAAACAGCAGTGGTCCCAAACCAGATCCTTGTAGCACACCACTAGTAACTGGACTCTAGACTGAATATTTTCCATCAACCACCACTTGCTGCCTTCTTCCAGAAAGCCAGTTTCTAATCCAAACTGCTAAATCACCCTCAATTCTATTCCTCTGCATTTTCTCCAATAGCCTACCATGTGGAACCTTATCAAAGGCTTTACTGAAGTCCATGTATACCACGTTAACTGCCCTCTCCTCATCTATATGCTTGGTCACCTTCAAGAAACTCAATGAGGTTTGTGAGACATGACCTGCCCTTGATGAAACAATCTGAAATCAAATTGTTGCTTGCTAGTTGATTATAAATCCTATCTCTCAATCCTTTCCTCCAACAGATGTAAGGCTCACTGGTCTATAATTACCTGGGTCATCTCTATTGCCCTTCTTGAACTAGGGCACAACATTTGCAATCCTCCAGTCCTCTGGTACTAAACCTGCAGACAATAACAACTCAAATATTAAAGCCAAAGGCTCCGCCTTTCCTCCCTGGCTTCCCAGAGAATCCCATCTGGCCCAGGAGACTTGTCTACTTTCACTCCTTCTAGAATTGATAACAGCTGTTCATAATTAACCTCGATCCTTTCTAGTCTAATATCCTGTATCCCACTCCTCCTCTACAACATTCTCCTTTTCCTGATTGAAAACAGATGAGAAATATTCGTTTAGCACCTCTCTGATCTCCACAGGGTCCACACACAACTTCCCACTTCAGTCTTTGACTGGCCCTAGTGCTAGGAGACAGTGGGGTCTGCAGATGCTGGAGATCAGAATTGAGTGGGTGTTGCTAGAACAGCACAGCAGGTCAGGCAGCATAGACGCCAGAGCCCCTCTTCAGGAAAGGGTCGACGAAGGGCTCTGGCCTGAAATGTCAATTTTCTTGCCCCTCGGATGTTGCCTGGCCCTATTCCTACCCTAGTCATCCTTTTATTCCTCATACCTCTAGAAAGCTTTAGGGCTCTCCTTTGTGCTATTCACTAAAGACTGCTCATGTCCCCTCCTTGCTGTTCTTGACTCTCTTTAAATCCTTCTTAGCTACTCTAACTCTCCATCACCTCAACGTCATATAAGCCTCCCTCTTCCACTTAACAAGAGATGCAATTTCTGTAATAAACCACGATTCGCTTACCTTATCACTTCCTCCCTGCCTGACAGGAGCATACCTATCAAGGACACGCAATATCGGTTCCTTAAACCAGCTCCACATTTCAATTGTTCTCATCCCCTGCACTTGTTACCCCATTCTATGCCTCCTAAGTCTTGTCTAATCGTATTATAATTGCCCTTCCCCCATCGATAACTCTTGTCCTGTGGCATGTACCTATCCCTTTCCATCGCTAAACTAAACGTAACGGAATTATGGTCACTCTCTCCAAAGTGCTGACCTCCCACTAAATCAAACACCTGACCTGGTTCATTATTAAGCACCAGATCCAGTGTGGCCTCTCCTCATTGGCCCTTCGACATACTGTGTCAGGAAACCATCTTGCACACATTGGAAAAAAATGGATCCATCTGACGTACTAGAATTATAGCATTTCCAGTCAATGTTGGGGAAGTTAAAGTCCCCCAGAATGATCACCCTATTCCTATCACTCCTGCCCAGAAACGTTGTGCTGATCCTTTTCTCCACATCCCTGCAGAGGCCTACAAGATACGCCCAGCAACGTGACCTCTTCTCTCCTGTTTAGATAAGTCCCCTGGGCTTGATGGCATTTATCCTAGGATTCTCTGGGAAGCAAGGGAGGAGATTGCAGAGCCATTGGCCTTGATTTTTATGTCCTCGTTGTCTACAGGAGTAGTGCCAGAAGACTGGAGGCTAGCAAATGTCGTCCCCTTGTTCAAGAAGGGGAGTAGGGATAACCCTAGTAACTATAGGCCAGTGAGTCTCACTTCTGTTGTGGGCAAAGTCTTAGAGAGAATTGTAAGGGATAGGATTTATGAACATCTGGATAGGAATAATGTGATCAAGGATAGTCAACATGGTTTTGTGAAGGGCAGGTCGTGCCTCACAAACCTTATTGAATTCTTTGAGAAGGTGACTAAGGAGTTGGACGAGGGCAAAGCGGTAGATGTGGTGTATTTGGATTTTAGTAAGGCGTATGATAAGGTTCCCCATGGTAGGCTACTGCAAAAAATACGGAGGTATGGCATTGAGGGCGAGTTGGAGGTTTGGATTAGGAATTGGCTGGATGGAAGAAGACAGAGGGTAGTAGTTGATGGTAAAGGTTTATCTTGGAGTGCCGTTACTAGCGGTGTTCCGCAAGGATCTGTTTTGGGACCATTGCTGTTTGTCATTTTTATAAATGACCTGGAGGAGGGGCTAGAAGGTTGGGTGCGCAAGTTTGCGGATGATACGAAAGTCGGAGGAGTTGTTGACAGTGAGGAAGGATGTGGCAGGTTACAGCGGGATATAGATAAGCTGCAGAACTGGGCAGAAAGGTGGCAAATGGAGTTCAATGTAGGTAAGTGTGAGGTGATTCACTTTGGTAAGAGGAACAAAAAGATGGAGTACTGGGCTAATGGTCAGATACTTGGTAGTGTGGATGAGCAGAGGGATCTTGGTGTCCATGTACACAGATCTTTGAAAGTTGCCATCCAGGTAAATAGTGCAGTGAAGAAGGCATATGGCGTACTGGCTTTTATTGGTAGAGGAATTGAGTTCCGGAGTCCTGAGATCATGTTGCAGTTGTATAAGACTCTGGTGCGGCCGCACCTGGAGTATTGTGTGCAGTTTTGGTCGCCATACTATAGGAAGGATGTGAAGGCACTGGAACGGGTGCAGAGGAGGTTTACCAGGATGTTGCCTGGTATGGTAGGAAGATCGTATGAGGAAAGGCTGAGGCACTTGGGGTTGTTTTCATTGGAGAAAAGAAGGTTCAGGGGTGACTTGATAGAGGTGTACAAGATGATTAGGGGTTTAGATAGGGTTGACCATGAGAACCTTTTTCCACGTATGGAGTCAGCTATTACGAGGGGTCATAGCTTTAAATTAAGGGGTGGTAGGTATAGGACAGATGTTAGGGGTAGGTTCTTTACTCAGCGAGTCGTGAGTTCATGGAATGCCCTGCCAGTAGCAGTGGTGGACTCTCCCTCTTTATGGGCATTTAAGCAGGCATTGGATAGGCATATGGAGGATAGTGGGCTAGTGTAGGTTAGGTGGGCTTGGATCAGTGCAACATCGAGGGCCAAAGGGCCTGTACTGCGCTGTATTCTTCTATGTTCTATGTTTCTAACCTCAGCCCATACCACCTCAGTAGACGAGTCCTCATCAAACGTTCTTTCATCCACCGTTATACTGTCCTTGACTAACAAGGCCACACCTCCCCCTCTTACCACCTTCCCTAATCTTACTGGAAGATGTAAACCCTGGAACCTGCAACATCCATTCCTGACCCTGCTCGATCAGTGTCTATGAAATGGCCACAAATTGAAGTCCCAGGTACCTATCCATGCTGCAAGCTCACCTACCTTATTCCAGATACTCCTGACGTTGAAGTAAACACACTTCAAACCAGTTTGCTGTTTGCCAGCACATTCCTGTGACCCTGAAATCCTGTCCATACCCTCCCTACTCTCATCCTCCTGTGCACTGGAACTACACCTCAGGTTCCCATCCCCTTGCTGAGCTAGTTTAAACCCACCCAAATACCACCAGCAAAATTTCCCACCCAGGATATTAGTACCCCTCTGGTAAGCCACAATCTATTAAGACAGACATGGGGAGGTTAAGAGCCAAGTATTTAATTGTTCATTTATTCACGTGATGCACACAAATGCTAAGGAACAAAGCCTGTACATTACCATTAGATTCCTAAAATTGTGGTGCTTTGCTAATTTCTCATTTACATTTCCCCTTATCCCAAATACATCTGCACTTCTATTTTCCACATTGAAATAGGTTGCAAAACACTGCCCAACCATTACACTTCATGTGAGGCTGCAAAAGTGAAACATGAACAACAAGGCAATCTATTTCCGAACAATTTGCCATCCTTCCAGGTGAGGGCAAAGCATTTGTTTGATTGTAAACAAATTCTTACCTGGACAAACAAAGCAATGATCGCTATTCCATTTTTCTTTCCCAGAGCTTCATCAACATTTTTGAACAAAGTAGAGTTCCAATGGATAAGATGGAGCTGAAAATACAGATATTGTAAATATTAAAAAAAAAAGACCAGTTCAATGATAGTTAACTGTTGGAACCTAGAATGCCCAAAGGCATACTTAAAACCAAGGCATTATGAAAGTATTATCTTCTTACTCTGACGTCACAGCAGAATTAGATGCCAGTCTCCCGAACACACTAATGCTCAACTCACTGCTTTTACAGAAAGCTGCAGTAGCTCCAAATATCAGGCATAAACAAATAATTTAGTCACAGAAGATACTTAGGTTTTGTGGGGAAGGGAAGAGGTCTCACACAGAATACAGATCTCATAGGTTTTCAGAAGAATCAGCAGTAAAAATAGTTCAGGTCTCTGCATAAGACAATCTTAAATAAAATTTGCTTAAATTAAGCAGACAAAGTCTGTAAAAAAAATGCAGTGGGAAGACACAAAAGAGGTCATCCAGTGTCAACTGTATGACTCCACTTCCAGTTACTTGGGTCCAGCACCATGTCAGGAAATACAAGGAACATCAGCCACAATTTTCAAATGCACAATATTAAACCCACTAACCAGCTCCGACTTACTACGTTCAATCTTCTTAGTAGGTGTGTCCATGAAATGGCAGGGGTTTGGTCATGCTCTTCAACACAGAGCCCTGAAAACGGTAATCCTCATTCACAATGTAGTCTAACTGCTCACACAGCAATCAGACTGCCTCAACGAAGAAGCAGAGAACATTGGCACATGTTTAAAATCACACAACACCAGGTTATAGCCCAACAGGTTTAATTGGAAGCACTTGCTTTCAGAGCGACGCTCCTTCATCAGGTGGTTGTGGAAAATAAGATTGCAAGATACAAAATTTTCATGACAAAGATTGTCACATGTTGTATTCTTCAGTTTTCATTAATGACTAGATTGCCATCATCCAAGTGTAGCCCAGTGGTTTATTCCTAATTAGCACAGAACTCCAAGCCTGAATACCTCCAAATCCTTCAGGTATGGAAATCTGTTCTGGGACTACAACACCTATCCCTCCCTTATCCTCTCTCCAGCTTTGAGATGGTTAACAACCAGCTTCTCGATTGCTCGAGGGTGGTCTGCACTCCCCTAGTTTAATTATTCTCTAATTGTAACCCACAATCACATAATTGGCTTATCTTCCTCCTCCTGCATGACTAAAATCGCTTCACTGTCAGGCATTAGGATCAGATCAGATTTAGGAAGATAGATCAGATAGACAGGGCTTGTACTTTCTTGAAATTAGAAGAGGGGGAATCTCATAGGAACAAAGTCCTGATGGGATTGGACAGGGTAGATGTGGGAAGAATGTTCCCGATGTTGAGAAAGTCCAGAACAAGGGGTAAATCATTCAGGACTGAGATGAGGAAGAATTTCCTCACTCAGAGTTATGAACCTGTGGAATTCTCTCCCGCCAGAAGCTGTTGGGGCCAGTCCATTAGATAGATTCACGAGGGAACTGGATATGGCCCTTGTGGCGAAAGGGATTGGGGGTGGGGGGGGCTTGTGGAGTGGGGGGGGGGGGGGGGGGGGAAGGGATACTGAGATTGCATGGTCAGCCATGATTGTATTGAATAGTGGAGCAGGCTTGAAGGACCGAATGGTCTACTCCTGCTCCTATGTTTCTATGTTTCAGTGCGACCAATGTGTGCACTGAAAGCTCCAATGTGTTAAATACACAGGACCCTATTTGTTGTGGGCAGAAAGAACATGTACATATTCTGCCCATTTCAACAAAATAGATATCAGCCATTTAGTGATTCATTTCAAGGAAATTCCTCAGCACAACATGGTAGGTTTAAAATTTAAACAAAGACTGACAGTTAACTGTCAATCTGTAATGGTGGGTTAAATCTCCAAAGCAACACCTCTACCAGAGTCTGTCAACTAATCAGCATTCTCCCCAAAGTGGTGAGTTTCCTCTTGCATTGGTATCCTGACACATTGTCCCAATGAGATGCTTCCATGTCTTCCATAACTGTGGATATTAAAAAAAAAATCAAAAACAAAAACAAATTGCTGGAAAACCTCATCAGGTCTGGCAGCATCTGTGGAGAGAAAGCAGGGTTAACATTTTGGATCGGAGACCCTTCTTCAGGAACTGATTGCTGCTCAGAAAAGGTTAATTTTTTACACAGAAGATATGGACACGGGGTGGGGGGGAATAAACAATAATTGGAGATAGAGAAAAACAGTTGGACCGACAAAGGAATGGGTAAAGGTCAGTCTGGGAGAATGAAGAGCTGCTAATGGGGAACATTAGTACCTGACAAGGGGTTGAATAGGATAGCAGCCCATGCGATGACAAGGCCTCGTGTGTGGAGCTATACCTGCACTTTTCACAATCTAGTCTACTGCATTCGCTGCTCACAATGTGGGCATATCTTCTACACTGGGAAAAATGTAGACTGGGTGACCACTTCACCGAACAGCTACATTGCACCCGCAAACAAATAAAAGACCGAGCTTCCAGTTACCTGCCTCTTTAACACCCCACCCTGTTCCCTGGTTAACATCTCAGTCTCAGGCTTGCTGTAGTGCTCCAGTGAAGCTCAGCCTAAGCTGGAAGAATAGCACCTCATTTTCCACTTGGGGACCTGAAGCCCTCAGGACTCAATAAAGGAGTTCAAAGACTTTGAGGTCATGTCCTTACCCCAAGCCCCACTACAAAGAACAACAATACAGGGCAATTACTTTTTCCAAGCTCTGTCAGAAACTTGCATTCAATGCAATGCCAGGATAAGAAGATGCTGTTTTCAGTGATTTTCCTACAGACTGTGTTCACTGAACCTGCTCCTCATTCACATGTTCTCACTGTCACCCTGGATCACTTTCTGCTACAGGTAAGTGAGTTACCACAACCGAAGGAAGGGAATACTGAATAACCCAGTCACCCCCACCAGCTTCCATGTCTTCAAGCAGTAACTTAAGCTGCTGTGTAAAATACAGCCAAAATCTGAACCTTTGTTAAATAGACTTGGCCAGTGCAGCATGACCATTTATAAAGCAAGATCAAGAATCTTTTCACCAGATTCTGGTCTTTCAGCTCTGCCATTCATTGCTCCTATTTTTAAATGAAAATAGAATTTCAGAGTTCCCACTTTATGGAATGTTCTGAGTGATAGATGGCCCTATTTGAAGGCAGCAGAATTAAGTGACTGACTTGGAAAACAAAAAAAAAGATAGAGAATGACCTTTTAATGCTCCATGGAGTCACTTCAGAACAAATTATTACTTCCTGTTGCCAGATAAAAAGCTGTAGAGATTCAAGGCTGCAATACCGAGGACAGTCAGCAGTATTTTTTTTTCTTTATTTTCTGTTTATTAAACATTTTTAAATGCACATTCAAATCTTCAGGCCTTCAAGTTATGATACAAAATGTAAAGACCTCATACCTCCAAAGGAACCATCCCCTTCTCCACCACCCATTCCCATCCAAGAGCAGGTCATAGAGATGTACAGCACAGAAACAGACACTTCAGTCCAACTTGTTCATGCTGACCAACTAACCTAAATTAATCTAGTCCCATCTGCCAGCACTTGGCCCATGTCTCTCTAAACCCTTTCTATACACATACCCACCCAGACACCTTTTAAATGCTGCAATTGTACCAGCCTCCACCACTTTCTTGGGCAGCTCATTCCACACACACACCACCCTCTGTTTTTATTTCAGAATACAGCTTCTGCAGTTTTTGGTTTTGATTTTCAATTTCCAGAAAAAGCTGCCTTAAAACGTCATGTATTCCTTTACAAATCTTTACAATTTACAAATATCCATTTCAGTCTGAGCCTTACCTCCACTGAAAATGCTTTAAAATTGCCCCTTAGGTCACATTTAAATCTTTCTCCTCTCACCCGAAACCTGTGCCCTCTAGTTATGGACTCCAGGGAAAGGATCTTATCTATCCATGCCCCTCATGATTTTATAAACCTCCAAGGTCACCCCTCAGCCTCTGACACTCCAGGGAAGTAACACAACAAAAACAAGCTGAATTATTGAGGTAATGCCCAACAAGCTCTGAACATTTTGGAGGGGGTAGAGTGGATAAAGAAAAAAGCAACTCAAAAACAAACTGACAGCAAAGCTACACAGGATTCAGCATCTAATTCCTCAACACTAGCTGAGAAAGACCTGCTGAATGCTCAGAAAAATCCAAAAATCTTACATATTATTGAGTTCCCACAATGCATTAAGAAACTTGTTTGGACTGGATACTCAGCAGGAAGTAGTAACTGAGAAACACCACAACTTTGGAGAACCAAAACAAATTGCTAGAGAAACTTAGCAGGTCCAATAACATCTGTGGAGAGAAAGCAGAGATAACTTTCAGGTCTGAAGAAAGGTGACTGGAATGGAGACGTTAACTCTGCTTTCTCTTCACTGACCTGCTGAGTTGCTCCAATAGTTGCTGTTTTTGTTTTAGATGTCCAGCATCTGCGTTTTTTGGCTTTGTTTTTCAATTTCCAAAAGAGGTGTGTCTTAAATCTCACGCATTCCATTACAAATCTTTACAATTTACAAGCACCCATTTTGGTCTGACCCTTACCTCCATTGGAAATGCTTTAAAATTAACAGTGTGTTCAGAACCACGCTGGTTCTCTTTGCCCCAGTGAAATCGAACCTCGTGTAATTCATATTCATGACTTCCAAGCAGTGGGCCACCAGTTAAAACTGTCAATGATCAAAAAAAAATCCATAAATTTAACATAAAACTTAAGTTGCTTATAGACATTAACTTTCCAAATACATTTTCATCTGTTATAAACATAGAATGAAATGCTTTGAGATTAGTCGGAGCTGAAATCGATCAAAATCAATGGAAACAGTACAAAAACACTTTGAAAAATCTTCCTCTTGCAGGTCATAAAATAGTCCAGAAAGTAGGCTAATAGAAAAATATTAAATCCCTGCACTTATTCCATTGGAGTTAAAAATAGTGCCTTAATGAAGTGATTTAAAATCAGAAAGATGACAGAAGTAGACCAGGTTATTGTGGGGATTCTAAATCTGCAAATAATAACACCATTCTCATTAAATATCTAGAACTTTAGGAAAGTGAGGACAGATTCTCTTCCTCATTATTGTGCCCTATTTGAATAGGTTTGGTTCCTCTTTGAGGCAAAAAGAGAATTTCTGCATAATAATGCAACTTAAGTGATTTATTTTTATATTACATGGAAATTAATAGCTTAATTTTTTTTATTTTCCCAATCCATAATTAATCTTCTGATTTGTTGTAGATGCCATCCAGAGCCCAAACTCCAAGTGAATGAACAAATAAACATACTATTATTCAAAGAAAAGCAGGGGGAAAGTGCCCCAGTCAATAATAGTATCAGTCTATGTTTATAAAGTTTGTAAGCCCTTATTATGCATGAACTCCCACATTTTCTCTTTAGCAGCAATGATTACTCTACAAAAACAAACAATTAGTCAACTGTATAATAGAACAACCTCATGTTGTAGAAGAATGGAATAGTTAATTAGATTCTGTCCTGTGACCCCAGCAGCGACATTTTACAGTTAAGGAATTGTTCCAGCCTCAGATCACTGAGGTTCTACATAGGAACCATCTTTTGCCGTGGAGAATTGGTGCTAAGGGTCTTGCTGTTCACCCTTTAATCAGAAAAGACATATCAAAAGTGGATTTAGATGATATACTGTTTTGAAAAAAAAAGTGTTTACAACCTTCAACAAGAAAAATAGATTGAATAAGAATAAAAACATTCACAAGATGAGGGTATTACTGACTAGGCCAGCATTTATTTCCCTCCCTTATGGCCCACAGGGCAGTTAAGAGTCAATCACATTGCTGTGGGTCTGGAGTCACATGTAGACCAGACCAGGTAAGGATGGCAGTGTCCTTCCCTAAAAGGACATTAGTGACCCAGATGGGCTTTTCTCATTATGGATTTGTTATAATCGGTAGACTCTTCATTCCAGATTTTTTTTATATTGAATTCAAATTCCATTGCCTGCCATGGTGCATATCAAACAGATTCCCAGAACCTTTCCCTGGTCTCTGGATGAACAATCCAGCGGTAATACCACTAGCACATCACCTCCCCAGATATGCACAGCTGCGATTGAGAGAACCGGTCTGGTTTCTGTAAGTGTCATTTAATATCTAGTTTTATCTGTGTGGTTTGGGCCAGCACCAATATTGTGTGTTGAAAGCTATTGAACAAGACAATTTAGGATGTGGATAAATTGTTGATGGTTCACTAGTATCATTAAATTAATCTAAAGTGCATGTTCTGATGTATTGCCAAGCCAAGCAAATCCAAACACAATAACCCTGTTGATTCAGCCTTATTTACCATAGTGTATCCAGACTCCATTTCCTCACACTCAATATTATTATTATTGAGTGGTCCCAAGGAAAAAGGTGCAGTAGAGAGTTACAAGATTAACATCACATTAAAAACAAAGTTACAGATTGAGAGAGCTGGGAAACTTGACTCTGAAAGAATGTAGACATGAAGGGGAGCGAGAGATTGTTTCCACTGGTTATGGATTTGAGACTATGGGACTATAATTTATAATCAAGAACACAGAAGCATAGTCTTTGGCTCAAAGGCTGTATGATCTACTCTTAGTCCAGTACATGATCTTGAAGTGATTTGATAAGAGTTCTAATAAATATAGAAATGAAATTAGATGAGATACGTGTGGATTAGACATTGGAGTTTGGTACAATAGAGAGATCTGTGGAGCACAGATATAAATTCAAATGTATCGAATCAGGTTGATTGTTTAAGAGATACTTATTTTGACAGTTGTCATCCCCAACATTTCAACTTCCCCCTCCCACACTGCTGAGGACATGCAGGTCCTGGGCCTCCTCCACCGCCACTCCCTTACTATCCGATGCCTGGAGTAAGAACGCCTCATCTTCTGCCTCGGGACCTTCCAAGCCCAGGGCATCGATGTGGGCTTCACCA
Organism: Chiloscyllium plagiosum; assembly: GCF_037043375.1. NCBI lineage: Eukaryota > Metazoa > Chordata > Chondrichthyes > Orectolobiformes > Hemiscylliidae > Chiloscyllium > Chiloscyllium plagiosum. The sequence goes on from NW_028270142.1 coordinate 2,683,019, forward strand.
GCTTCCTCATTTTCCCTCCCCCCACCTTACCAGAGTTCCAACTTTTCAGCTCAGCACCATCCTCATGACCAGTCCATAGTCTTTCCCACCTATCCTCCTCGCTGACTTATCACTTGACTCCCACCTCCATCCACCTATTGCACTCTCAGCTACCTTCTCTCCCCACCCCCATCCCATTTATCTCTCCACCCCAGAGGCTCCCAACCTCATTCCTGATGAAAGGCTTTGCCCGAAACGTTGATGTTCTTGCTCCACGGATGCTGCCTGACCTGCTGTGTTTTTCCAGCATCACTCTGATCGCCAGCATCTGCAGTCCTCACTCTCGCCCAACTGTCAACCTTGTAGGATTTACTGCAAACATTCAAAAGGAAATTGGACAGAGTAACCTGTGACCCGGAAATTGGACAAAGTAACCTGTGACCCAAAAGAATGCACAAGTAGGGGGTGGAGTTTGGTTATGGGAATCATTATGATTTCCTCAGGCTTCATTTTCCCAACCCTGATCAATGTGGGCAATGGCAAGTCAGTTAATTGGGCCAACAAGGAAAAATCTGAAAACGATGATTTTCAACATCAAGGAACAAAGTCTAATTTTCCACAAGTTTGAACCTCACCAGAGAGCAGCAAAGACCCATTTGCTTACATATACATTTCATTAGTACCCAATCTTGCTTCATCTATATATAATTTCCTATTCTGCAAGGACACAGAACTAGATAGGGATATGAGGAACGTTGAATCAGCCATGATCCTACTGAATGGAAGAGCAGGCTCAAGGCCCGATTGGCCAATCCTGTTCTCTATGGTGTAAGCAGACTGACCTTTGATCTGTGCTCAAAGTGAATGAGGAAACTGCCTCACAGCCAGTTTGTAAAATTTAACCCAATCAATTCAGAAGTGTACTTGTTAAAGAGGCAACAAAGTAAGTGAACAGGACTTAATAAATGCAGCAAACCCGATTCATTCTCGACTCAAGGAGAGATTTCTTCATCTAGGAGAGTGTGGTGAACCAGTGGAACTCTGTCACAGAAAGCAGCTGAAGCCAAAACATTAGAATGTTTCCAAGAAGTTAGAAATAGTTCTTAAAGCTGAAAGAATCAAATGGTGTGAGGAAAAAGCAGGAACAGGCAATGGAGTTGGATAATCAGCTATGATCCTATTGAATGATGGGACAGTCTTGAAGAACCAAATGGCCTCGTGCTGCTCCTATTTCTGTTTTTGTTCATGTTTCTGCCTTAAACATGAACAGCCACAGATCGTAGACTTATTTATAGTTTCATTCAGGAGCTTACAATTTATCCAGCATGTTGTTCTGTGTCGTGTAGTTCAATATTCTTTAATATATACTTAAAAGACAAAATGCACAACACAAGCCTGAATCCTGGAAGAGCTCATAACCATTAAATCATTTCTGAAAAAAAAAAATGTTCAATATTGTGCGAAGTCAGTGTCATCTTCCAGCAGGACAGCATTGGGGTAAAATTCAAACCAGTGCCATGGAGGTCAATTCTGACATAAAAACTGGATTTAGATAGAAATCCAGTCACCTTCTCTGGAAAACAATTTTGTTTCATTGGAGTGAGTGAAATTAAGAGAAAGAATGTCCTCTAAACATTGAAAACCAAAATAACTGGATGCTGTAAATCAGAAATAAAAACCAAAGTTGCTGGAAAAGCTCAGCAAGTCTGGCAGCATCTGTGAAGAGAAATCAGAGATAACGTCCAGTGATCCTTCCTCTGATTTCTCTTCACAGGTGCTGCCAGGCCTGCTGAGTTTTTCCTGCAGTGTCTCAGTTTTTATTTAGCCCTGTTTATGTTGTGTGTTACACAATATTAATCTACTGGGGAGTCTGAACAACAGCATAGTAAAACAGAATGGATTATTCCATCTACATGGGCAGCTCTCCTATCATACATTATGACAAGAAAAACAAAATGATGCTTTGAGCAAGATGCACATTCTAAAGCAACATTTCATAATCTATTGCACAACATGGGCAAGTTTCACATTTTTACAAACCTGATTTGGACTTCAGCAGTATCTGAATAGTGTGACCATCATTAATTACTTCAGAATCTCGACAAACAACATAATTTGGTGATAAACGTGCTTCCAATAGTGAAGGATCGTACTTTGCCTCTCTGGAGTTCAGGTTTATCGGGGACTGATACTCTCCATTTGCTTCAGGAAACAACAGTCCCCATTCCACTCCTGAAATAGAGCAATTCACAGCAATTGTACTCACTTTCAGAATTCATACTTTTAAAACGGATTTTAAACATGACAAAATTAAAGTTAGATTCAAAAATCAAATAGAAGCTTTTTCCCAGGCTAAAGTTGAAGCAATGGGTTAATTTTAACACAAAAAGAGAGTTGGACAGTTTACAAATTATCATATTAATCAAAAATGCAAATAATTTTTATGACAGTTGATCACCTCAGATTTGGAATGAGGTGACTTTAAAAAATATCTAATAAGCCAAAACTTCTCAAAAGGAAGCTCACTATGTACCTACAAAGGGATAGGGATATCTGTTTGTATTAAATCTCTCAGCAAAGACAAACATTAAGACAAAATACTTTAAAACACAAAGTTTAACTTGATAATGGTTTCTTTAATGAAGAAAACGCATACCAATGGGGGTGAAATACCATGTTTCCATTGATCCACTTTAAGAAAGTTGTCCAGCTCACCTTCTTCATAGCCCCATTCCAAACCCTCCTTATAGCCATAGGGTCGGCTCTCCTCAATCAATGTGCTGTCAGCCATGGGGTAGGCAGCTCCTGTAGTGAACAATCCCAGCTGCACTCTGCTTCCCAGCTGTACCCTGGACAAAACACGATGATTATATAAACTACCGAGCAATCTAGCCTTTAAAACACAATTACACAAATCACTAACTCATTGGAAACAGCAATCTGACCAGTTGCTGAACAAACAGTTGCCGCTCATTATCTGTCACCTTGGAGAATCTGAAATTCACGCTTCCAGTTTCTAATCTAACAATACCAGAAGCCGAATACACTCAGACAAGTTCAACAAGTGGTTTCTGCGCTGTGTAATTTAACACAGTGTGAGTTTACACTCTGCAACACCAGAGACGGTTCAGTCAAAGTAAGATCTGTGCAACCACACTCACCTGGTCAGTGAATTAACTCCAACTTTGTTAGTGGGTTCAATCCTGGGCTCTTCTAGCGAAGTGATATTGTCCCTACCTGTGAACCAGGAGGTCCGCGTTCAGGTCCCCCATTGCTCCAGGGGTGTGTCATAACATTTCCGAACAGAGTACAGTTTAAAAGGAAAAGTTTAGCCTGGGAGAGTTTTTAGGTCGATGTTAGTGTGACTGGACCGATTCCCAGGGCAGTTGGAAATGATTTTAAGAGGGCCCGAATTCTGGTCTCCGACCAAACTGACCTCTTTAGGATGGCAGGAGTAAGACCACTCCCCTTTGTAAGGGAATCTTTTATTACTGCGATGAATTTTGTCAAAGAAAAATGTCACGAGAATCCAGTTTCACTCTCCCTTAAGTATAAATCTCAGTTATTTTTAAAACCCAGCGTGATATTTATTAAAAGGAGAAACGTTACTGGATAATCCTCCTTTACGGTTTTTCATCTCAATGACCAAGGTAAACCGTGCAGACTGAAACCTGTTCTTTTTTATTTCCTGAAAACTCCCTCCCCATCACAAAGCGTTAACTCAACCCGCAGCCGGAAGTCTGAAAGTCACACTATTAAACCGGAGATTATACCTCCTTTTAAAAGTTGCTGGTTAAATCCAAAATATTTTGCAACGTACTTACCGGGAATTTCCCATAAACTGTCAATCAATACACAATAAAAGTGCAAATCTATCCTGGATACTGATCCTGCCTCTGCTGTTACACTCTGATTCTTGCAGTGAAATGATACGCTATCCTACCTCGGACTTGCAGCACCGAACAAGCAACTCTCTCTCTGATTTTAACCAAACTAGATAGTCCACGTCAGTGGGTGGATCCACTCTAGAGCTGCAGCTTCCAACAACTGAAATCAAAAGAGCTCACACACAACGCACGTGTACCAGAGCAATATGCAATCTATTGCAATCTGTCCTGTTTACCCAGACAGTATAGAATATGGTGGCAGTGTGAACTAGTTCACTCAACTTGGTTCGTCTGATCCTAGTTCAAAACATGCCCATGTTCACCGATTTCCATAATTATCAGGGAGCTGAGGAATCCTGAGGTGAGGGATATGGAATCTCGTTGAGGTGCTGAAGATGCCATTCATCACCAGCAACCCAAACACTTGTATGTGCACATCTATCAAGGCCTTAGCTCTCTATCTCTCTCTCTGTCTGTTCCACACGCGCACACACACAAATCCTTCCACAAAAAAAATTGTTTATATGAGCTTCTGTCAAATTGCTCATGTTAATCAGAAAATTGATAACTTTATCACAGAG